>NW_021703777.1:95001276-95365928 GCF_005190385.1 Monodon monoceros
AAGTTTTGTAGCATCTTTGAGGAGAGGCTCTGTGCAGCCAGATGCAACAGGGATAAAATATCAAGTGTTTTCCATACACAAATATATAAATGCTAAATGTTTCCTTCTTAACAAAAAGTGTGGATTTTTAAAGTTTTTTTTTTTCCTCCACAGTCATACTTTTGGGCAGCAATAAGAACATTTAGGGAACACAAATGAAGAAGCTTTGAAAATACAAAAATACAATCAAAATTAAGAATTTTCTACAAAAATAGTAAAATAAATATGATCTGTAAGTTAAAAAAAATTCCAATACAGTGTTTAACAGTTAGAAAATAAGAATGTAGTAAATAAAAGGAAAAAAAAAAGAAAAAAAAAGAGGTAGGGGGAAGGTGGGGAAGGAATAAAAGATTAGACTAATAAGCTTTAATTGTAACAGAAATGAAGGTAAAACAAACCATACATTTCTGTAATTTTTACCCATGGCAAAAAGGGTGTTCTATTACATTTCCCTTCATTTCCAATATTTATTTCTGTTTAAGAAGGGAAAGTGATTTTCAACATCTCCAATTATTTTCATCATATAATTTTTAGTGTTCATTATTTAATACATGAAAAGGCTCTTCAATTTTAAACATTAAGCAGAAATTATGAAAATAAAGTTTAAAAATCTGCGAAATTAAATATCTAAATAATTAACATTGCAAAACTACTGATTTCTTTTCTAAATTCCAAAAATTGAGGTATAGCAAAGGAGATGTCATCAGTCAAAAAAAGTGTGCCATAAAATAGCTGACTGTTGGAAAAATCTCTCACAGAGATATAAAAATAGTGCATAACAAATGTCAAATGGATCAAGGTTGGCAGGGTTAAGGTTAGAAAAGAATACTCCAAAAATCTGGAGGATCATGGTTAAGTAACAAATAGGGAACATTGACAAATAAATTAGTAAAAAGCTCTTCTGAAAACAGCATCAACTTTAAACATTAAAAACTTGAACCACAACCACAATAAAACAGCAGAGTTAGACATGAACCACATATTTTTACAGTACAAAAAAGCACACCATAGACAACCAGTATTAAGATCAACACTTTGCTCACGTGAAGGATTGTCCCAAGGGGCTGCAATACGGCAACACCCTTGTAATTTTCTCTCTTTAGAGTCAAGAATCTTATTTCAGCATTTTAAAAAAAAACATCTACCATTGCTGGGTGCTTTGCTTAGATTGCAGAGTAACTCTTACATTAAAATATAGGGGCTAGTTGCATTAAAAATGCTCTAAAGAGAAAAAATATCACTAATGATATTCTAATAGTGTTCAGTACCAAAAGAAACTCATTAACTATTGCATGTTTCCATGCCACTTTCTCAAAAAAACTGCAAGCAAAGTCATTACCAAAATTCCTTCATCAAAATTTTTTTTTAAAAAAGCAATTCTTAACCATTAAGAACAACAATTTCCATGCAACAGTGACCCCAGTTTAGACAGAAGACCCCAATATACATAGGTCAAACATGTATGCAAGTTTAAGCCAGATTTCACCATTATCTTTAAGGTAAAATTGAATTTTATGCAACTAGCCGTCTGTATATTTCCCCATCTCCATTTTGACTTTACTTAGGTTTACTAAAGTTTTGCATTCTTTGATAAAGTTCCTTTGTTTAAATATGGGCTTCCTGTGGGTCTTACATTTGGTGACCAGTTAGCAGTGTGCTGGCCATCTTTGGTTTATAAAGGATGTCTTAACCATGAACTATCAAAGGGGCTAAAATCAACTTTCCTTAAAATTCTAGTAATTTTCTTTTACTCAGTCTTTTATCTATACTATATCACTGCACATGAATTAGAACCGCACATCACAAAATTGCACAGGGATTACAAATATTACATCCAGTCTGCATAAAATCAAATTCCACTACCGACCAGATCACAAAATGGCTGCACTCTCTAATCTAAAACTAATTTGCATATTGTACACATGTAGGACATTTTTTTTAACTTGAAGTCACAATAATGCATGCAAGTTTGCTTTTTTTAAACAAATTTTATAATTTGTTCATGCTACCTAGATTCAAGAGAGCTTTTTCAAACATTTGCAATACCTCACCTCTTGTTAGTTAATAATTCTAGTGCATGCATATGGTGTATACAGGTAAGTAAACATGCATTTTTTTTTCACATTCTAAAACTATGGCAGTTTAGGCCATATTGTGCTGCCTGCATTTTATCTGCAATGCAGTGTGTCTCTAACGTTTTCAATCCCGTATTAATAGGTGGCATTTACACATAACACCTATATAGCAGCAAAGCTAATACAGCTTGTGATTAAAAATGTTTAAAAATAGCTAATAAATCAGATTATCTTGAGGTATTATTTCTTGCAAGTCAAAATGGAGAGCAAAAAAATCAACCCTAATTTTTAGTTTATGTATACACTGAAAATAGCAACAATAAAAATAAGCATTTGTAGCAGACATATTCCATCTTCACTATTATTTTGCTACCTTTGGTAAATTACTGGGGCAGATCTTGAAGTTAAAAACCCACGTTTAGAAATAAGTGCACGCTTCACCCACTGTATAGCAGCAGACTGTTTGCCCCTACGCAAAACATTCTCATATCTAATTTTAACTTTACATATAAAAATAACTTGGAGAAAATACAAAAAAACATTTTATATTAACATGAAAATATCACAAAAATTAGTAAGCCTGAGATGTAGGGTTTTGGTGAAAAACAAGAGGCTTGTAGTGTTTTGGCTGCTGATAAAGATGCATGTATTGATAGCTGGGGTGAAAGCAGAAGAATGCACTTATTTCTTCTGCATGTCAGTATCTTCAGACACAGTAAGCCACATGCACCCTTTCTTTCCTTGTTAAACAGAGGCAGGTTTGCTATTCTTAGTTCCAGCGGAAGTGGATCTGACGTGGGCGATCAGCACCTTCCTTTACCAATGGCTTATGGAACTCACGTCCTGCACGAGAGTGGATATTTGCCCAACAAAACTCACAGTAATACTGCAGGCAAGTGACATTGGCACAAAAAAAGGGAGCAAATTTTCCACCACAGCGTGCGCCCTGGCATTCATCACACATCTGGTCATCTAGCACATATGGCTTTACCTCCACCTAGAAAAAGAGAGAAAACATATCCCATTAAGTCTGCTTCAAAAGTCACTTTAGCAATACTTTAAAAGGTTCATACAATGTTCTAGAGAAAATGACCAACAACATTCAATGCTGAGAAAGCAGGCATCTTCCCTGGGTAATAGCTTCACCATACAGTAGGTTAAAAAAAATGAAATCATTTTGTTCTTGCACTAATCATTTTTTATGTTTCATATTCATAATTGACCATATGATTAAATGAGTTCTTAGTTTGGCAATTTTATTGTATTTTGATATGTTTTCTTCTGAGAACTATAAACTGAATAGTATTTAAATAACTCTCTTTTCCAAAGACAAAAAATAATTTAAAAAAACTATAGAATCCTAATTGATTCGCAAAACATTCCACCCTCACCTTTCTTGAAGTAACATCTTTAAAACACCTGTGTGTTAATATTTTCAGAGGTGGGGGTAACTGTGAGTGAAAAACAGAAGGGTATGGAAGACAAATAGTATTTACACCTTTGTTTTCTCATTCCAGTGCCACTTGTGAGATGGCATAACCCAGCAGCCACTGATCATGGCAATGCGTCTCTACTACAGGTGAGAGGGATACCCTGCTTGTAAATAACTGGTACAGACAAACCAGAACTGTGGATAACCTTATTAAAGGTATGTCTAGACTTCTGTGTATTTATAAAATATGAAGTCAAAGTCCCACTGTGAAAGCCTGACTCAGTAGAAGACCTCAGACTTAGGTCAGCTCTGAATACTAAACTTTTTAACCTCAGTTTCTGTATCTGTGAGATGAGAAAGGCAATAGAACCTGCTTTATAGAGCTGTAAGGATTAGATTATGCAAGTAAAAGCACTGAAGATAGTGTGGCACATGGCAAATACTCTGTATATTAACATTAGCTACTATTAGCTGCAACAGCCTTGTTTTCTGGCTTGTAATAACTTTATGAATGAAAGGTTACTACTTTTGTCTGACTGAATAGTGCCAGGCAGCCTAAGGTCTCTTCCTTTCCTCAGGAGAGAAGAGAAAATTGAGCGTTTAAAGGGCTTGGTTTGCCCAAGGTAAAAAATAATGACCCAACAATTTCTATTTTGAATGTATTCTACTGAAATACTTGCATGTGTGCAAAAAATGAATATATAAGGGTATTTTTCTTCAGCATTATTTTGAACAAAAACAGTAACAGCAAACTAGAAACAACCTAGTTGACTGATGAAAAGAACTGTAAAACAAACATTTGATAGAAGGGTAATGAAATTACGTTTTTGTTTGCATTTGTATTTCATGGTTAGGGTTAGGATAAACATATTTTATATATATTGGACATTTTATTGTCCTAAATTGTATCTTTTGCATATTTTTAAATTCTAGATATTATTTTATGAAGCTAATCTACTTAACTCAAAATCAAAACTTCAAAGATGAAAAACTGGATTTCAAATTTATGATTTTAGAATACAGTCGAAACCTATTTGCAATTAATAATAATCTCTAACAGCTCCTGAATGTGTGAAAGGGAGTTTCATTGATTCTTCACTATTCTTAGTTTCCATTATTTTCCCTTTTTCCCTTCAGAGGAGCTATCTGTGATACACAATCACCTGGAGTCATAACTAATAAAATGATTAATAATTAATTAGCCAACTTGAAGTGTATCACAATTCACTTCAGTAACTACCAGAAGTCACAGTGAATTATACTACTCATGGAATAACATATAAAATTTAAAATGATTTACACATTTGTGGTGATTGTTCTTCATGGCTATCAGGGAGATGAAAGTAAACTTCAAAGTGTTCATGAGCCTAAAAGGTGAGTTGAATAAACAATTTTAATTCCCTCCAAATAAGTATCCTGTGTATCTCTGGATTATCAGCTATAAATTTAAATTTAATCTGTTTTCATGGTTTAATAACTATATTCTTATTAGAGAGATGAAAGGTATAAAGATTAAGGGTTTGATTTTTTTGTATAAGCAAAACTAATGACTTGTAAAATATTTAAGGCTCAAATTCTTTCAAATAAAGTTCAAAACATACCTTAGTAGCACATATCTTAAAAAAGTAAACTTTTCTCTCAGGTAGTTCAATGCCTTTTTAAGAAGGCAAGTGTTTCTCAATTCACTTGCTTTGTATCAGGGTTTCTCTTTAAGAATCAATATTTTGCCCCAAATAATTGGCCCTTCACTATCATTTTGGAAACAAAGAGGTATGAAGCATGACACTGCAATAATCTTTTCCCTTTGCTTCTGCATATTAAACAACTACAATTATATAATATGTAAATAACTTCCTCTGTGACCCTATCACCTCTCTGCAAAAGTAGGGGGTTAGACTAGATCAGTGGTCTAAAGCAGAGGCCCCCAAACCCCGGTCCGTGGCCCAGTACCAGTCCGTGGCCTGTTAGGAACCAGGCTGCGCGGCGGGCAAGCAAGCAAGCAAGCAAGGAAGCAAGAGCGAGCGAAGCTTCACCTGCTGCTCCCCAGCTCGCATTACCACCTGAACCATCCCCTCCATCGCTCACATTGCCGCCTAAAGTATCCCCCCCCACCCCCCCACGCCCGTCCGTGGAAAAACTGTCTTCCACGAAACCGGTTCCTGGTGTCAAAAAGGTTGGGGACCGCTGGTCTAAAGCATGGCTGGACATCAGAATCACCCTGGGGGCTTTACAAACTACTGCTGCCCATGCTGCATCCCAGACCAATTACAGCAGAATCTCTGGGGGTGGGACCCAGATGTCAAGGTTTTCCTAAGTTCCCAGGTAACTTTAATGTGCAGTGGAGGTTGGAAACTACTGAATGAGAGGAACTCTAAGGTTCAAATCAGTTAAACAAAATTTCATAGCATGTCTGAGTAAAAGCAGAGCCCTTTTTCTTACTTAATTTTTTTCTTTCTTTATTGGGAAGCAACATTTTTAGTAACAATGCAAACAAAAACGCCACTTTGCAAATGTGAACTGAACTTATGCTGTACGTCTTTTCTAAATGGTATGATTTGATAATTGAATTTTGGGGACTACTTCTAGAGTCTATGGTCTACGGGTATTAGTTAACCAGCTCCCCTGCCCCCAAAACAGTACAGCCTCAGAGAAGAAGCTTCTTAAGAAACTGTTAACACTGGTAAAATAAGTACTCAAGTTATATCTACTGTAATGGGTATAAAAAAGTTAATTTACCTCATATTTTTAGTATATCTCATCTGTACTACAAATGTAAACATGATTATTCAGGAACTATTCACAGATTTTAGCATGAGATAGATTTGTAAAGAAACAATTGAGTTTTGTTCACTCCTTTCTCTTATTTTAGATGGTAATCAGTATTAGAAATTATTCAATAGGGTAGCTTTCATAGTTATCATCCATAACACTTCCTAAAAGTTCTTATTGTGATGACCTAAGCAATGCTACTAAAGAGTAAATGTTTTAAAGTTTAGGACAATCATCATATATTTACTTTATTTACATATTTATTTTTGCATATATTTAGGAAAATATACAAAATGTGTTTTTATTTTAGATTTTATAAATCAAAAATAAGTAACACTTAAGTAACACTTAGTGCCAAGCTCTGTTCTAAGTGCTTCTACATATGTGAATTCACTTACTCCTCAAAATAACTGTGAAAGAGATACTATTACTGTTTTCCATTTTATAAGTGAGGAATAAGAGGCATGAAGAGGGTTCATTTGCCCAGGGTTACAGAACAAATGGTGGAAATGGGATCCCAAGTAATCTGACTCCAGAGTACAAGTTTTTAAAACAAGCTCTGCCTCTATAGTTAAAGGATATTAAGACCTTATTGGCTGATAAAAATTTTTGAACTGCCTTTAAAATTATATTTATATTTTGTGTATTATACCTAAAATTTAAAGTCTGCTCAAGAATTTTACATTTCAGGGATATTTTGATATAATACTCTTTAAGAGCTAAAGGAATATAGAAAAATAAACACTCGGTTTTTGAATTACATTATTAACTCTGTAGGGTAGTAAGCTTTGGATCAGCACCTCACGTTAGGACTTAAATGATTTCCCAATATGCAACTTACACGTTTATCAATATCACCGTGCTGAAGCTGAACAAACCGAGCACTAATGGCAGCAATATAGCTCTGCTGATTGGAGAAAGCAACTCGACCAGCACCTTTTGGATATTTTAGCTCAGGATCTGTATCAATTCCTGCATAACAAACGCCACCATACAGCCGGTCCATGATCATAGCGAGCTCCACTTGAAAAGGAAAAGTAGTTCACATCAAATGGGAGAGAACACAGTAAATCAACAATTTTTAAGTACTTTTTTTTTTAAAGTGAAAGTCTATAGCATAATGCTCTTTTCTAAATCTAATCCTTTCTCTTGTGTACTAGAGCTCACCTGCTCTCACCACAGAAGAACTGGACAACTCAACTGTCTACTGGACAAGTCATATTGATATTTAACAGACACTGCATCACTCAGTATGTTCTAAATGGCACTCCTGATCTTCCACCATCCAATTAAACCTACTCGAGTGAGTTTTTGCTGACTCAGTGAGCAATGGAAAAGATGAAGTTGCCAACTCAAGACCCTTGGCTTCATCCTTTCTATTTTCTTTTTTCCCCACTGTATATGCAATCCTCTGAACTTGATTTCCAAGACATATCTAGAATCCAATCTCTTTGCCTCCATCATTAACATCCTGTTTCAAGGTATCATTCTTTTTCATCTAGATCATGGCAATAGACTTATCTCCTTGTTTCTGCCTCCTGCCCCAAGTTTATTTTCAAAACAGCAGCAAGAGTGATTCTCTTAAAAATATAGCAGATACCAATGGCTTAACTGAAATTTCTCCTTGGGAACTCTGAATGGTGGCACAAACTAGCTTTCAAAACCAATACCACAATCTGCTTCCAACCTGCTCTTTCTCCAGTGTTCTTTATCTTCTCAGTTAGCGGTACCAGTGTCTACCTAGTAGCTTAAGACTGAAAACTGAGATTCAGCCTTTGCATTTATCTTATAAATATCTGTGACATCTGTTCACTTGGCTCTTCCACCACCACCACTACCACTAACCCAAGCCACCACTATTTGTCTCCTGGACTGCAATAACAGGCTCCTAAATTGGCCTACGTATAAGTACTCTCAATTTGACTCCCCTCTCCACAAGTCATTAACTAAACTGGTCTTTTAAAAATGAAAACATGATCATGTCTCTCTTTTACTTAAGAACTCTTCATTGGTTTCCAGTTGCTCTGAGGATAAATAACAAGTTAGCTATTAGACTTGTATGATCTGACTCCTATTTACTTTTTCAATGTCTTCTTGTATCTCTCACCTCATTCCTTATACCCTAGGCCGTGACTCTGGACTTCCCTCAGTCTCTCCGAGGCACTCTGCTTCCCTCCACTGAAGATCTTTGAATATGCTGTTCCCTTTGTCTGAAACACTCTTCACAACCTCCTACCACCTAACCCTGCTCCTTCTGTTCAATCTTTATATGACAGCTCAAATACAAGTATCTTTAAAATATCAGACTACAGCACATTTCCTTGCTGTATGCTTTTCTGTTCCCCTTAGTCTTTCTTTGTAGTAGCTATGTCTGTAAGTATTTACATGTGTGAATAGTTCTTTAACATGCACCTCCCATACTGGAAGAGGATGCTTTCAGTGATGGAAGGCGCTAACACACTTCACAAGGGTACACAGTATCATAAAACTTGCTTGTATGGCGGGCATTTACATCTATAATTATGTTCCTATATGACCTCTTCTGGTAGATCTCTGGTTCCTGATTACTGATGAACAGAAGTTTATCATTCACTTATCTAAAGTGTCTTTAAAATAAATCCCATATTTCTTCTTCAGATATCAGAATCAACCTCCATAAAAAGATCCCAAATTCTCATTATCTTAGAGAGTTACACTTAAGAAGTCATAAATGCAGTATTTGAGTGGATTCTTCTTACAGAGTCTGTTTGGAGTTAGCTATCAATATTGATAGATGAGTGTCCAATTCTCCAGTTCCTTAATGGTCTTAAGAACAATTCTCAGAATTTGTCTCAAAATTCTGTAGCAAGCAACTATTGGAGCAGGAGAATCTGCCCTTCACCCACCCAGTGGTGACATGTACACAATAGTACCAAATGCGTACCAAATCAATTCATATTTAAATGATTGTTTAAAAAAAAAACAAAATTTGTTAACATTCTACTTACCAGCCCTTAATGGCCTAGGAACACCTCCAACAAAAATTGTTTTTCGAGGATCCAAAGGCTGAGAACCATCCATCACAAAATCACTATCACTTAAATTCCAAGGACGGATCTGAACCTATGAAGAAAATGACATTACTGTATTAGGTCTCACTCCTTTAATAGCTGATGAGCTTTGTGCCACTGTACTGTTCAAAATTTTGGATAGATGGGTTTGGAAACAAACTGTTAATATTTTATCCAGATATAATAAATTATATGAATTTTAAAAAATTGAACTCAAAATGGTAGTTTATTTATTTTTTCACTAACGATCGTTTCAAAACTGTTTTTGGAAAACTTGCATTTGTAACTTAAAGTTTGAGTAGCATTTACTTACAGGTTTGTCCTTGATAGTAGGGCTGGAAACACACAGATAGAGTTTTCCATCTTCTTCAATACAAGCATCAATTAGTGCCTGAACTGAGCTCTCTTCTTGAAAGAGAAGGAATGCATAGCCTGTAATAACCATAAGAATGAGGCAATATGTCAAGGTAAGTGATTTCACCCCAAATTTCAGTATGGTTTAGAAAATACATGCCTTTGAAAAAGATGAAAAACCTATAAAGTAGGACTACAATCATTATACTTTCTCTAGGAGAACATAATATCCTATGGAATACACACAAAAAGAGATACTCAGTAAAATAACTAGCTACTTTATATAGAGCACTTACTATCCGATACTGTGATAAGAGCTTTACGTGAATTATTTCATTTAATTCTCACAAGTCTATGAAACATTATTCCCAATTTACAGAAGAAAACCCTGAGGTGTCAGGTGGTTAAACTACTTGCCCAAAGTCAGTCACATAAGTAGTTGGTTGATTAATTTCAAACCTAGATCAGCTCTAAGGTCTCCTATGATACTGTCTTCTTAAAGACTGTGGCAGGATTAACCAGTTGAGCACAGCAGGAGCTGAAGTTTCCTTCAAATGCCCTCAGGGTAAGACAAGTTCTAGAGCGTACTTTTGGACAGGTGGAAAAGAGCACATGTGGAAAGGCCCAGGAATTTCCATAAGTAGAGGGAAAATTCCATAATCAACCTGACAACTTCCAAATGATACTAAGAAAACTCCCTTAGGGAGGTTGGAATGAAACAGGTTCCAGGCTTCCCTGGTGGCGCAGTGGTTAAGAATCCGCCTGCCAAGGCAGGCAACGTGGGTTCAAGCCCTGGTCCGGGATGATCCCACATGCCACAGAGCAACTAAGCCCATGTGCCACAACTACTGAGCCTTCGCTCTAGAGCCTGCGAGCCACAACTACTGAGCCCATGTGCTGCAACTACTGAAGCCCGTGAGCCTAGAGCCTGAGCTCCGAAACAAGAGAAGCTACTGCAATGAGAAGCATGCGCACCACAACGAAGAGAAGCCCCCACTCACCACAACTAGAGAAAGCCCGCGCACAGCAACGAAGACCTAACAACAAAGACCCAATGCAGCCATAAATAAATAAATAAATAAATTCATTTAAAAAAAGAAACAGGTTCCTGAAGGATAGGTCAGACTTTTATTTTATTTTATTTTTTACATCTTTATTGGATTATAATCGCTTTACAATGTTGTGTTAGTTTCTGCTGTACAACAAAGTGAGTCAGCTATATGTATACATATATCCTCTCCCTCTTGAGCCTCCCTCCCACCCTCCCTATCCCACCCCTCTAGGTGGTCACAAAGCACCGAGCTGATCTCCCTGTGCTATAAAGCAACTTCCCACTAGCTATCTATTTTACACACAGTAGTGCATGTATGTCAGTGCTACTCTCTCAATTCATCCCAGCCTTCCCTTCCCCCTCTGTGTCCACAAGTCCGTCTCAAGGTGGATGAGCAGCAGAACACTTTTTGTCAAACAGCCTGGAGACTATGTTTGCACTTGGGATCCAAGTTCTTGCTTAGATTCCTGTACCTTTTGAAAATATGCCCCTTCTCCTTTCCTTGTGACAAGCAATTGTCAATTTTTAATCAAATATGATGTATCTAGCAGGCAGAACAGAGTTCATTATAAAAAGAAGGCATCGAAATTTACATTACAAGTTTACTGTTATGTGATTAATTCCCAGCAGCAGATGACTATAAATGACCTAACAATACCCCTTTTCCTTGACAAGACTTCTATGCACAAAACCTAGAGCACTGAAATCTAGTCCCAAGGTGAAGATGTCTTCAATCAGGCCAACCATGTCTGTGCCATTAAACAATGGGAAGTAAGAGGTCACGTTTTACTAGGAATTCAAAAAACACAGCTTATTGCCAACAATGGCTTT
Organism: Monodon monoceros; assembly: GCF_005190385.1. Taxonomy (NCBI): domain Eukaryota; kingdom Metazoa; phylum Chordata; class Mammalia; order Artiodactyla; family Monodontidae; genus Monodon; species Monodon monoceros. The sequence continues at coordinate 95,012,878 of NW_021703777.1, forward strand.
TAGTGCCACAAAGGTCTGATGTGACACACACACAAAGTACTTCATTTTAATAAAATTACAATACCTGATTTCATAAATAAGCCATAAAGCCAACCTACACAAACAGAAACTTCCAAAGGTATGATTATGCAAGATTAAAACCACATCTTAGAACTTTTTAATTGCTAGAAACAATTTAAATAGGCTTGAAAAAATAAAAAAAAAGACTGGTTTTCTTTATGTGAAGGCTTTAATTTTGATACAAGCTAAGGTTTTTTAATTTTTAAATTTTTTTTTTATTTTTTGGCTACACCACAGGGCATGTGGGATCGTAGTTCCCCAACCAGGGATCAAACCCATGCCCCCTGCATTGGAAGCGCCGAGGCTTAACCACTGGACCACTAGGGAAGTTCCCAAGCTAAGGTTTTGAGAGCTGTAATTGTTTTGTAATAATTGAGGGGATATAAGACTGATTTACTAAAATAGTATTTTAAAGTCAATATTTTTAATGTTATGTTTTTATGATGTTAATTTCTGATATTAATATTTTAATACTGCTTAATAATTTTTGTGATTATTATGGAAAAAATGTATCACAAAAATTAATTAAGCAACATGGCAGGTAAATTATGATCTAGCTAAGGCAAGCCGTTAAACATTAAAATACTCGTACCAAAAATACCATCTAATAGTTCTTTAGAATTTATTAGCACAAGCTAATGTTTACATAGGGTGAATCTTATTCACTGCAAAGGAGAGGTATGTATAAGTGTGGCTCAGTATCCAATGTCTCATATCATTACCTTAATTACAAGGTAGCTTTGTCAACTGAATGCTTCTACACAGTGTCTTCCAAACCATGGAAAATGATGAATTACATCAATGACAAAAATGCTTGAAAGCACAAGGTTTAGGAACATTGGTCTTTGGCAATGAGTACAACTAACTATAATGTACCAAAATAGTATAATTTGCCACTGCTAATATTTTTTGTTTTTTTTTCTTGTTTTCAGTTTGAGAAAATAAACTAACAACTACCACAAAAACCACAATAACAATGCAAACAGCAACAAAGACAGCAACTATCCTGTTTCATGAAATTAGTGCCAACCTACCTTTCTTACATTTCTGCCCATGCAGAAAATGTGTATCTGTCTTGACAAAAACTAATTCTAATACCTTTCTAAAATTATATTTCAACTCCTGCCTGGAACTCTATTGAACAACTTTTTAATCTATCTAAATTGCACAGTATCTTTTAGATTTAGTTCAAAATTTCTCAATGAAGCTTTCCCCCACCTACTTCAGGTCAAAGGATAAACTATCCTACAGTATTTATAGTTGTATATATCATTTATTAGGCAACTATCAACCTATGAATTACTGAGAATACAAAGATGAGTAAAGACACAGTCTGAGAGATTAATGGAAGAATCTGACATTAATAAAATAAAAGCATATTTATAAAATTGTAAAACTGTAATATTGCAACTGTGAGGAGTGCTCTGAAAGGTCACAGTTCTAGAAGGGCCTACAATAGGAGGATTTGACCTCATTAGGTGGGTCCTTAACAGTTTCCCACCAGCAACTGATATTTCAGCTGAGAAAAGTAGGAGATATACAGATGAAGAAGCAGGGAAAGCCTTCAGGTCAAGAGAACAACAAACATAAAAGTCCTGAGGCAGGAGAGAGCAAGGCCAGTTTGCAGAGCTAGAAAGAAACAAGAAGCAATACTGGGAGAATGAACGGGATGGGGAGGGCTGGCAGGGAGAATGCATTTTTGCCTTTATCCTAACAATAAGAGAAACCACTGATGGGTTTTAAGCTGGAAGCAAGGAGTAGCACCATCAGATTGTTTTCACAGATATTACTCTAGCTATGCTGTGGGAGAAAAACTGGAGATAGCCAGAAATGTGGACAGACTAGTCATACACCTGAAATAGTCCAGACAAGGGATGATGGTAATTTAGTCAGGAACATTAGAAACCAACAGGCATTTTTATTGAACACTCAGTAAAATAAACTGTATAGAAGGACAAGATCATAACACTGAACAACAGATTAAAACTAAGCTAAGAAATGAACATCTACATCAATATGGAGCTAATTTTCTCTCTACACCAAGGATTCAGGACCTCCAGGTCCAGTAAGCTCCAAAATCATGTGAAAATTTAGAGTATATGGAGACAGGTCCATATCTCTAACTAGACTCTCATGGAGGCCTGGGATCTAGAATCTCTGGTTCAAAGGATTCTGTAAGTATAAGATCTAAAGGTATTAAAAAAAAATCACCACATTATTCCATCTCTCTAAGGAATTACATACACCACTAATGGAAGTTCTATAATTCTCAATGACAAAAAGTAGAGACGGCTCATATAATTTATTACCAGAATTCCTTAGCTAGTTTTTGTATGCCAATAACTCTTAACATGTTTCCTTTCCTGGAGCCAAAATCAGATTATTCAATAGATCTACTGGAGTCTTTTTTCCAGGCTTGAAAATCCACTCAGCCATGAGAATAATAGTGTGTTTTTTCATTTCTAAAATTACATTTCAATAATATTCAAAGTAAAGTCTTAGTCTTTCAACCTCCCCTTTCTTTTATTCACTTCAGAGAATGTGCCATTAGCAATCTGACTGACTGGATTCATGTTCACTTCTCTCCCCTTGCCTCCCCTCCCCACTCTGGGCGGGTGAGGTGATCCTTCCTGTTCCCACTGACTGTGGCATTGCTTTGCTCAAATGAATGTGCGCTCAATTTGTGATTCTTGTCCTCTGGTGACCAGTCACAGTAGTATCCTGGCAATATGTAAGTAACACAACTAGGCATCCTCTGCACATTTTATCTCTTTATGTAGTTGAGTTTTTTTCTGACCATTCGTTTTCTTCTCTATCTGAATTCACCAACAGAGTATATACTGCTCTCTTGTTATCTGCTATTATCTGGAACACTTATGTATATCTTGCAATACTTAAAACAGTCATAGGTTTATATTTTATTCTCACTTCACACATTTCTTAATTTCACTGATCAGAGAAACTTTATTATATGTCTTTACCCAAGTTACTTAGAATGATACTTTAGGCAGAGAAAATTAGCTCTCATATAACTTATTCCCTAGCAAATATTAACAAAAAAATCTCTTACCTTTTGGTGGAAAATAGGACTTGCTTTCTGCTTTATGAGGCCAATCTACTACCAAAGGCCCAAATCTTCTGAAGCTAGCAGTTATTTCATCTTAAAAAAGTACAATAATATGCATTAGGAATCAGTTTTAATGATTCATTCTAAAAAATTCCTATATTTTATACGTTATTTTAAAGATTTAAAAATTTAAAGTACCAAATAGCCTAAGATAAACTAGAATATAAATACTAGAAACATGTCTAATATCCTCACTAAAATGATACATAAATCTTAATAGCTATTTTAATCGAAATAGTTTTTAAGTAGCACATTGGCTAGAATAATCAATTCAGTGTGACTTCTAAAATTTTATATACTAATGTATGGACACTAATGGATTTATAGTATAGCAAATCATAAATATCACTGGCTTGAAAAACATGCCAATATTATATCAAGTTAAAGATCCATAAAGAGATCCATTACTGCTTGATAAAGTAAAATATTACTTTAAACTCTTTAAACTTTAAAGTAATATTGCTGAAACAAGACATGTAAAGCTATAATATTTCTAAAATATACTAGGGTCTGATACATGCCAGGTAGTTTCACCGAAAGACATACAGGTCACATCCAATGACATGTTCTAGGTTATTTTATCACATGGAAACTTTATTATACTGATTAATACATAGAATAAGTTTGTGGATATTTGAATCACAACTGAAAAAATTCCCAAAATGTAGCAATATATTCTCTATTAGTAAGTTGTGAATGACAGTGGCAGATTTCCCACAGCTTTGCAAATATTAGTTTCTGTATTTTTAATCTTGAATTATTTTTCTTTTGTTATTATTACACGATAATTTTTACATATGCTTATTAGTCTTTGTATAACCTAAATTTCCTGTTTATGTACTGTTTTTATTATTTGCTTGGGTTTTATAGCCTCTTTTCTTATGTGTTTCTAAAGGCACATTTATACTTAAAGAAATTGAATTTTTAACTGTCATGCATTACAGGTAAAGTTTTGTGGTTGGTTACCTTTAATTCACTGTGTGTGTGTGTGCGTGCGTGCATGCATGTGTGTGTGCATGCATGCATGTTATAGTCATACAAAAAGTTTTAAATAAATACATAAAAAAATTTAATGTATTCAAATATGTTCTATATTTAAAAACATTAAGTGGGAGATAAACTAGATGAAAATCTTATTTACAAAAAATGCTCACAATAATAATATGCATAAGATATAAACTAAAGAAACAAACTTAAAAAAGTTATTTGTTCAATTATCTTTATATTTCAACAGGTGACAAAATATTTAAACAGAGATGGATATCCATTTTAACTGAAAATCTCTAGAGGTAAAAAAACCTCCATATCCCCATTCACATTATATTTCAGGTTTGTTTTTTATATGCCAAATCATCATTTTACCTTCATCAATATCTGGAGGAAGACCACCAACAAAAACTTTTCGAGAGAAACGTTCTATTCGCTCTCCATTTTGATGAGCTGAGTAACATGTGGGTGAATTTAAAACACCAACTTGATCACTATGACCATCATCCAGCAAGCCATCATCTATTGGAAAGAGGGAAGAACGACCTAAAATATAAGAACAAATATAACTTGAATCTCGGATCTAAGAAAATGATAAATTAAAGTCAGGCATAAAAAGAGCAACAACAAATTCAAAGGCTTAAAATTGAAGGCGACATAGGCATAAAAAAATTAAGGAAAATTCAGAGAGTTTAAAGGTTTAATTACCTAGATTCAAGAGAGAAGTTGTCTGAGGAATGGCTTAGAAATAAACATGGTCATATGACAACAATTACATCACAAACAAACACTAAATCACTTCAATTTCTTATGGAAAGCAGCAAGAATATGATGTATGGGGATGGGTAGACTGGATGTGTAACCTTTTAGAAGAAAGGTTTTAGGAGAAACCTTTTAGAAATTGGTGGCAGAAAGAAATGGCACAGACTAAACAGATAAGAAGACATTAAAAAAACACTTGCAGACTACAGTAAGGACAAAAGCACCAAGTAATACTTGCATATAAGACCTTGAATTAATTTACTGCATGTGTAAATATGCACATATTTACACACATATGTGTAAATATGTGCTTCTGCACATATGCAAAACAGAAAAAGGCACCCCCTCTAGGACTTCAGTCCCCATCTGAGCCCACCCTCATATGGGCACAGCCTGTATAATCCTCTGCAGCAATCCTGATGCTAGACTCTGTGGCCTGCATACAGTTGGGGTTGAGGTGAGAAGGAAGGGGCTACATGTCTGTGAACTATAGCTAGCTAGATGTTAGAAATAAGAATTTTAATTTTATAAGACCAAAATCAGGGAGAAAGATATTTGGTATAGGAAACAGAAATTATTCTGCAGATTCAAATTCAGTTTAAGTAAGATGTTCTGAAAGATACCCACGTTCACTGAGTAACTCTGGATATTTAGCTTTCCCAATACCTTTGCTATCAGGAATAAGGACCAATGAGAAAAAAACGTCAATATTCTTTGTGATCAATGGAAAGAAAGCTCTTCAAAACGAAAGTATTTTCCTTAAAATGAACCTCATCAAGAGTCATCAAAAGTAATATTAATTATGAATAACTGGTTCAACTTTCTATGGTTGGACTTTAAGTAAATAACTATATTTTAAAAGGAATAAGATGAGGTAGAGAAACAACATGCACATTAACTAGTTTTTGATTAAAATGGCAAATCCAAATTTTATACTTATTTCAGACATGGCAATACTTAAGTATAAATATCGAATGCAGTGACAAAGAAAATCACTACATAAGCAATGTCACACAAGTGACCCAAAATGGCTTAAAATTTTTTCTTAACTATAATATTGTAAGAATATTCATTATATATTAATGAATTATTCTATATTTCTAATTATAATAAATACTACAGTTAGTAAAATAACTATCAAAATCTATAATCTATATGTCTAAAATCTATTAACCAAAGTTCAGCTGAACGAAGGATGTAATGGAAAGGCTAGGAATATGTCACATACTGGCCATACTAACAAGAATCTTCATTGTTGGAAAATCATGACCACTTTCCTTCTAGAAGCCATAAAAGTTATAGAGTTAAATACCCGTTTAAAAGAGGAGTTAACTAAATATATATCACCAACAAAAATATTATTTTTTACCTTTCCAATTATCCTTCCCTATAACCCAAATCAACATGACAATAAAAGGAGAACCAGTTAATAATTATGTTTTCCATGTACTTTAAACATACTTTCTAAGAATGATCCATGAAAATGACTGGCAGTAAAGGTAAAATTATATGTGTTGAGAAAAGTAGAGTTTGATCATAAAGTGATTTGGACTAAAATATTTACAACAGTTTTCAACCAAAATTAAATTACCTTTCTCCTTTTTTGCTCTGAAACTAGGATATATTTTCAGGTTTTACGCCTCAAAAGAATGAAATTGACTGATAATGAAATCACAATATAAAATCTGTGGGATGTAGCAAAAGCTACTTACTTAGAGGAAAATTTTCATACTTACAGGGAATTTTATAGTTTTAAATGCATATTAGAAAATAAGAAATGCTTAAAATAAATAATCCTAGTTTCTGCCACAAAGAGATAGAAAAATAATAAATTAAATACAAAAAGAGTAGCATCAAGGAAATGAAAAAAGTAAAATCAATGACACAGAAAACTAACATTAAAAAAAGAGTCAATAAAGGCAAAAGTTGGCTCTCTGAAAACTTAAAAAATCGATATGCTTCTCAGTAAAGTTCATCAAGTTCATGAATAAAAAAGAAAACTAAAATTACCAGGAGAGGAAAAGAAAACATTTGTACAAAATTAGTCAATTTATAGCTTAAAGCTGAGCATGGTTCTTTGATATCAATGTATATCTATACTTTTATGTACTGATTGTTGTTTTAAAAATAAAAGCAAACACAAAACAAACTATTATTATTAAGAATGAATATTCCTCCCATCCTCAAGATCCTAGCAGCCACTCTACTGGGTTAAATAACCCACCAGTGTGATGGTATGATTTTTATTTCATATGCAAGGATTAAAAAAACTATCAAAACAACAGAAGTAGGTCCAGGACTGATCTCTCTCAGGCACCATCTGTTTAATCAGATAGAATCACTATCACACATGTTTCTCCAAAGAACTGAGACAGGAGCTATAAGGTACATTTGTTACTTAAAAGCATTTTGCCCCAATAATAGGTTTGTCCTTTTCTCACAGAGAAGGAATAAGGTATTTAATTTAAACAACCAATTAAAACCTAGTACCCTGTATGTCTTTGTAAATTAATGTCTAGACATAATATATTTACTTTAAAATTAAGTTCACTAAAATTCTGTTTCTTTTAAAAATTGCTATGTCTGGGTATAAGTGTAGAGTAGGTAAGTCAGTCTCTTCGCGGAGGAGGGATTAGCAATTTTTTCGGTAAAGGGCCAGATGGTAAATATTTTAGACTTTGTAGGCCATACATTTCTCTGTTGCAACTACTCAACTGTCATCACTGTAGCTCCAAAGCAACCAGACAAAAAGTAACTGAATGGGCATGACTGTGTTGTAATAAAACTTTGTTTAAAAAACCAGAAGCCTTGGCTTGTGGGTTATAGTTTGCTGACCCTGTCTTATAGTATTACCCTGGCTTCTTTTTGGTCATGCTTTGAAGATTTCGTCCATTCTCTGACAGTTATCAAAATAATTAACATACAGAAATCTGTTGCATTTCTACACACTAATAAACTATCAGAAAAGGGAAAGCAAGAAGACATCCCACCTACAATCACATCAAAAAGAATAAAATACCTAGGAATAAACTTAAGTAAGGAGGTGAAAGACCTATATTCTAAAAACTATGAGGCACTGATGAAAGAAATTGAAGATGACACAAATAAGTGGAAAAATATACTGTGTTCATAGAAGAATTAATATCGTTAAAATTTCCATACTACTCAAAGCAATCTACAGATTCAATGCAATCTCTATTAAGATACCAATGGCATTTTTCACACAACTAGAACAAATAATCCTAAAATTTGTATAGAACCATAAAAACAAAAACAAAAACCTTGAATAGCCAAAGCAATCTTGAGAAAGAAGAACAAAGCTGGAGGTATCAGGCTCCCTAATTTTAAGCTATAATAAAAAGCTAGACTAATCAAAACAGTATGGTAGTGACATAGAAACAGACACATAGATCAAGGGAACAGAACAGAGAGACCAGAAATAAATCCTCGCTTATATGGTCAATTAATCTATATGACAAACAAGGCAAGAATATACAATGGGAAAAGATAGTCCCTTCAATAAATGGTGCTGGGAAAACTGAACAGCTACATGCAAAAGAATGAAACTGAACTACTTTCTCACACCATATACAAAAATAAACTCAAAATGGATTAAAGACTTAAATGTAAGACCTAAAACTCCTAGAAGAAAACATAGGCAGTAAGCTCTTTGACACTGGTCTTAGCAATACTTTTTTTGAATATGTCTCCTTAGGCAAGGATAACAAAAGCAAAAATAAACAAATGGGACTACATCAAACTGTAAAAAGCTTTGCACAGTGAAGGAAATCATCAACAAGATGAAAAGGCAATCAACTAAATGGGAGACGTATTTGTAAATGATATATTCAATAAGAGGTTGATATCCAAAATATATAAGGAACTCATTCAACTCGATTATCAACAACAACAACAAAAATAAGCAGAGGACTTGAATAGACATTTTTCCAAAGAAGACATACAGATGGTTAACAGATACACAAAAATCTACTTGGCATCACTAATCATCAGGGAAATGCAAATCAAAACCACAATGAGATACCAACTCACACCTGTCAGAATGGCTGTTATCAAAAAAGACAAGAAACAACAAGTGCTGGCGTGGATGTGGAGAAAAGGCAACACTCATGCAATGTTGGTGGGAACAAAAACTTATGCAGGCACTATGGGAAACAGTACCGATATTTCCTCAAAAAATTAAAAATAGAGCTGCCATACAATCTACCAATAATACTTCTGGGTATTATCTGAAGAAAATGAAAACACTAATTAGAAAAGATACATGTACCCCTATGTTTACTGCAGCATTATTTACAATAGACAAGATATGAAAGCAACCTAAGTGTCCATCAATAGCTGAATGGATAAAGAAGATGTGGTAATATATATGCCGTGGAATATGACTCAGTCGAAAAAAAAAAGGAATGAAATCTTGCAATTTGCAATAACATGGATGACCTAGAAGGTATTATGTTAAATGAAATAAGTCAAAGATAGATACTGTATGACTTCACTTATATGTGTAATCTAAAAAACAACACAAATGAATAAACAGAACAAAACAGAACCAGATTGATAGATACAGAGAATAAACTGGAGGTTTCCAGAGGGGAAAAAATGAAATAGAAATAGTTGTAAAAGGGATTAAGAGGTATAAACTTTCAGTTGTAAAACAAGTAAGTCACAGAGATGTAATGTACAGCATAGAGAATAAAGCCAATAATACTGTAATAACTTTATATGGTGACAGATGGTTACTAGACTTATCATGGTGATCATTTTGTAATGCACACAAATACTGAATTACTATGTTGTACATCTGAAACTAGTATAATATTGTATGCAAATTATAATTCAATAAAAAATGTGAAAAAAGTATTTATCAAGGATGAAAATTTTCAGCCTTGATGTCATCATAAAAGGGTTTGGTAGTGGTGATATTAGGGAGTATACACTTACTCTGGCTGTTTCACAAGACTGTTAAAAAAGAGTCAAATGAGTTCAAATTAAATCTAATCATAGAAAATCCCAGGTCAATTTTTAAGCAATACTTTAAGTATAATGTATTATTAATAATTCCTTATTCATTATAGCACATGAATATGAATGGCTACATATACAGTATGAATAAATCCAATCTCTCTAATTAAACCTCCATATTTTCATTCTCTTTAAAAAGTATTTCTCTTATCTTCTCATTCCATATATAATCTACTAAAATCTACTAACTAAAGCTTTGCTTGTCTGCTAGAAAAGATTGCTTTGTGGTGTTTAGTACCACTAACTAAAATACTGTAGGTTCTTTATTTCTATTATTTTAAAAAATATTCTATATATTTTTACTCCTTCTGGAGTAGAGCAGCCCTTTAATCCTTTATTAAAGGGAAGATTGCAATAATAGAAATATTTTAGATTGAGAGACAGAGTTTAAGTTACATTTCACACCTCCCTTCACAACCTACCACCCTACTCCAAGCTCAGACGAGTATGTTCACTCTCAGAATGGAATAAACATTGAACAGACAATAAATACAAAAGATAGATGTGAGAGTCTTTCTCCTTTCTAATCCTGGACCCCAGGCAGCACTGAAGTAGAAACTCTTTATGGCTCCCACAGTACAGAAATACATAGGAGTTGGGGCAGGACACAAATGAAAAGCAGGGAAAAAAAACTTTGCTTTTTCTTACTTTCAGTATAATTAAATTTTGATTATTCCTAAGGTATATTTCATATATTAATATCTGTACCCAGTTTGATTTAAAGTTCTTATGTTGACATTACTAAAGATATTAAAATATATAAATTCATTTTGGTAGTAATTTGGTTTTACTGCAGTCAAGCGGGAAATCTTTTAAATGAAAATAGCCACTCTGTGCCTGAGCTTAAAGGTGAGTCAAAGGTGACAAAAGAAGAAAAAATAGTTCTTCCTAAACTAGATTATAAAGTCAACATGCCTTGAGAAAATAATACTGTCCACCCACCACTGCACTGGTAAAGAACAATGTCTTATTTTTTGGCAAAAATTATATCAACTCAGTGTGACACATCCCACATCAACAGATCTGATGTGTAAGAGATTTCTTTTTAGAAAAGAAAAATGACTAAATAAATGAATAAATGTACTTCCTTTGATGGACCAAATCTAAAACATGAAACCCATAAAAGGGGTCCTTGGTAGTTAAAAGGTTATTGATGTGATGCTGATATAACATCTAGCATAGGAAGAGGAAAAAATGAGTAGAAAATAGGAAGAGAGCCAGGCTACTTCTAGTTCTTTCTGAGTCATTCCTTTGGTATGCGGCTTTTTTTTTTTAATGTTTTATTACTTACTGTGTTAAAGTACTTTCAAACTCAAAATCTCTCAATAGTTATTTCTAATGGATAAACTTTAAAAAAAATTTTATTGAAGTATAGTTGATTTACAATGTTAATTTCTGCTGTACAGCAAAGTGACTCAGTTATATATAATATATATATAATATACTATATATATATTCTTTTTTATATTATGATTTATCACGGGATATTTTCATCTGACCATCAAATCCAAAATTGTAAAAGGTCCTATATTCACAGAGGACCAACTAAAATAATTACTAATGCCATGTATTTTGGTCCTATATTCACAGAGGACCAACTAAAATAATTACTAATGCCATGTAATTTGAGAGGAAAATCCACTTGTTACCCCCCCAAACTAAGCCATATAAATGTGACAACTGTCAGTTCTGTCCTATAGAAGGCTTCTACCAAAAGCCTTAAAACCATCTGAGGGGCTTCCCTGGTGGCGCAGTGGTTGAGAGTCCACCTGCCGATGCAGGGGACACGGGTTCATGCCCCGGTCTGGGAAGATCCCACATGCCGCAGAGTGGCTGGGCCCGTGAGCCATGGCCGCTGAGTCTGCGCGTCTGGAGCCTGTGCTCCGCAACGGGAAAGGCCACAACAGTGAGAGGCCCGCGTATCGCAAAAAACAAACAAACAAACAAAAAACCATGTGAGATCTTTCTTCCAATGCTGGGAGGCAGTTCTGATGTAGAGGAAATCTTTACGGCTCCCAGAGGACAGAAATATATATGAGTAGTAGCAAGTTCCTATCTAAAAGGAGAAATTTTTGCTTTTTCTTGATATTATAGTCACAGTCTACAATTATTATTATTTTTTTGTGTGTAAAGTTACTTTTGCTTCATCTCTCCCATCATCACATCTACCTTTCTCCCCATCAATTTCTGCACATGAAGAAGAAAAGCAAAGTTTAAGCCATGGAAAATGTCAGCTGCTTTCCTACGAAGCTGAATAGTACAGTATCATATAGTCCTGGCCTTTTCCCTAAGATAACAAGAACCCAGAGGGGAAGACTTTTGTGGGAGAGAAAAAGAATGTGTGTGTGTGTATGGTGTTAGAGACAGGGAGAGAGAAACTATTATATTCTTAGAAGACACAGAGAAATATTAGCAACATGATTTCTATATATCAGTGTTAACAGTAATCTGTTTGGTATTTGTCATTTTCAACTGGGTCAAACATAAAACTAATAAACTAGAGTTGTAAATTACATATCATAGCTAAGACAATCAGTTACAGATTGAGAGAGCATGTCACCTTCACTAGTATTTATTAAACAAATCTCTTAAAAAAAACTATAAACAGGTTTATTTTAAAAGATACACAAATAAATTTAAAAACAGTTAAAATCTGGACAGCTTAAAATGGAAAAGTTTATTAAATAACCATATTAGTATGAAAATGTACTTTAAAGGTTAAGATATTTAGGATTCAAAACTTTGACGAGTGCTCAAATCAAAATACAATTTTTTCTGTGAGTTTCCAGACATTGCATAATAAATCTGGGATAATTAATTATAACATTGATCAGTAAAACCCAATTAGAAAGAGTTATACCATAGCAAACAGAAATGAATTACCTCGTCTTCGCCCATAACTCCTTGCTGCATGTAAACAAAGGACAGATTGTAAAATGTCAGAACTAAAAATAAGCCCACATATACAAAAGCTACGTGGGCATCTGGAAATTGGTGCTACTTTGTCTTAAGAGCTACCACAATGTCATCACATAACATCAGCGTGGTGTTTTAATATTTACAATGCACTCATATATGTATCATCTGAACTGTATAAAAACTGTGAAATTAACAGGAAAAATATAATTTATTCTCATTTGTGTTAAAATTCATGAGTATTTGTTTCATCTAATCAGGATAGGAATATGTAACACTTTATGGTTAAATAGCATCCCAAATAATTTTCCCAACGAATGGAAATATCATGAATTAAATCCTTGTTTTTCTACTTATTATAGTGATATAGCATATACTGTCCAACTAGTAATTCAGATCTAAATCACTTTATACCAAGCCCTGCATGGAAAAAGTAAATGGAAGACACAGAAGAATGAAAATATGTAACAACATTAAATTCATTCTCTGAAGCCTGTAGAGTTTAGACAGAATGTAAAGAAATAAATCCATGTTCAAACTTGCTTAGCTGAAAATGATTAATGATATACTATAGCTAATAATGCTTTCAATCTTTTTGGTACAATTTATAACAGCTAACTAAGCGCTTATGTCTCTACATCTGGAGTAAGAGGGATTTAGATACAAATTATTATTAGTATCATCGAAGAATGGTACCTGTGTTAAATATTGTAAAACTATAAAGCAGAAAGCATTTCAACCTATATTATTAGCAGTTTACATAATTCCTCATGGATAAAAAATACAGCAATTTATTTTTCATAAGAAAGTACCAGCTTGATAAAATTTGCAACTTGTTTTTAAATAACTCATTCCCCCAAATCTGAGTATACAATGAGTATTTCCACTCTGGAATTAAAAGTAAACCAAAAATGACTGTCAAAATCAAGATCTTAATTTATGTTCATGGATATTTTTAGGCCTGGGAAAAATTTGATATTGAAAAATTTCAAATCAAAATATATATTAAAAGTTGTCAGAAATGTAGTTTCTCCAAAGGTATAAAACTTAAAGATCAAAGGAAAACATTTCATGTCATTAAATACATTCTATTATAGAGATTTTACAAAATTAAAAAAAAAAATTATACTAATAAGGCTTTAATATAAAGAAGTGTGCCTACAAGGTGAGGATACAGCAGTAGTTTCCCTATAATAAAAAGGAGGAAAATCAAACTTCAAAACTCTTAATCATTTATACTTCAAGAAATAAGTCAATAAATATTAGTCTTTTATATAAAGTAACCCTGCCATTCTACTGTCTTTAGTTATATAATCTGCTGCAGACTTAAACCTGTCCATGACGTCCAGTTACCTCAAAGCCTGGCAGATTTACCTGACCTGTATACTAGTTTATACATAGCTTACCTCTGTGTGTGTTTCTATATATATAATCTGTATATATATAGATTATATATAGCTTACCTGACCTATATATTAGTTTAGGATGAGGGTAGGGGTGGAACCAGCATTTAGAATTTTGTTGTGTAGGTCTTCTAAAAGTTATATAGGCCTTAAGGAAAACAGGGTTTCAAAGAGATGGAAGTCAACTATGGAAAATCAGACAATAGGAATTATAAAAGGAGCTATCAAGAACAGGCTATAGAAGAATGAATCCCCTGAAGTCTTACTAGTTGTATTAAGCATGGAAATGGTCAATAAGCCCCAAAACACTTCACAGCATGTCTTAGGAGCTGGGCTTCCTGCTTATCCTTAGGCCTGGTCTAATGGCATTAATCCAATATAAATTTGCTTTGGGGAATTTCATTCATAGCTGTAAAGAGTCAAACATTTATAAAGCAAATGAAACTGTTTTAATCAAATTTAAAGTCAAATTATGAATTATGATGAAATAATAATGTGTAACATAATTCATGATCTATTGAGAAAATTAACGACATCATAACCAGTTTATGCTTCTTAGCTGAGGCTACTCAATATTAAAATAGTGAAAATATGCACAAACACTCACAACATCTTAGGTTTCATCTCAGTCCTAGGTTTGAACACATTATTTAGAAAATTTCTCCAACTATCTCATACCTGAGGAATTTTAGAATCCTGTAAAGAGCTATTGCACTTATTTTTTGGACAACTCTCAGATTCCAAGTCTTTACATTACCAAAAATAGAACTGACTGCAGATGAAGCTAAACCATGTGAAACGTTTCCTCTTCCCTGTCACGGAAATAACCAATCTGCTACCACCACGCTAAGCAGTGGTATGTGTACTCACTTTTTCTACCGATATTTCTATGTGAATTTCAGGGATATGTCCCACTGCAACTGAATCAGAATTATCAGAAATCCTCAGCGAGAAAGAAAAATCATTAAATGTCTAGTATTCATTATGTTTTAATTAAAAGAGACTTCTTAAAACAATATGTTCCTCCCAAACTCATTTAGAATATGATTTAGAAAAAAAGCAAATAATTTGTTGTATAAAACACTGTATTTATAATATTAAATTTCAGTTACATAAATTTATAAAGCCTTAGAAAAAGTGAGGAATTGGCTATTTAACATACATGTGTAAATATATATATATATTATGCATGTGCGTTAAAATATGTATTATACACACACACACATATATATATATTTCTTTGTTTTAAATGAAGGTGATAAGAACGATGTGAGAAAAGCCTGAAGACCTTTCTTATACAAGGGACTTTACATTTTGGGGTCCTGGATTACCAATGATCTTATTTAGATTCTAACCCACAGCTACTAAAAAAGAAACAGGATAATTCTAACATTCTCCTTAGGACCTTTGTGCCCTTATATATTGACTCTTAGCTATAGTTTGTGGTACCTGAATTACTGCAGCTGGAGGAAGGGATAGGTAAACATACCAAATCAGCTGGAAATATTTAAAGGTTAAAGTTCTCTTGGTGTGAAACTAATGACATTCTTATTTTTTCCTCTAAAAAAGCCAAAACCAGGGAGAGAAATATGCCTCCCAAATCATAATCCTTTTCAATATCCAAAATAAATCTGCTGCTATCTACTTTACTTCCATCAGCATAAAAAAAAGAACTGATTGCATACTCAAGTTTCCTATTTTCATAACTTAATACACTTAAAACAATTTCATTACTGAGTAAATTTTCTTAATTAAAAGATACACATAACTTCCTCCCAAAGTAGAGCAAGCTCTTGATTACAAACATGGCTGTATGTGGCTAATCACAAATTTGAATTTCAAACCAGCTTGCTAATGCCACCCCTTCCCCATACTTCTGCTCGATCTGTTCTCCTTTTGAAAAATCATATGTACTAATAAAAATGTAAGCTATTTTCCTTGGGAGACATGTGAAGGGAGTACAGTAATTCCTACAGTAATAGAAACAAATACTCAAATACATCATTTTGTATTGCTCCTTACTTCTATGGAAAACAAGGTGTTTTTCAAAATTTTGTATTTTGTTTTTTACTATTGATAATTAAAAGTATAAGATTTATACACTTAGAAACATTAAAGCCATCATTCTAATATCAGAGAGTAAATCCTTTGGTTTTTAGACAATCTACCCATTCCTATATAATGTGACTTCCCTAAAGTACTTCTGGATGTTAAATTTGGACTCTTCTACAAAATTTGAATTATTCAATAGTGGCAGTGTCCACTAGTCAATTCAGCTGGATGTCTAACTGAACTGAGGAACATGGTCCGTTCAGAAATAGGAGCCTATTTGCAGTTACATTTCTATGGCATTTTTTATTGTTAAAATTAAAAAAAAATCTAATATAACAATTTCATGAGACATACAGGTGTGGGATTATAACTTTTTCTGTATCTGAGTAAACAGAGGCTCAGAGTTAAAGGATGTGCCGGGGTAGTTCATAGATTTACCTGTTTTGACCAACTCCCTGACCTTTATTCCAGTCCCTGTTTATCCCTTATAGGAATATTTACATGTTTAGCCATAACGCTAATTAATTAGAAAGGTAGAATCACAAAATCTTTACAATGTTTGCCTTATCTTCATAACTATACTCATATTTATGTATTATTTTTTAATGGACTCAATCAAGCCTAGCACCACTGTAACATCATAGATTTCTGCCAGTTCTGTATTTTCTAAGGAACGTTCTTAAGCTGGAATAGTCATGTGTTTATTTTAATGTGTATTTGTGCACCATCAAAAATCATCTTAGGTACCACAAGGGGCAAGTGTACCACACTGTAGAGAACACTGCTTGAGAAGTCATTTTACTTTTATTGACTCAAATTTTGTCCCTAAATAGCTTCTTCCAAATGGTTCTAGTTTGGTTTTTTGAAATAACATAAAACAAGCCTTCTTTGTCCACTATACATAACATTCTTCAGTTGAAAATATCAGTTTTGTCTTCTCTTAATTTTATATTCTCCAAACAGATCCAACTCCATCTATTCACAGGACATGACTTTTACTCTTTCAAAGTCATTTTTGTCACTGTTCATCACCCATTGCCACAACAAACTTTGACTTTCAGTAACTGTTCTAAATACTGTACATGAATGAATTCACTCACTTCTCACACAATCCCCCTGAGGCAGGCAGCATGCTGCCTCTCTTTTACACATGAGGACTCTTGAGTCAAAGGGAAGCTGCCCAAGGTCACACAGCTAGAAATAGCAAACTTGGGTGTAAACCCAGATAGTCTGGCTCCAGAGTCTGTGATGCTAACCACTACGAACTACTGCTAAATCACCACACAAAAGAAATACTGATGTATAATTTATTACCAATATTGATTTTCAAAGTCTGTAATATTAGCTATGCTTGTTGGTTAAGTAATACAACTTACTTAATCAATTGCCTAATAGTGAGTGAAATCTGTAACAAACTAAAAAGAGCAACAATTTAAAAAGCAGGTCTATGTGCCGAGATGCTATAATTTCTTTAATCAGTCAATAATATTTAATAATAATTTAGTATAGGCAAAGGTTTGGTATTAACATCACTTAATTCTCACTTCTTTCTTCAATAACCTTGATGTCTACAAAAATTATCGAAATCCTTAATATTCAAATACTTTCTTACCCTATAAATATACCCAATTTTCCACTCTTGCTTTCCCTCTTAACCAATGATCCCAAGTGAGTGTCTTTTTTTTCTCTTTGGATCAAATTGTTTCTACTGGCCGAAACACTTTGATGTCCTAGTTTCATTATAATTTTTCTCCCCTAGTCCCTTGCCAGAAGAAGTTCAGAATTTCCAGGATGGCTTACTGTACTGAGTACGTACTATAGCCCTAAAATGGCATTCTGTGAAAAATGCTCACATAATGAAAAAACAAATTTGTCCACAGATGCAACTCTTGCCTGCCTTAATTTTATATTCTCCAAACAGATCCAATTTCTTCATCTATTCACAGGACATGATTTTTACTCTTTCAAAGTCATTTTGAAAATATGACTTTGAAAATATATATTTAATAAAATATGCTTTTGTCTACTATGTTATAAAACACTTTCAACCTAACATCTAGATTATTTATAAAGGCTTTAGACAACTGATAAAGTCAATTCGTTTAACAATTAGTGCAACCAAAAAGTATAAGCTGTAAAAATAGTGTGGCTACTAAGCTCTGCTCACACAGAACCAACACATTCTACTGTGATTACGATATACTTCTGAATCATCCTAGTTTAACTATGTATTCAGCAGTCTAAGAACATCTGTGAATGATCTAACAAATTATCTCATACAGTACTTTCCTTCAGATGGATTTTAACAGAATACGTGAAACATATGCAAATTCAAAATTTTCAACTAAATTGCTTTTTTTAGAAGTTAAAATTGAAATGTGAATGATCTTTATTTACCACATAGACTGTTCCAAAAGAAAAGGCTTTAAGGAACTCAGGATCAATATATTAAAAATTTATCATTACCTAAAGCTATCATTATTTTATAAATCAAGCCCTGAGAGTAATAAAGATTATGATCTATTTTGTGTTTTGTAAACTCAATTTCAACAGTCTAATTTTTAGTCACAGATTTAGAGTTCAGAGACCAGCTACTTAAATGATATGTTTTTTTAATTCCATGGTAGAAAGAAGAAGTCCTGGAATGTAATTTCTAGTGCCTTTCTGGTCAAAGTCTATGGAAACACCAAAATTCCCTAACTTCATAAATGTGGACTACTAGACCGCTGTAAGGTCTAGCCTGAACATGGCCTCAGCCTAGAGTGCAGTCTGGCCCCATTGTTAATACCTTGACAATTCTACCTCTAACCATCTTTGAAGATCCTTACTAATAGTTAATCCAGTGTTTAGACTAGGCTGGCATGTGGTGGGTGACTCAATACAGAAGGGTCAAATGTTGAATGAATCAATTTAGCACCTCACTTAACACTTTGCGTCTTCAATTTTTCTCTCATTCCAAAATCCTATCTGACAATCTCCTAGGTAGCCTAGACTTTATTCCTATCTTTCCATCTTTTCTTAATATTAGTTTTTACTTAACACTAGAGTTCACATGGTCTAGCTTTACACTGGTGGTTTTTTCAGCCTTTGTTTTTCAATTTCATTGCCATGTTTTTTCAACAAAGCTTTAGCTGAAAAAGAAGTGCCAAGCCATTCTAGTAATTAATTATGTATTTTAAAGGAAGTCCTATGCTATCTTTACCATTCCTTCTTCATCCTGCTTCCCTCTCCTCAGACCCGCCCTCTGATTTAAAAATACCTTTGTGAAGGATATTTTAATCCTGCATGTCTACTCCCACAGTCATGGATGTGCTAGGTACCGTGACTCTGAATGCAATGTTTGCCCCATGGAAAGAAAACAACTTTAATGAAAGTTTATTCTTTTCCACCAGAATAAAATTCACTGTGTAAACTTTCTAGTTAGAATAAATTAAGTTGGTGTGACTCCCATAATTATAGAATCACCAGTATATTCCTTAGGTGAACATAAACACAAGTACTATAATAAGTAACAAGCTCTATGCACTTTGCAAATATTATCTCATTTAATTTTCATAATGAACCTTTAGACCGTTACTCCCATTTCACAGATGGGAGACTAAAGCTCACAGAAGTTACTTGACCAAGTTAATACAATAAACTGGAAAGCCGATATTCAAAGCCATGATCATTGAATTAAATCATACTGTCACAAATACACTTTAATGACCGCTTTGCCAGTGAGAACACACTCAAACTCCTAATTCTGCTTTCTGTACAGGAAGAGTTGTAGCTTTACTTTTATACTGAATACTTATAAAATGACTAACTTGTGTATATGGGGAAGGTTTAGAGAAACATGTATTCATTCATCTTTTTTTATATAAATCAATTGGAAACATAAAATGTTGTTATAAAACTTACCATTTAACATCAACAGATTGTCAGTTCCTGGATGTGGATAGCTCAATCGACCTTTAAAAAGACAGGAAAGGGAAGTTTGAAGATTATGGAACTGTTTGAAAAGCAAAAAAATGGAAGGGGAGTAAGGAGGAGAGATTTATTGAGCACAGTACAGTTCTTAAGGAATAAAAAATTAATGTTTAGCTCAAACTGTATTAACTAAAACTGTCTTTGAAAACTAAAAACGAAAAGAAACAGTTAACTTTCGTTCTTAGAATATAAGAGCACAATGTGATTTGGGAGCAATGCTTATAGAATAAAGCCTATTTGTCTTTTTTTTAATGTGAAAATGATGTAGGTATCCTAGTCTTTCAAACTTAATATAGGATGTGAAATTTAAAAAAAATATTTTCAAATCTGTTTGTAATTTTTGCTAAAGATCTCTTTTCCCAAAAATGATATTTGAAGGAAAGAAACTTACATTCTTAAATAAAAAAACAAAATATAATAAAAAATAAGCCCCCCAAACATATCACAACTTGCTATTGAATTCAATATGATTTTATCAGTTTCATTTAAAAAAAGTAGTTTAATAAAAACATCTTAGGGCTTCCCTGGTGGTGCAGTGGTTGAGAGTCCGCCTGCCGATGCAGGGGACACGGGTTCATGCCCCGTTCCAGGAAGATCCCACATGCCACGGAGCAGCTGGGCCCATGAGCCATGGCCGCTGAGCCTGCGCGTCCGGAGCCTGTGCTCCGCAACGGAAGAGGCCACTACAGTGAGAGGCCCACGTACCGCAAAACAAAAAAAAACATCTTAAATGCTTTATTACAAATGATATTGGAAATTTAACTTGTTCAAAGTTTATAAATGTCATAAAAATATAAAAAATGAAAATATTAAAGCTGAAGAGCATAGTACTTCTTTTGAGTCATCCTTCATTAGAAGTTTTGCATTTACTAAAATGCGGAAGGGACAGTAGCACTACATACTGCTGTGGAAGAGAAAAAAGGTATGCATGAACAAACTGTGGTTTATCCAGCAGTTTTACATCATAACACTTATTTGATTAAATGCCAATAGTGAGAATGATCATTGTTTGTAGTCCATTAAAATACAGGATTTTCCTCTAATGCCTGAATCTCTGATAGTCTATTAGAAAGGTACATTAAAATCCACTTAGAAAACTTCTAAAAATTAAATATCTGTGAGATTGCATTTCAGCAACGTTTAGCACAGCCCTTTAAAAAGACAATATGATAGTGTGTAATGCACTGACACCAGAGCGGGGGGACCAATAAATATCTGAATGGATTTGACATGATTAGTAAGGAGTAGAGATTAACTGCATCTACCCTTACCACTTCAGCAAGTACTTTATATGCTAAGCGTCCTTTCCAAAATATCCCATGCAAAACAGATATTTTCTATTGGCTTTTAATCATGAAGCTAAAGAATTTGATTATCTCCAGTGCAAGAGCCAAGTGGCAAAGATAAGCTAATTTTGACATTCAAATAGATAGCTATGTATGTGTGTGTGTATATATATATATACACATACACTTATTCATACACACACACTTCATCTGAGCTCTAATTTAACTACACATTTTGTTTTCAGACTCAACATAGCTAAAGTAAATGTTTCTGCCCTTCAAAGGACAATTTACCACCTCTCATTTACTCCTAAGTTTCATGCAGCATGATATTAGTTAACTAAATGACCTCTTAAATAAAGCTGTCATACTCTAAAAAAGCTTATTGTTGTGATACTTTAGTATGGAGTAAGAAATAGAAGAGTATGCACAAAAGGCACAAGACAGAAAGAATTAGGAAGCAGAGCTTTCTTAAACTGGATTTCAACAGCATGTACTTTGTCTGAAGGACCACAGTTTATTTTGGAAATATGCTATTTCTAAACATCTTGTTGCAGCTGACCAAATTTACAGAACAACTTAAAGTCATGAAAAAAATCACTGTTATTTCTTATTTGAGATTGAAAATCAAAATCCCTACAAAAGTGGCAACCTGTATTGCTCTGATCAGTGTAACAAGTTCATTAAGTCTTGTATACTGATAGTGCAGGATGCTGAGGATACACACGAGTGAGATACAGTCTCTGCTTATGATGTGGTAGGAGAGACAGACACAAATATGCAATTTCAATAAACTCTGCCAAGTGTGAAGAGTTATGTACAGTATGCTATATAAAAAAACACAAAGGAGTACTTAACCAAGCCCAGGGATTCAAGTAAGACTTCCAAGAAAAGTAAATTAAGCAAAGCCTTAAGACTAGTTCCACTTCAAAATACACTCAACTTTCAATTGCCACATAATTATCTTCTAAAAGGTTCACTGTTCACTTTATTTGTCCCAAGACACAGGTAACAAGATATTTTCATTACTAATAGTTTTTTGACTTCTGGTCTCTAAATGGACTAAAAGGCACACCTTATGTGGAAAGTTCAAAAGACAGATATCTATTTGCAAATGGATATTCATCTGTAAATACGTACTAAAATACAATTCTCCAAAGAAGAAAATCTCTCAATATAACTAATGAAATATTCAAAAATGAAATAAGCAAATTTAGACTGTTTTAAAATTACCCAATTACTTTTCCTCTACTGCAGTGAAATACTAATACATCTTTACAAGTCAACTTTCACAGCTGTATTTTACATGGGATAGTATTAAAATTACTTTAATTAAGAACCTGCCAATTGGTAGTAATAACTAACACTGGAGGGCTTATGATGTGCCAGGAGCTTTCTAAGTTCTTTACAACCAATTATGTAACCCTCATAATAATCCTGTGAGTTAGGTACTATTATCTTCCCACTTGAAGGTAAACTTTGCCATAAGAGGTTAAATAGCTTGCCCAAGGTTACCTCACTGGCAGGTGGCACTGGCAGAATTCGAATCAGGCAGATTAGCTCCATGCTAGTCACTATCTTATAATGACTTCCTAGCTAATAAAATAACCTGGAGAAAAGTATGCATGGCTGGTTGTAGGGTAAATTCATCCATTAAAAATATTCACAGAATAATTATGTAGCATAATAGCTAACTTATACTTTAATATAGAAAAGAAAAATAGAAAAAAGCCACATTGCTATAAAACCAATTTCTCCCTATTATCTAAGGGCCTGTGGCACAGACCGGTAGTTGTAGACTAACACCTGTTTCTGTCGATATTAGGACACCCAAATGGACAGACACAGGGCTGCCCAGAGTAAGAAAGTAAATTTCCCAGCCTTTCTTGTAGTTAAGTATGCCCATGTGTCTAAGATGTGGCCAACAGGATGTAAAACAAAATTGGTAAGTGAAGTTTCTGGAAGGTATCCTTAAAAGGGAACATCTTCCCCCTTTCTTTTACCTTTTCTCCTGCTTGTCGGAATACAGAAGCAACGGCTCAACTGAATCAGCCATCTTAGATCATGAGGCAAAAGCTGGGTGTGAAGGATAGCAGAACAACAAGACAGAAGGACCCTAGATCCATGAAAATCACAGTACTGCTTCTAGGAGTGTTATGTTTATGTAAAAGAAAAAAACTTCTATGTTGTTTAAGCTGCTTACGAGTTTTCTGTCATACCAGAAGAAACTAACCTTACAAATAAAGTCCTCTAGTAATGAGTTTGGGCAAATTGAATTTTAGGTAACTGGGCTATTATTTATTATTGTGAAAATATGATAAAGTATAATAATTTAATGGTGTTTTTAACATATCTATAAGTAATCGGTATATACTACCTCTTGGTACTTTTTCTTTTACATTAAAATACTATAAAATTTTAAATAAACAATTTTGAAAAATATATATTTATTCTTAGGTGTCAGTGAATAACTAGAGGACCTACAGTCTCGAAAACTGTCTTATTAGTCTATTATGATTTTAATATACATAATACATATATAAAAAGACAATTCATGTTAGCAATTTCAGATGCATATTAGAGCATCAAAAAACACTGAGAAATATGACAACTGCATACAACTTACCAATTATAAAGACAAATTACCAGTTACTAAAATTTTAACAAAGCAGTATTTAAAGACCTTCAATAAGTTAAGCCAATATTAGACTATTCACATATATACATTTATTGATATATATCAACATGAGTTTTCTCTAAACTACTTACTACCAATAAAAAGAACTTACCAAATAGTGATAAAATTATAACATTTCTTATTTCACTTTTTCCTTGGATTTAAACATTCTTTTAAGTTACAGAAATATGAATTGGAAAGGATAAAATGAAGCAATCACTTCCTCAACATCTCTTAATGTTTGTGTATTCTCAAATTTAAAGCCTCTAGTTAACAAGAAGATGTCCATTTGATGAAGTATCATCTTATTTCCTTTCCCAGATACCATACTCTCTTGGTTTTCCTCTATCAGCAGCCACTCCTGAAGTCTGCTTTGCTATGTCCTCTTCCTCTTTTCAACCTTTAAATGCTAAAGCCCCAATGTTCACTCCTTGGACTTCCCTTTCTACACTGCCTCTCTATGTGATATTATCTACTACCAAAACTTCATATGTCATCTCCAAGCAGATGACTGCAACTGCAACTCTCTACCTCAACTCCATACTTCCCCAGATCAGTATTATAGCACTTTTTTCCATTAGTTTGCTCATCCCAAAACCTTGGGTTACCTTTTCTCCTCACTCTGTCTAATCTGTGTATAAATCTGTCAACTGTTCTATTATCAACATACAGATCAACCTGATTGCTCTTCACCAGATCCTTCACTGTCTCCCTGGCCCAAGCCATCCCCATCTCTTCAGACTGCCAGAATAACCTGTCTAGTCTCCATTCAGCAGTCTGTGTGATCCTTTTAAAACCTAAGTCAGCTCATGTTGTTTTATTGCTTAAAACCCTCCCACACTTAGAATAAATATCTGGCCCCTCATGCTCTACCATTCTAACCACATTGGCTTCTGCTATTACGTAAACATACTAGGCATATTCCCATTTCAGGATCCGTATTATTTCCTCTCCTTTCTGTTTGAAATGCACTTGCCTAGATATGACAAAAGCTTGCACCTCTCACTTCACTTAGGGCTTTAAGAGATGCCATCACAGACCATCCTGTCTAAAACAGCAGCTTCTTTCTTTCTCTATTCCCTTGACACTATATTTCTTCCTTCATAGCACTGATTCCTGTTGTCTCTATCCTTCATTCAAACAGATGCATAAGGGCAGGACTTTGTCTTTTTTTGTCTTTTTTATTCCCTACTCTAGCATCTAAAACAGAGCTTAGTACATAAGAGACTCAAATATTTATTAAATGGATGAATGAAATAGCTCATTCTGTTATGTGAACCATAAGCTCAATCTAAAGCACGGTACCTAAATATATGTTTGTATTTGGGGGCATGGAAAGGACATTGTCTCAGTGAATGGAAAAATCACAGAACAAGCTTTTATCAGTTCATTTCTAAACCCCTTAAATATGGGGAGGGGAGGGAAAAAGACAAGTCTTGCTTTTTGCTTTTGCCAAGATTAATTTTTCCCTTCTCCACGACTGTTTTCTTTTTCTTAATGAATACATCCAAAAAATGATCTCCAAAGCCCCAATATTCACAGTTAATTATGCCTCATTATTGATGAGAAAATTGCTGAAGAACAATGCCACACATTCTGCCAACTCCTTTTAATAGGAAAAAAAACATTTAAATCACATATTAGAATCATAAAGAGTTTGAGTTAGAACATTAAACCAACTAGTAAGAGAGGCAGTATGGTGTGGTGGTTAAAAGCACAAACTCAAGGGCTATTAAATTCTACCACTTACTAGCACTGGAGCTTAGACAATTATTGTTAGTAAGCCACCACAGTCATCCAACTGTAAATTAAGGGTAAATATCTACCCTTAGTTGTGAGAATTAAATAAGTTAATACATACATGTAGAGTCCTCAGAACAGTGCTTGGCATATAACAAGTGCTCAATAAATGATATGTTATATACCGTATACATATATTAAACACACACACATACACACACCCTCAAATGAAAAATTCTAATACGAAAAATTCCTTTTTATATGCTTTAAATAAAGCATTGCTCCCACTGGTTTGGTACACTCCTCTCATATTTTTTTCATTATCTACATTTCACCTTTACTTTGAAATCTAATTAGAAAAAAAAAATGGTTCATAGGAAGCCTGGTAAAAGCCACTCAGAATGTGGTCATTACCAACCTTGAATAACTCCAATCTCTGCTCAGATCCTACAGGTAGGACAGTCATTCCTGACCTCACTCCCAAATCTCAATGCATGCCTCATAAAAGCCTACGAATAAGATCATACAAATGTAGAAAATACCCTTAGATCCAGATCCCAAGAAAGCAACAGAATCATTCCTTAACTACCTCTAATAAAAGCCATCAATCTACTTTAGTTTCCAGGAAAATTAATCAAGTTAACTAACTCTTAATTCAGGATCTCATCATATTTTTTTCACCTAATAATTATTTATAACTTTTTAAACTTTTATCCAATTAATACCAGAAAATATATTAAGAAACATCAAGGAACATAGAATATCAAAAAGTTTATTTCAAGTAAAGTAGAACCACAAAGAAAGACAAAAAAACACAAAAGGCTAAACCAAAGTCATTAATCATCTGGTAAGATAATGTATTATCATAAAATTACTTCAATAAAACTGGTACTAACTGATATATGCAATTAATGTTAAAATCAAGTTGCACTAATGGTCACAAAACTTTAAACTGTAAAAGGGTTTACTAACAAAAATAATATTAAGAATAACAAATGGGCAATCAAACATCATCAGTGGCAGTACAAACTGGCATAAAACTTAAAAATAAGTTGCAATATACATCTAGAGCCTCAAAAACAAATGTATTAAGTCTATTCTATGTATATAAACTCAGAAAGAGCTCACTGAGTTTTATTTAAAAATTGAAATACCTAAATGTCCAACTATAGGGGAATGGTTATACAAACTATTTTACATGTGTGTAAATAATTTTAAAAGTTCTAAACGAATAATGATAAAAAATTATTGTGGAAAAACGTTTAATCATTCAGCCAATAATTTATTGAGCCCCTTCTATTTGCTTGGCACTAAAACAGATGCTGATTAAAAATAAAGCAAAAACATAAGTGGTCATTGCTCCCATGACACACTATCATGTGAAAAGTTCTATACACTGAAAAAAAAAAAAAACTGACTGAATCAAAAATAAATGAGAAAGGTGCTCAAATTAAAAAAAAATATAGTTCCTTAACAATCTTTACCAAAGTAACCTACTATTGACTATAGTGTTAGGGAGGCTTCACTAAGGAGGTAAGTGGACTAGGGGTTACAGAGACTTCCAGCTGAACATGGAGGACTGAACACATGTGCTCATCTCTGCTGCTTTCTGAAACCACTAAAATGACAGCACATTAGAACAAAGGGAATGGGAAGAGATCACAGAAGAA
The DNA here is from genome assembly GCF_005190385.1 of Monodon monoceros. Lineage (NCBI taxonomy): Eukaryota > Metazoa > Chordata > Mammalia > Artiodactyla > Monodontidae > Monodon > Monodon monoceros. Next base: position 95,040,570 of record NW_021703777.1, read on the forward strand.
TCATATCAACATTTTCAAAAGCTGTGAACATGAATGGGTGAGTGGTAGCTGACTCTGGAGACCAGAAATCATTGAAAGCACTGAAAGCAAAACTGGTGTGTCCCTGGGGAAGATTATCAACAAACAAGCCATTTACTATAGCAGAAACCTGGAAAGGTTCAGAAATAAGAAGCTCTGGTTATCACTGAGAGTAGATATGAGTAGAACTGAAAACAGGAAGGCTGATGATTGCTTGTCAGTTTCTGCATGAACCAGAGAGACACACAGCCCCTTCTTTGGCTCTTCTAAGAAGGCTAGTAGTAGACAGGCCTACAGCTCCCAGGCAGAAGAATGGAAGACATACATCCAGGTTCATTCCACAGACCAAAAGAAAAGACATGAATACAAACATTGTGATAGTTCCATGACTGGCTTACAGTAATGCTCACTAGATTATAAGCCCTAATTACATACACAGTTTCCAATCACCATTTTTGTCTTATCTTTAAAAATGAATGGACAACCCTCAGAATGGGAGAAAATATTTGCAAATGAAGCAACTGACAAAGGATTAATCTCTAAAATTTATAAGCAGCTCATGCAGCTCAGTAACAAAAAAACACAACCCAATCCAAAAATGGGCAGAAGACCTAAACAGACGTTTCTCCAAAGAAGATATACAGATTGCCAACAAACACATGAAAGAATGCTCAACATCATTAATCATTAGAGAAATGCAAATCAAAACTACAATGAGATATCATCTCACACCAGTCAGAATGGCCATCATCAAAAAATCTAGAAACGATAAATGCTGGAGAGGGTGTAGAGAAAAGGGAACCCTCCTGCACTGTTGGTGGGAATGTAAATTGATACAGCCACTGTGGAGAACAGTATGGAGGTTCCTTAAAAAACTACAAATAGAACTACCATATGACCCAGCAATCCCACTACTGGGCATATACCCTGAGAAAACCAAAATTCAAAAAGAGTCATGTACCAAAATGTTCATTGCAGCTCTATTTACAAGAGCCAGGACATGGAAGCAACCTAAGTGTCCATTATTGGATGAATGGATAAAGAAGATGTGGCACATATATACAATGGAATATTACTCAGCCATAAAAAGAAACGAAATTGAGCTATTTGTAATGAGGTGGATAGACCTAGAGTCTGTCATACAGAGTGAAGTAAGTCAGAAAGAGAAAGACAAATACCGTATGCTAACACATATATATGGAATTTAAGAAAAAAAAAATGTCATGAAGAACCTAGGGGTAAGACAGGAATAAAGACACAGACCTACTAGAGAATGGACTTGAGGATACGGGGAGGGGGAAGGGTAAGCTGTGACAAAGCGAGAGAGAGGCATGGACATATATACACTACCAAATGTAAGGTAGATAGCTAGTGGGAAGCAGCCGCATAGCACAGGGAGATCAGCTCGGTGCTTTGTGACCGCCTGGAGGGGTGGGATAGGGAGGGTGGGAGGGAGGGAGACGCGAGAGTGAAGAGATATGGGAACATATGTATATGTATAACTGATTCACTTTGTTATAAAGCAGAAACTAACACACCATTGTGGGGCAATTATACTCCAATAAAGATGTAAAAAAAAAAAAAAAAAAAGAATGGACAGCAAAGGATCATAAGATATTTGACGACAGCTTCCAGCATGAGAAAACAAACAAATAGAAAAGAGGAACTTAAAAGAAGCATAGACAATACAAGGAAATGGAAAAATAATCTTCAAAACTATAATACAGTGTTTAAAGATAAATACTCCAGAGAAATAAGATCGAAGAATAAAAATAGGAACGTTTTCAGAATTTTTTAAAGAGGGTCTTAAAAGTTGTTCAGAGAAATATTTTAAAATAAAAAAATCATTAGAAGGGTTGAAAATAAGAGATGAGGAAACCTTTCCAAAAGCAAAACAACAGATAAAGCAATGGAAATTAGAAAAGCAAATGATGCGTATAGGAGGCTTAATATTTCAAGAACAGGAATTTCAGAAAGAGGTAGCATAAAAAATAGAAGGGAAGAAATTATCAAAGAAATATGGTAAATTTCCAAGAACTGAAGGAAATTAATCTCTTAAATAGGATGGCTCAATGAATGTACAGTACAATAAATAAAACAATGAAATGGAAGGAAGGAAGGAAAGATGGAAGAAAGGAAAGAAGACAAGGGAAGAAGACAGGTAGGTAAACCCTTCCCCACCACCATACATTGGAAGACCCGCATTCATTATTACAAAATTTCAGAACCACAGGCATGAAAATATTCTAAAAGCTTCCAGTAAAAAAAGCAAAAATTTAAAAACAGAAAATAAGACAATCAATCAATCATACAAATGAACAGGTTTTATAATGGTATTATATTTACAGTAGCCCTGGAAGTAATGAAGCATTGCTTTCAATATTCTAAATTACTAGTATATAATTCCATACCAGCCTATCATCTTTTGTAGGTAGAATAAACATGTTTTCGTACATACAAGTCTCAAAATTTATATCCCGTCTGAAGGAAGGTTATGTAAGACAGGCCCAATAAAACAAAGGCATAAACCATTAAGAAAGCACATGGAGATCAGGACATGAATTCCCAAGGAAAAAGGAATTCCTGGGATTAGGGAAGTCCCAAAATGACAGTTATGGTGGGCTACAAGGATACCTACAACAGCAGGAAAAAAAAAAAAACAATCTAAATGACTATTTGATGTTTTTACATGTATTAAGAGAAGCTTCAGTGTTCTGTAAATATATTTTGGGATGAATTAGTGACTAGTATTAGAAAACTAACCAAACAAACCAAAAGAGACGATGATTAATTCCAGGAAAAAGAAAGTTATATGAAAAAGAAAATGTTATAGTACAAAACATATGAAGTGCACCTATGAATAATATCTGTATTATCATAGTAAATATACCCTCTAATTTAAACAAAAGTGGTCCTAAAATAATTTTGAGAGGACAGAGCAGGGAAAATGTTGGGGTATGGGTAAGTTAAAGTAGATAGTCAAAAGATAATACCTAAAATGTAGGAAATATAAAGCATACACTACTTAATATTTACAAATAATTACATGAAGAATTGGTAAAATAAAGTTGAAAGTGGCTACATCTAGGAAACAGGAATCAGAAGTAAACAGAGAAGAATGAGGAAAAAGGCTTCTATTTTTAGCTCTGTAAGTCTTATGGCACTATTTCACTTTTTAATCTATGTACATATATTTTTCTTAACTAACTTTTTAAAAGCTAACCCGGTTGGAGGGAAGGTAAACATTGGAATATCTCAAATATCTTATGCTTATATATTTAAAAAGAAAAGACTAGAAAAATTTTACACCAAAAATATCAAACGTGGTTATTTTAGCTTGTGGAACCATTGATGATTTCAAAACTTTTGTTTTCCGAGTTTTTCCAAATTTCTTTTAATGAATACATACTACTTTTTGTAATAAGAAAAACATTTTCAAAAGGATAAAGTCCTATACTCTGGAGAAAAAACCTTCATTAGAGATTCTCAGATCCTTTTCAAATACCATAAGCAGCTAAAATTCATAGGCCTAGTTATCCCATATACTTGCTTTTATCACTGCAAGTTCCATATAGAAAGTATTCTTGTTTTTATTTTCAATTTAAAAATAAGAGTTAGAAGCCCATGTTTAAAGTTCTAAGAAAGATGCTTTGTGTGAATAACAAGCTTTTAATGAACACATATATTCCCTGAATAAATGTGATTTTTAAGAAAATTCACTGTCATTTCTGTGTGATGGGTTTAAGTTTTTAAAAAAGGAACTGCAGTCTGATGTAACTCAGATCATTTAGTTGAATATTCAAAGATACTCTAAATTTAATAATATTTTTGCTAATTAAGACACATATCTAAAAAGAAATAAAAATTTAAAATCTCTATCCATGATACCATATTTCAAATAAGTCTTCTAAAACAAGAACTTTTACAGCCACACTTTCAAAATTTCCTTTTCAATCTGCAGGCATTACGACAGAAGGTAAACTCTTGTAAATCGTACTTTCCTTAAGATGAACTAAATTCTGAGTAGCTGGGGGTAAAGGTATCAGGTATGTCACAACAGTGATATCTCTTAAAGTCAGAATACATATAATAAAATGTATATGGCTTCTATATAAATATAATATATTCCAAAGATAATGATTTTTTTCTCTTTATCAAAGGCCAGTGATCTACAGGAAAAAGAAAAAAAATCAATGAAGTAAAGGGAAAAGAATATGTAAATTCTACTTACTCCTTTTTAAAACAAAAGGAAACATTTTATTGAAAAATTGAAAGCATGTATAGCAATTCATCCTTAATTATCTTTTTTTGAAGACATTCTAATGAAATGATTTTTGTCGTATACTTTTTTTGGCACTTGTGAAAATTTTGACTCAGGAACCACAAGTGGCTGAGGAAAAGCAAAACTGGTTCTGAGAAATGCATGCCTCTCTCTGTCAGAGTGAATAAGCTAGGGCAGTTTAAGAGGAGCCATGTAACTACTTTGGCATGGATATTATTGGTATCAGTTTTATTTTTCACTCTGATGTATTTTAATAAATTCCACTAAAATTTTAAAACTTCTTCATAGATCTCCTTGATCTTGTTCTCCTATACGAGAGTTTCTCAAAGTGTACACGTTACATAGTCTGCAATGCACAATCTCTAGGAGCAGGGCCCTGAAACCTGCCCATTAAACATGTTCTCCAAGTTTGAGAACCTCTGTCCAGCTTAGAAGTTCTTAAGTTTAAAATGTAAGTTCTCACACCAGACTTTTAGAAATTTATACAAGTTATTTTGTGACTCTGTATTTCAATTTTATACTAAGGCAGGCGAAGGGAATCAGAGGGAAAAGAGAACTGTCTTCTTCGAAGAAATGCAGCAAGAATTTACTTGGTACTACCAGGACCACTTGGCACCTTATAGAAGTCATTCCTTATTTTCTCAGGGGTTATTTTCCTTAAAATAAGCAGAGAGTTTTACTTCAGGAGTCTTAGAATAGGAGTTTAGCAGTCAAGTAATAAAAATGATGCTAGATATATAAAAACACATAATAAATAAAAACATTTTAAAGGCATCCACTTCTAAAATATGTTGGTATTGTAAAATCACGCTCTAAATCCTTTTTCCTGAATTCCCCTGAATTGTTCAGGGAACATTAGTAAAGGCATTGTGACTTGCTGAGACAGATCCTCCTAAGATTGTTATATAAGCTACATTTCTTCCTACTGTTCTCAAATGATCTTTTATGCGCTTAAATTAATTTTTTTTGTTCTCCCTTATGCTTTGGAGGAGGGGGTAAGCAATTTTTGGTAAAAATGCTTACACAGTAAGACCTTTTTTGTAAATTGCTGAGGGCAGAGAGGGAAGAGAGATTAACAATAATCGCTGTCTTGTTCTTTTGTTTAAAGGGGAATGCACTGACCCACACATACATAAAAAGATCACAGATTATTTAAAATAGGTATGCAAACACAAAACTGCAGAATCACAGAACTGCACTTGGCAAAGCATGATTTACTTTAACCATTAAAAGAATCATATTTGTCCTTTCTTTGAAAAGGAAAATATTTGTCAAAAATCAAGACAGTCATCAGAAAATAGGTTCATGGTGAGAAACCACTGCAGAATAAATAAAACAGATCAGTCAGTGCCACTCGTACTAAGGAAAGTATAAAACAGTGTGTTACTGTTCACAGTACAGAGGAAAAGGCAGCAGCCCCCCCTCCCCCCCCACCCTTGGACTGACTGAGCGGTGTTATACCCAACCAGCATCAGGAAGCCCTGAACAATCTATGCCAGGACCAGTCTGCTTTCAGTTCCTCAGTTGTGATGAGCTCTTAAATACAACCTGGTCCCTTTGTCTAGGTGATACTTTCCCCCCCAATATTTTTTCATCTTTGTGCTGCTCAGGTTTCAGGTCTCAGCTTTCTTTACTCCATAGCTACGTTAGGTACCTCCACTTATTACCTCCTTGAACACTTTATAACCTCTCTCTATACTATTTCTAACACTTGTAGCTATATCTATACATAATCTGCATGTATTGCATGTATACATGTTATATTAGTATATTCTATGTATCTATGTATATTACACATATAAGGTCTCTCTTTCCCCCTTAGGCTGTACATTCCACAAGAACAGAGACCATGTCTGTTTCACATAATGCACAGCAGGGTCTTGGACACTGCATGGTACAAAAGTAGAATAAAAGGAACAAAAGTGGAATAAAATACATTCAGAGCCCCATCTTTGGTTGCCATCACTTCACATCTTTAGAGCCTCGATAAGACCCTTCCACCTGCTATGCTAGACTATAAAGACCTTAACATTAAACAATGACCTACTGACTTGTAAAAACCATCAGGCTTGCATTCTGGGCTTAAGTGGGGGTGGGAGGGTCCTTCTGTTAGTATAATTAGTCAGTTATCAGTCATGTCAGTAACCTGCCATAGACTTTCTTTGGATTCCAGAGAGCTGCTTGATTGCTTTTCTATCAACATTAACTCTTACCTGAAGTACTTTCTCTTTTCCTTTAGAGAAGTAGAACCAAATGCAAATTTAGTTTTTGCCTTTCATCTCTGTGGAAGGCAGCCTCCATGACGGCCTCCGCTGATCCTTGCCTCCTAGTAGCCACAGCTCTTGAGTAGCAGACTCCTCCCCAACTGAGCAGGGCTGACCTATGTAGCTAGTAGGATGTCATGGAAATGATGGTGTGAGACTTCCGAAGCTAAATCATAGAGGACACTGGGGCATTCACCTTGAGTTTTATCATTTGCTCTGGGGGGAATCCAGCTCCATGCTCTGAGGACACTCCAGCAGTCCTGTGGAGAGGTCCACGTGATGAACTGAGTTCTCCTACCAACAGCCTGCACTAACTTGTCAGCCACGTAAGTAAGCCATCTTGAAAAAGGGTTCTACAGCCTTAGTCAAGACTTCAGATAACTGCAGCCTCACTGATATCCTGACTGCTACCTCCTGAGATTCTCACCAGAACCAATCAGCCAAAGTGCTTCTGAATTCTAACCCACAGAAACTGCATGTGACAATAAATGTTTATTGCTGCTTTAAGCTACTAAATTTGGGGGTAATTTGTTATGCAGCAATAGATAACTAATATAATCTTTCGTTACTCAAGTTCATACAGAAAATTTTCTAGAAACTTTCACCATTAACACAAAGGGAAATAAGAAATTCATTTTTATTTTTTCAAGTTTACCCCACAACTCCCTTCTCCTTGTTCATTAGATTCCATAAGGAAGACAAAGCAAATGGTTGGTGTTTTTGAAAATATTTTAGAAGGATAAAATATGATTCATTCTGTTTTTTAGAAAAAAGAAAAGAATTTCCTTATATTAAATAGAGAATAGAATTTTCTGAAAGGGATGAAAAGATAAGAGAGATGGGACAGAGGCTGAAGTGATGACCTAAAGATCAGGAATGGAAGGGAGGAGAAGCAAATTCAGGGATTGGTTTCACCTATTTGTCATAACCTTGCTTTCGCAGATTTTACTGAGGCCCAGCACAAAGAAGATGTGTAATGATCAGAGTGTGGGGAGGAAGATACACAGTATGATATCCCAGAAGGCAGGGAAATTTGTACTAGTAATAAAAGAAAAAAACAAGTGGAAGCACTTGGTATCAAGGTAATTTTTAAAAGGTATATGATGGCAATTTGGCAGAAGTACCAGTCTTATTTCTTAATTCTATGTGGAGAAGCATTCTCAAAATGTTTTTTTCTTTTATTTTTTTTCTCTGTTCCCTGTCATAATAAGTGTAGAACATAAAATACTCCAATTAGAAACAGAGATTTGTCACCATGATTCCTAAAGGTGGTGATAAGCATGTTTTTCCCCTTCCCACATCCAAAGATAATTTTTCTAACAAAATAATTCTGAATTAACTTGAGTTTTTTAATTACTAAATTCCTCTTAGCCTTATGCTGCTTCCATTTTCTTTTTCAAAGTCTTCTTTCTAGGTTTTCCTCCACTTTTATTATAAAACAGGCTAGAAAAAAAAGAAAAACTGAGATAATTAATAGTGAGATAATTAATGTTTTCTCTTAACATGTTCAAAGGGCTTTTTTATGGAAGACTGGGAGAAACAACAATGAAAAAGTTTTAATTATTCACTGGTAACAGTTAATACTGACTTTATCTTGTATTAGAATTTCTAAGGGTTTTCTATCTACAGAAGGCAAGGAAATAAACAGAGGGAAATTCTTCATAATCACAAGCTGCTTGCCGGTTTCTATTCTTAAACAGTGGATCCGAGACAAATGCCACTGGAACTGTCGGGATAACAGTGAAAAAAAACAAGCCCTCAACTACAGATACTCAAAAAATTAGGCTGAATTTTAGTTAGAAGCAACTGCTCTCAAAAAAATGAAAACCAAAAATCAAAATATAACTATCATTATTAGTTTGTGAACAGAATTAACATTATCACACATCACTGACAATCACCAATGATCCCCTGAGCTTCTCTAACAATAAAGGAAATAGACAAGAAACTCCTTCACAAGCAAAATCCAGAATCAGAACAAAAATGTTTAGATATCTGATCAATATTGCCAACTCAGCCACAGCCATCATCTTGCTGCCAACTCTGAAGTTCTAGAGTTTTTAGGCTAACTCTTGTAAGGTAATTCTTGGCTTTACAGAATTAAAAACGGAAAGATTACAAAGTAACCCGTGGTTTTGACTCAATGAGAGATGTTGAGCCAGAACCAACCAGTTAAGCTGCTCCTGAATTCCCGACGCCCAGAAACTGTATGAGGTAATAAACGTTTATTGTTTTAAGCTGCTAAGTTTGGGGATTGTTTATTAGGCAGCAACAGACAACTAATATCTCTCATCACAAGTTTACACCGTTTGCTAGATTTTCACCATTAATGTAAAAGGCAAGGAGGTATTTTTTATGAAGAAATATAAAATAATTACTAACATGTAATGTGCAGACAAATGAAAACAAGTATGTTAACGGAATTTCTTCAGATACAGCTAACTGTAACTGTGATGAGACTGATAGTGTAAGATTAGTGGGGCTGATTTTTTTTCCTAATCTGCTCCAACTTTTACGAATAGCTTCTCTACCTTGAAACACTTTCAAATCCCTATGATATGACAGGTAGAAGAAAAATGACAAGGGAAGCTAACCTAGGACAATTTTAGGATGGAATTACTGCAAACTGCAAATGCAAGTATTCCAAGAAAGTTATTATTATTTTTTAATATTTCTGTATTTGAAAGAATTCTAGAATAGTGACTATAACACCTTTAGATCCATTCTTCATCCTTTGGTGAACAGACGAGCATCTTTAAACAGTGGCTTTTTCTTAAACAACCAGTCAAGAGACGTAGGTTTACATTTCTCGCTGTATAAATTGACATAAAGCTAAATAAGGAAAAAGTATGACCTTTCATAAAAACAAGGGTTCTTATTAACAAACATAATTTTATAGACGAGATAGGTGTTATTCAGTGCTCATTTTCATGTGAAAAATGATAAGCAGACAAAATGGTGGATAATATAAGAAAATAAAAATCACTTACCCTTAAGAGGATCATGCTCTGCTCTCATAATATCAATAAGGGAATTTTCCAGAGAGTGCATATTCAAACTGTCATACATTCTACTTCGATCCTAGAAGAGAAGAAAAAAAGAATATAATCTATGCAATTTTTTCAGAAAGTGATGATTAAATACTATCTAAATCTTCTTACATAAAAGAGGACATCTGACTAATATAATATTACTAGTCAGTTTGCATCCCAAGACAATACCAATAACTAAGGATCTCATGAGCTACAATATCTCTTGTACTGGAGGACAATATATTTCATACATTTACCTCCAAAATCACATATCAAAAGCAATCTTATTTCATTGGCAGTATTAATGCAATATAGTAAAATAATTTCTCTTGTTATCATTCTCAACTTATAAACATTTCTGAAATGTTATACGCACAGAAAGCATTTTTAGTTGTTATTTAACTTTTAAACTTTTCACATATATCTAGGAATTCAGACACTGGCACTTGAAAAATAAACATCTGAGGTGAAAGGGCTTAATTCCATAGTGCACCATACTTTAAACATCTATCAAACATCATATGTTATTTGATTTAATAGTCAGAATTTCATAATAATGAATGTATAAACATCTTAAACAGTAAAAATAAAAAACATGAAATGCCAATATTGGAACCAAGACTAACATCTAGAATACTTATATTTAAATCTTGCTCTCTGAAATCCTCACATATTGGCCTCTGCATTTCTAAATCTTCCCTCCCCTCTACCCACCCCTGCAAAAAAGGAAGGTGGGGAGAAAAGGGTGAAAGAATTCTCATTGCAGCAAGTTTCCTATATCATCAAGTCTCAGAACAAAGTCCTGTGTGTAGTTGGAAGTTTTCTTTGCTGAATGTTATATCCCTCAACTTGCTTACTACAAGGAATTTGATTCTTTAATGCTCATGAATATATACTGTATTCTGCTCAATATATACTCAATATACTTGAATACATATATAGGGAACCATTACAGCAAGCCCTGGCCTGTGCTCCTCAAATCACCAAGCAGTCTATTCCCAAAATATGTCAGTGCCAGCCCCCACTCATTTAGGTATGTGCGTGTATGTGTTTTTGTGCAGTGTATGTAAATGAAGGAGAGGCAGGGCAGGCCATTTTTAACTCTCAAAAAATGATTAATATAGAAAAAGGAAAGGGAAGAACTGGAAAAGTGGAAAAAACGTTTCCACAGAAATCAGAATGAGGCACTTCTTAACCTGTGTCTCTGAGCTTCAAGAAGGACCATGAAATCTGTGAGAGTATATATAATGTTCTGTACATGCATGTACACATATTTTTTTTCTGAAAAGGTTTATGGCTTTCATTAGTTTTCTAAAGGAGTCCACAATCCGGAGAAGATCCAGAACCAATCTTTTAGAAAGCTGAGGAAAAACATAAGAAGATTTCCTGAGAATATGTTGATTTTTTATTCTACTTTGATGTTTAAATCAGGGTTGGGAGCTTTTTAAAGCTAGGGGGACAGAATCACTACTGTAGACTAAACAAGTTGCTGTCAAAGAATTTGAAAGTGTGAAAAGTAACAGTGAATGGAAAGAGTGCTAGACTTGGAGGATCTTACTGGAGTTTTATCACTAATTACCTACATTAGTACCCCTTACTTATTTTTATTTAAAGACTCCTGAGATATAACACACCCATCAGTAATAGGTGTTCACTAGAACAATGATCTTGATTGGTGAGGGAGGCACAGAGAATCACTGAGCTATAACAGTGGTTCTCAAACTTGAATATGCTTCAGAAACATCTGGAAGGCTTGTTAAACACACAGGTTGCTGGGACTCATTGACAGTCTGATTCAGTAAGTTTGGAGTAGCCCCTGAGCATTTGTATTTCCAGTAAGTAACCAGGTGATACCGAGACTACTGGTCCAAAGACCATACTTTAAGAAGCACTGAGCTTCTTAACCTGAAGCTACTAAACCTTTTTAGGCTCTGTTCCATCTTCTAGAAAATAAAATAATCATGTCGAACTAGCCAATGCCTAAAGTCCACTTTAAGAATAATAGAAATAATAGAAAAGCAAAGACTCGAAGTAGTATATAATAAATAAAACCGGAATAGAGAAGAGCAAAAATGAGCAAATATGTCCACCTTTGTGTTTCTACTGTACTTGTTCATAGCTAATTTTTTGGTTTTCCTGCCTCTGCCACTACACTTCTAAGCTAATTAGGGGTAGGAACCTTCTAATTATGGAATATAGCTAGCTCTCAAATGTTTGTTGAATGAATAGTACTTTATCTTTACCATAAAAACTTTCCAAAATGTTTAAGTTTAGCTCAGTGAGGGCAAAGACTGCACTTTTAAATGGTAACTATAAAGGACTATAAAGCCTTCTCAGAATCCTCCACGGAATAGGTACTCAAATGTTAAGTAACTAAACTAAGACAAGTATCAGATATTAATGTAACCTTGCTATCAACTTCAATCTCCAACCACACAATGAAAGATTAAGTACTACTATATTCAAAGCTCCAAAATGTCCTTAAAATAGAATTTAGGGGCTTCCCTGGTAGTGCCGTGGTTAAGAATCCGCCTGCCAATGCAGGGGACACGGGTTTGAGCCCAGGTCCGGGAAGATCCCACATGCTGTGGAGCAACTGAGCCCGTGCGCCACAACTACTGAGCCCGCACTCTAGAGCCCGCGAGCCGCAACTACTGAGCCTGTGCACCACAATTACTGAAGCCCATGCGCCTACAGCCGGTGCTCCACAACAAGAGAAGCCACGGCAATGAGAAGCCTGCGCGCCACAATGAAGAGTAGCCCCTGCTCGCTGCAACTAGAGAAAGCCTGCGTGCAGCAACGAAGACCCAACGCAGCCAAAAAAATAAAATAAAAAATATTTTAAAAAATAGAATTTAAAAAGTAAACTGTCATGACAAAAATTGTTCATGTAATTGAGCAAAAAAATCTCAAAAGGTATGCTGTATCATATAGGTTCTAAGATGAAGTATATTCTAGATACTTTATATTCTATTTAACTTAAATTCTTGCAAAGAAAATGTGTTATGGTTCAGAGCTATCTTCTCAGGCTGATGTTTTCTGAACAGAATCAGATCATGCCCCGTCTTTAGTCAACCTATGAACTCAATTAATGGTGACTATTGATACCACCCAAATGATATTTCCCACACAACTTCTATTTATTTATTTTTTTGGCCAGCCACTACTTCCATTCCAAAGAGTATGCTCTTGCTTTAGAGCACAGCAAAATTAATGTAGAATCCTACACAACTGTCAATGCCATGGACAATATTTAAGGTATGAGGAGAAAATATTTAAGCAAGCTATTCAATAAATATCAGTGACCACTATATGTCAACTCTGATAACTCTTATTCAAAAACAAGCTGCATGTATTTATATCTTTAGCTTTAATGCGTACATCCAACTGAAATAGTGAGATGCCCACTTATAAGGTCCCTTATTTTCCTTTGCATATCAAGTCTTTCATCATGAAACAAACTCCTACTTCAGCAAAGAAAACAGCAAAGCTATTTTAAAACTGTTATAACTAAGTTACACTTTATTAAGCATCAGCTGCATCCCACATGATTTTTAAATCACTAAACACAAAACAGCCTTGAGCAGGCAAAGAGCTCATGACATCTCAAAAGTCACTTTCTGGATAATGAAACCTAGAGGTTCATGTTAAAAACATACAGATAATTCCATTAAGTAAAGCGTGGGGATTAAAAACAAAAACAAATCTGATAAGACAAACACACTCAGGCATTCTTCTGAAATAGGGATATTAGAAAAAATTGTGTTCACATAAACTGCCATTGGTTCAAAAACTAAATGGAAATCCTGAAACCATTTTAAAGTAACCATAAATGCACCAACACTGATTACCATTAAAAAAATATGGAAAATCATGGCAATGTAACTTACATTTATTACTATATGGCTATTTGAAAACAGCCAAGATATTTCATAAAAGTAAGAATGTCTATCAGGAAAAGTTTACCCAAATCTACTTTAAGTACGAAAGCTATGTGGCAAAGAATCAACTAACTGGGCTTTCAGAAACTGAGATTACAGTATCCCACAACAAAAATGAACAGGCAAAAATTAGAACACAATGGTGGAAAAACTGTAATTTCTTATATTCTAATATTTTATTATTTTCTTCAACCCAGAAATTTGCAAAGACTTATGGAAGCAACAATGAAGTCCTAGAAAGACTGAAAAACATAGAAAGAACAAAGTCATCCTAATTTTAAAAAGGATGACCTGAGAAAGATTATAAATGCTGAAAATAACTAATGTGTTCAACAATGATATTAAAATACAACAAAAGGAATTTGAACTTAATTAAAAGGGAACTTTTTAATGGGATGCTGTATTTTTGCTTTGACATATCCAAAACCCTGTTTTATTTCAAAAGAAGTGATTAAGTAGAAGCTTTTCCTTTTGACAGTGATGTATCCTTCCTAAGAAAAAGGAGGTGGATTATAGAAAAAACCTGCATCATCATATTTAAAGTTATACCAATGCTTGGTCATATATTCTTCTGTCTAGGTAGATCAACTTTTGTTGTATTTTTGTGTTTAGTCATCCAATTTTTCCTTTAAAATAAAAAAGCAAATTTGTACTAATATTGTTCTCAATTTTAACACTGATTATACATTTCTCATTACATTCTGCTATTGCACTATATTGAATTAGCACATGATGTGTTGCTCTGCCTCACTATACAACGTGGCTCTCAATCTCATACTCTCTAGTTGTTCCACACAGATATTTCTTACTTATCCAGCTGGACTTTCATCTTCTCTAAGGCAAAGAACACTATTTCCCCCATATATCCTAAGGGTAATTAAAGTACTACCACATATACAATGAATATACATTTCTCGACCCTCCTTCGTTATTCTGATCCTCAACAAAGTACTATAACAGTGATTTTCAAAAAAAATTAAAAAAAAATTTTTGAAGCCGCAAATCTAGTATCCACAATGGTTAAATAAAATGGAAAGGTAAGTAGAAAATATTTGGGGTAAGAATGTATCAAGTACAATTAAAGAACTGAACAAGGACAGGAAACATAAAAAGGATCCATTACTTAAGCAGGTATAACAGGTCCCATTCTGTCGCATTTTCAGTAGGTGCGACAGTTTGACAACAACTAATGTCCCTATAACTCATCTAGTTTAAGAATCACAACTTAAGGAATGTTTTATTAAATGAAAAATTGGACTTGGTCTTGTTTTTTTTTGTATAAGGTGAATAAAGTCTCCAAATAATGTATTTTTCTGAGAGGTCCCCATATTATCATTTATCATGTTACCATAACAGCGTGGATATTAAAGATTAGCAAAAATATCTTCAATTAATTCAAGATAGTTTATGTGACATGATCAGGAACTGCAAGCAGAACTTCTGTAAGACCAAAAGTCTAGAGCTAAATATATAGATAATCCCCCAGCTAGAGAGCGGGCCAACACTCATAGGCTTCACAGGCTATATTACAATTTTGAAGGCATCATGTTGCTTTGTTTACAGAAAACTGATATTCCATATGTAAACTTCTAAGTAATAACCTCAACTACTAGTATATTTACTCTTGATTTAAAATATTCAAGTATTAATGAATAAATATGCTGTAGCCTTATTATCTACCTGAAAGATTCAATTTTAAGGTAATTTAGAATTTATACTTTTGAGTATGACTTCTTGCAAGGGTAACTAGCTAATAGCATTTTAAAGAAAAGTAATTCTTAGCTAGCCTTAAAGAAATTAATAAGACTATCTAACATTCATTTTAAAGTCAGAAGTGTGTATAACAATTTACATTTGTTTTTAAGAAGTTTTAAATTTAAAGCTTTTCCATAAAAAAAATAGGCCATTTTAAATAAGGAAATGCCAATCTGAAAAATTTTACATACAACTGAAATAAAAGCTACAAAACTACAAAATCTTTCCCATTTACTAAATTCAATTACATGTCCAGCTCTTGGTATATTTAATTAAGGCCAGGTACAAGAATTAAGACTTTAGTTCTAGAATTTAGTACATTTTAGGCTTAAATCAATTTGAGACCAAAAGAAATAAAAAAGTTAAATGTTTTTAAACAATGTATTTGTTAACTAAAATTTATTGGTATTAAAATGTTATATATGACGAAAAAATATCAGGACTGAAAATAATCTACCCAGATATTTAAGCATCTAAGTATTTTCTATAATTTTAACTTTGTCAAATAGTGAGGAACTACCCAACTGTTTAAGATACCAAATGCAGTTTGTAGCTTTTGCTGTATTTCTAAGAACCTCAACTTCAAATACCTCAACCTTTTATGGAAAGATAGAAACACAGAACAAATTTTGTATAATAAGTACCCTTAGGGTACTCAAAGGAGACAACAACATTGCTTTTAAGACCAGGTGGGAGGTCATACAGGATACCTCCACTGCTTGGGACCAATGCTCGCTGCTTCCTCCCCAATAAACCAAGACCCTTGTATTCTAAAAATAAAGGAGGGGGGAGCAGGAAGCAGGGAGCAAAAGAAATGGCCACAATAGATGAAAGAAATCATAAGAGCTGGCTAAAAAGGCCTTACATGATCTAGTTCAAGGTCTTCCTTTTATAGATAAGGAAACTATGACCCCAAGAGATGAAAGCCCATAGACTGTGTCATCCAGTGTCACAGATTGTGAAAGGAAGAATAAGAAGATTCAGGTTTCAGACCTCCTTTCCTTCTAGTTCAGTTCACTTTCCACTATCTTTTTCTTCACCATTCTCTTCAACTTCACCATCACATCTCTGGATCAAGAGTCCACAGGGAATGCCAATATCTTAGCAGTTTACCAAAAAAAAATTAACCTTTAGCATCAAAATCCTTTTTCCTAAAATGAATTTACCTAAAATCCTAGGTTATAAAATAGGTAAGAGCAGAGAGTTTTTGAAGTCTAAGTGGGAGGGCTCACCCTCATCCTGTGGCCCTCATCCTGTGGCAGCCCCAGGGGCACCTCTGCAGAGCCCAGTTTGAAAATTTCCCTTTCATTTTCACCTCTATCTACTCTAGCATTATTCTACCAACTGAAGCTATCTTAATAACCTAATTTCTCAACATCTGTCCCCCACCCCCATGGATCCTCATGGGAGCTAATCTTCTTTCTCCATAGATATATATCCCTTGCACATATCCTCTGGCTTCTTCCTGCACAAACTTTTCAAATAATTATGTCCTTTCCTGTCTAAAAACATGTCCCTTGCCGCCTTCAAAATTATTATAATTTTCCTCTTCTAACATACCATCTCCTAGGCATTTATGTATTTAATTTGAACACCATAAAAGTGCTACCATAAAAATATCACTAATATGGCCTAACTGAGCCAGAGTAGAGAAGAGAAGAGAAATATATGGATAACATTACAACATTAACAAGACAATAAATTACAAACTAAATGAGACAATTACTTATTTCTAAGTGGAGACCCTGGCAGGACTACTTTGGTAAGTAGGTAGGACTTGTTTAAAACTAGTGCTAATGGTTGATTATTGAAGTTACTGCCAACCTGCCAGGTTAGAATGATATTTACAAATGCAATATTAATCTATTTATACAGTCCTTACTTGTAAAATGATTTCATGTTGATAAAGTAACTAAGGATAACAGAGCTCCTTTCAGTGGACTCCCACAATGTCAAGTCTATGCTCATTCAAACTTGGGCTCTGTACGAAAGAATCCTCTTATGTGAGGACTGAGTGTTCTATTTGTCCTGAAATAATTCTCATCAGCTGGTACCCAGTATGCATTCAAATTTCATCTGCAGAAGAGAGATAGCATTTTGTAACCACAAAGGACTTGAAGGTAATTTGATTAAGACTGACTCTCAGCTTTTCGACTCAGAGCTTTTCCATAGGAAACTGATTATTTGAAAGAAGACAGTATATAATAGCAGTAACAAAATTTAGAATAGAGAAATACTATAAAGTTTTTTATAAAGGTAAAAACCTGAACTAAGGGCTTCCTTAGAAATACATCTCAAGACAAATACAGCAGATTTCATGAAAAAAGTTTACCAAAAAATTTTATAAATCATTTATGAAATGTAAGATTAGATGTTAAGTAAACATATGATTTTATACCTAATTGCAAATGATTCTGAAAAGAGATAAAATGTGTTCAGTTTGACTGATGTTTAAAGTCAGGTGCTCTTGGGTATAGGATTCCTTTCTCCAAAAACAAATTTATTATGTTTAGGACATACAAAATGATTATGAATTACTTTTAAATTTAAAAATGAAGCATTTTACATTAAATAGTTTAAGTGACCCTTTAAAAATAAATTGCTTTAATGCTCTCTGACATATGCTTAAACAGGTATAATTGGAAAGTAAATAATAAATCCTACTCATAATACAAATACTAAACTCCTAGCCAAAATCCTGAAAAATATACACTGTCCAGCCTACCTGGTCTATTCTGGATGTTCCGGCTGCAGTGCACCAACTATCTTGGAGTGAATCTGAGCCCCAAGCTGGCAACTGCAAACTAGATCTCACCTTCAATAGCATAGAAGTTTTCATCAGAAATAAGCAGTTCTCTTCCCCATACCCACCCACAAAAAAAAAAAAAAAGAAGAATGAAAAGAAAAAAACAATCAAAGCTTTTTCTATCTTGTATCCTTGTTCCATCCTCTAACAGTTTTAAGGGAAAAATATCTCATTTTAAATAGTCATAAGGGGACTTTATTAACCTATAATATCAGCAAAATATTAAAAGCCCTGAAAAAAATGTGTAATCATTATATTAGGCCACATCTAGAAAAAAAAAAGTCACTGAACCAGTGAACAAATTTTAATTCTATGTCAAAAGTCCTAATGTTATTTTTTCATGATCGTAGCTGTACTAACTACATTTGAATATACATACAGCTGACCACAGTTATATTTATGCACAATTACGAAACATTTTAGTTCAGCTATACTGGAGGAGAAACTCATTTTGGTGGCCTGTTAAAGATTAATGAATTAAGGCATTCTTAAGGAGCTGCCAAGTAAGAGCTTCAATATGAATTTAAGAAATACAGCAGGGTTTTCTACACTTTATGAAGCTTATTTTCTATTATGTGTTTAGAGATTTTTTTTAGTCTCAATTTTTTGTATAGGTATTTTATCCTTTGATAATCAAATTATATGCTTAAAAATTAGAGCTTTCTCTTTTTTAATCTGTTAATTTTACCATACTATTACTACTGCCACCCCCAATTTCCTATTTTGAAAGATTAACATTAGAAATAAGGCCATTTACATACCATTCTTACCTGTAAGGGTAAGAGCGTATTACTATTGTTGTCTGTTCTGAACACATTATCTTCAATCCAAGATTTTGGAGTCAGTGATGGAGTAGAGCGAGTAAATTTCGGCGGTGCTATGACATTACCAGAAAACGGTTTCTTCAATGGAGATATCTGATTCATAGTTCCTGGAATTCCCATGTTTCCAGTTCTACGATGATCTCTGCCATGCATTGCTCCCCACGACATACTTCCAGTGCCCCAGCCACTGCTTTGATGGTTGCTCCAAGGAGATTGTTTCAGAAGAGGCTGGGGAAAATACATCTATTTAAATTATAAGCATTTAAAGAGTTTATAATTCAAATTCAAATTTAGGCCTGAGCTAAGAATTTATATGATCTTAAAAAAAATGAAATATATAAAGGCAACAGAATATATCATAACTAGTTTATAAAAAGTAATAAGCTTGACATCTTGCTTATGAAAACATATTCATTTAATGCTGAGTTTTCATACTCTTGTCTACTATAAATTATAATGAATCAAGCAGATATTTCATGACACTCATTAAAATAGAACCATGAAGTTACTTTTTTTTTCCCCTTTAGAGAGAACTGTATAAATGACAGATATGAAGAAAAAAATACTTTAAAATTGAAATTAAATTTGAAGATCCTTACAGATGTAACCTACACTATGATCTTAAAGCAACCATGTTCCGCTAAGCATAGAACTAAAAATATGATCGTTATCAATTAAAATATACCAATCATATGAGTGAAATATCTAGACTTTAGGTTTCTAAAACAAACTGTACCACTGCAAAAGTGGATAATAACATTTGGTGTTATTCTACTGCACAGATTAAAAATGCCTTTTGAGATAGGGAAAATATAGCAAATACGTCTTTTTTTTGCACTGCTTATTCAACTTTTAAGATATTTTATTCCGGTTTTAATGTAGTTTCTTTTAAATTTTCATAGTTTTTACTTCACTTAATTATCTATGAACTGTTAAATAATTATCTGATATTACCCATAAGTGGATACACTAAGATAAACAACTATATACTTTGATCATTCTAGTAAAGATCTTAGTAATACAAGTCTCCATGAACTTTATTCATTTCCAAAAGTAAAGTAATATTCCAAACTCTAACCAATAGCAAGAAAAGTTAAGTCATCAAAGAATGAAAAATTCACCAAGAGGCTACAACTGTAGATTTTGAAAAGTATTAATTGCTAGCAATTTTAGAGTCAATAAGCTTATAATTTAATAATTTTGTGCCAACATTTAGCCAAAGGGAGTATGGGTCGTGCACTTAACTATAAGTCAATAAGTTATTTTAAGTCAAGCACTCTTAATATTAAACCTTATTTTTTTCTGCAAACCTGGTCTGTAGTGCCTATTACTTATTAAAAATGTTTTTTAATGCTAATATAATCATGAATATATACTACCCTTTCCCCCTCTATGTAGTTCAAAAGGATAGCTAAGGGACCACGGACATATTCCATTCTTCAGGACCTTACTTTCATCACTGATGCAGTGTTCAAAGTTCTCTTCCAGTGACCTAAAATTCCATATAACAGCTGTGACCTCTTACACTCCATTGCAAGACCCATCTTTTGACAAAAAGCAGATTATAGTTAAATATGGATCTTGGTATATGGTCTTCTAATGATATACCAAGGCCTTAAGAATACAAAAATACCTACAGATAATTTTCTGTGGCAAGTTTCCAGTTAAAAAACGAAGACCCTGACACCCAAAAGACAGTTGCTCAAGATTATGTAAATCATGGAAAAGGGGAATACTATTTCAAAATTAACTATTTTCAACCCTTATAGGCCACATTCTCCTTCCTCAGGAAGAAACCAGTGATTCAACAAAAACTGTTGTTATTCTGGTTAATTTAAATAAACTGTTAACTGTTATTTTGGTTAAATTAGATAGTATTCACCTTTTTAAAAGGGTAACCCTGAAAAACTTTAACTGGGCAATGGAAAAAGTTATATGAGTACGTAAGTAGTGGTTAAGGTCCAATCTTGCTTCCCTCTCAACCTTTAATCACGAAATTGACCTTAGACAGAATGATCACTATAATAAATGCTGACTAGATCAAAAAAGAACAACAAAATACTCCTTCAATGTCAATTAACCAAACCAGCGGCCACTCAAACGTTGTTTTGAGAGGATAACAAAACAGACCTTGAATCTGAAAGGACCCGGATGAATTAAAAAAACCTGCCTGCTGTGATTTCATAATTATACTACCCACTTAAAATACACACACCCTATCATTCAAGAGAAGATTAAGGCCACCAAAAAAAAAAGAGAGAAAAAAGAAAAAAAGAAAAAGTGGAAGTCTTCTCTTCAAGGTAACACACAAATAGCAGACTCGTTTCGTTTTAAAACCTACAAAATAGTACCCAAACATTAAAAAGCACAGAAAGTAAAACCGTCTTGGAGCATCTCAGTCTTAACCATCTGACAACTCGGGGGACCGACCCACGTCGGGAGGCAGGTGGGCAGGAGGAGCGCGGCCGGGACGCTCCTCGCCGACCCTGGTCCGGGTAGGTTGTGCGGGCGGCAACTGCCTCGCCCGCGACAGGTCTCGCCGGCCAATTAAGAATGACACAAACTCAAAAGAAAAAAAGCTTTTCCGCCCGTTCGTTCATTGGACGACGGCGAAAGGTCACGGGCTGACCACACGCACAGTCTCCGGTAATCATTCTCCTCCTTCCCGGGTTCGCTTCCCACGGCCGCTACCCCCCTCCCCGAGGCCGCCGCCCGAGCCCGCTGGTCCCGCGTCCCCGACCCCAGGTCCTCCGACCCCCGAACCCCGGCCGTCTCGCCGTGTCTCCGGGGCTCGAGGAAGCCGGACGGCCGCTCACCAGGCCAGGGGGCCCCGGCCGGGCCCCGGGGTCGCCCCGTACGAGGTACGAGAGGGACGTCGCACCCAGCCGCCCCCCGCCCCGGTGCCATTCCGCCCCTGCCCTAGACCCACCGCCACGCCGGGGCTTTCGAGGGGGCGCCCGGCCGGGGCCACTTCCAGCCGGACCCGACTCTGGAGCGCCACAGCCCACGGTGGCCACAGCCCTCACGCCCCGCCAGGGTCTGGTGTCCCGAGTCCCGTCGCCCTTTTACGCCCTCCGGGTCCTACTCAGTCGGGCGAGGGGCCCTCGCAGCTGCCCCTCGGGGCCGCGCCGGGCCGAGACCGGTCTCCGGCCGGCCCCGCCCGCGATCTCCCCGGCCTCGCGGCGCAGCCGGGCCGTCGCCCGCCGTACCTGGTGGTGGTTGTAGGAGTTCCTCTGCTGCAAGAAGGCGGCAGCGGCCGCCTGGTGCTGCTGCTGGAGCTGCGGGCTGACGGGTGACCTCCGGCTCTGAGGCTGCTGCGGCGCCGCAGGCGGCGGGGGCTGCTGCTGCTGAGGTAAATTCATGGCGGGCGGCGGTGGCGGGGGCACGGCGGCCGCCGAGAAGGGGCCCCCGAAGCCGCCGCCGCCCCCGCCGCCGCCGCCCGCCGGCACGCTGAGCCCAGCACAGCCGTGCGGGGACACGGGTGAGAAGCTCGGGAAGAAGGCCGGGTTCATGGACGACGGCAGCCCGGGGTAGAAGCCGTTCTCCGAATCGGGGCTGGGCGGCGGCATGGCGCTGAGCGAGCCGCCGCCGCCACCCGGGGTGGCGGCCGACGAACCCGGCTGCGGCTGCGGCGGCTGCTGGGGCGGAGGCGGCGGCTGCTGCTGGGGCGGCGGCGGCTGGGGCTGGGGCGGCGGCGACGCGGTCTGCACCGACCAGGGGGTGCCGAAGCCGGGCAGCGGCGGCGGCGGCGACGCGGAGCCGCCTCCCCCTCCGCCGCCGGGGGGCCCCCCGCCCCCGCTGCCACCGCCGCCGCCGCCGCCCGGGTGCGGAAGGTCCGGGCTCTGCAGGCTGCTGAAGGCGCCCGCGCCGAGAGCCCCGCCAGGCAGGAGGTTACTGGGACTGTTGAGCAGAGGATGGTTGGGGGACTCCATGGAGCCCGGCGCGGGGTTCACCGGCGGCGTCGAGGGGGCCAAGCCCGCATTGGGGGGCTCGGCGGCGCTGCCCTCGCCCACGGCCGGGGTCTTGCGAGGGCTGCCCGCGCCTCCGTGGCGGCGCCGCGGGGCTGCAGGCGGCGAAGGCTGGAGCTGCGGGAGCGGGGGCAGGTCGGCCGGGCGCTGCTGCGGAGCGAAATCCTGCGGCGGGAGGTGCTGCGGGTGCGGGAGGCTGAACTGCTGCTGTTGTTGCTGCTGTTGCGGCTGGCGCTGGGCGAGCTGCGCCGGCTGGAGGAGCTGGCTGGGCGGCGGCGGCGAGCTGAACCGGCCGGGGCAGTGGAGCGGCGGCGGCGGCGGCTTCGAGTCCGGAGGGTGGGGAAGGCGGGGAGGGCTGAACTCTTTCCTCTTCTGGCTGCTCAGCTGCTGCTGCTGCCGCTTACTGAAGTCCTGCGGGGAGGAGGTGCGGCAGCAGCAGCAGGAGGAGGCGGAGGAGGAGGGGTGGTGCAGACTCGGTTTGAAGTCCTGGGAGGGGAGGAGGTGGGTCACACCCGCGTTCGTGCCGCCGCCGGGGTGGTGGTTGGGGAGTTTCTCCGTGGCCTCCGCCCCCGAGAGTGGCCGCGCCGGCTGCTGTGTCAGCCTCAGCAGCAGTTCATCCTGCATGGTCTGCTGATGCGCCGGGAACGGGGAGGAAGAGGAAGCGGTGGCGACCGAGCTGTCCGCGCCGCCGCAGCCGAAGGGGATAGGGAAGGGGGAGGCGGCCTCCGAGAAGCCGGTGACAGGCAACGGCGGCGGCGAGAGCGGGCCGAAAGGCGTGGTGGAGGGTGACGGGGCGGCGGCCGCCGCGGCTCCAGCGGCGTAGGGACGGTACGCCCCGCCGCTGAACAGGGACCCGGGACTGCTGCTTCGGAGCCGGGCGGTTTGCAGCACCCCAAACCCGAAGTCCCTCATTTATTAGGCCGGCGGCAGCGGGAGGAGACGCACCCCGTCCGCTGCCCCGCCTAAGAAGCCGCCGGATCTGGGGCGGTGCGGCCTTGGTGGAAGGAGGGGGAGTCAGTGAGAGAGGGACACCGTGACTGAGCCAGGGGCACCTACTTCGGCCCCGCCACCCCTCGCGGCAATGACCGCCACCTCCCGAGACCTGCTCGGGCGCAGCCGCCGCCGCCGCCGCCCTGGCCGCTTAAGAACCCCGGAACGTGCGTCAGCGCCACCTCACAATCGCACCGCCCCCCGCGGTGCGCCCCGGCACGCGCGGGCTCGACGCCGCGGCGCCCCCGCTGCCCCGCCCCCCGTCCCGCCCCTTATTAATATGCAGGCTCGGCCGGGGGCGCGCGAGCGCTCTTGGGAGGGCGGGAGAGCGCGGGCGCGAGCGGCGCGTCTCCTCGGGCTTCCCCTGCTCCTGGGGAAAGGAGAGGCCGGTTGAGCCGGTGGGCTGCCGAAGAGGCCTGTGCGCCCGGCGCGCGCGCACGAGGGCGAGCACGCGCGGGGGGCGCGGACGGTTACTGGGCAACCGCCCCTCCGGGCTCGGGGTCCTCGCTGAACCTGCAGCAGGTCGCACGCGGTACTTTCTCCCCGTCCAGTCGCCCTCGGGGCCCTGCCTCCTTGTCACCTCCGCTTCGTCTTCGGTCATAGGAGCCTTGGTCGCAGGGACAGGGGCTGCCCTAGGCAGCGCTGGCCCGCCGGGGAAACTGAGGCCGGTTAGTGGCTTTCAGTGTCGGCGGCCGCTCGTGTCCCGCAGCGCGAGGGAGCGGGGACCCGGCCCCTGCTGCCCTCCGGGGTCTGCGCGGGAGGCCTCTGGCCGACCCGCCTGTGCGGGGCTCCGCCAGCCTTGCTGACTGCGGAGCGCGTCGCCCACGCCTCTGGCCCCACCGTGGCCCAGACTCGCAGCCCTCCTCGTCGCCCTAGAAAGCACCTCCTTTTCGCTCCGGTTTCTGTTTTTAGCCTCTCGTGCCGAGTACTGTTATTCACCCTCCCGCAGCCGCGTGAAAGTATGTTCTGTAGGGTAAACACGAAGGCCCGGCCATATACCATACATTTTCACTTAAGTAATGAGGAACAAAGTCCCTGGAACCCACCGCGGCTCCGTGCGGTTATTTACACACAGACATGCATATAATAGGTTCCGAGGCGAGCTCCCTTGGTAACCCTGGGCCCGCTCCAAGTCCTCCTGTTTCAGAAAGCGTTTCGTGTGTTGCCGTCGGGACTACAGTGGGTGGGATTCCTCCCCACCACATTCATTCTGGCATCCCCGCCCCTTTCCCCTAGGGAGACTCTAATTTAAACATTTCCGAAGCTTTATGAATTTCCAAGGGAGAAAGATTTCTCACATCAGGGGGGAAAAGGAGGTTCTGACTCAGCAACAGACTTGTTGAGACTTGCAAAATGGAAGGGGAGAGAGAGCTTTCCATGGTAGAGCTCTTGTTGGAAGCAACAGAAGAGGAACTAAACCTGTGTATTTCCTAAAGAAACATTTTACATAGAGAAAAAATATATATATGAGGGTCTAGGTAAAGGAAAAGCAGAGGGATCCATACTAGTAAGATATGGATTTCATGTTCCTGTTTTGCAATTTTAACTTTTTCTTGGCGTTTAGAGAAGTGAAACTATTGAAAGAATCCTGGAATACAGGCTAATAATCTCAAAAGCAATTGAAAATGGGTTCAGATTCTATTTGATTTGGATTTACAACTGAACTAAGATTAAATATTATAAATGAGCACACTCTTACTGATGTAGGCAAGAGTGTACACTTTTATGAGTCCTCATTCTCTATTAGTTAAATTTCATCCCCTTTTTACTTTGCTTTTGTTACTTCAGTGTTTCAAATTTATATAAATCAGAATAAATACAGAAGAAAGAGAAAAACATTGCAAGGGGAAAATATATTCCATGTATAATATTTATGTTTAATATCCTGTCTAATAAACTAAGTTTGACATTGCCTTTAAATAAGGAAAAGGTACGTTTTAAAACAAGTCATAAATCGTTTAGAAATCAGTGGGTACATAGAAAATTGGTTTGAGTTAATAATCTCAAAACCATTTTTAAAAATCAAGCAAAATATAAAACTGGAGAATTCCTTTTTTATTCTAAATTACAATGTCTAGAAGATAACCTGAGCTCTTTAGAATTAAAAATATAAATGGCCATTTTCACAGCACCTATTGACGTATTACTATTATTCATTAACCTATTTTGCACGGAAAATATTCAGCAACTGAGGCATATAAAGTATTGAAATGAAGAATTTTATTTCTAAGTAAAGTTATATTTGATTGGACTCATTTGCAGATCCAATGACAAATCTTGAAAATGTAGGCACGAAAGTTAGCTCAATCATCCATTAAAATTGCAGTTAGTGCAATGTAAGAAGAGAGAGCATACGTTTAAAAGCTAAATGGTGCCATTCTGGGCTGAAGTTTGAATAAAAACAAGATTTCTTAGTGTGCTGAGACTGGTTTTGTTTTAGAGCATTTAGAGCTCTCCAAAAAGGAAAAAGCCATCAAGTTTGGTATTATGTAATAAGGTCAAACTCCATATTAAGTACACTAAATTCTGAAGTTCCACTGCCAGATCCTCTACTCACTGCTTTAACATCTGAGAGAGTGTTGTGAGGGTCCTGCTTTTTATAGCAAAGAAAGTTATATTCTGAAATCTAAAACTTTTAAGCTGGTGAGTGTCCCATCATTGAAAATATTCCAACATAAAGGTTTCCTATAGTGGAGGTAGGAGTGGGTGGGAGAAGAGGGGTTGTGGACCTCTAGCAGGTCTAAAGCCAAGTTCTTATGAATCTATATTCTAATCATATTTACATGAAAGTATGTTAATTGTATGGCCAGTAACTCGTTCCCTGAGTTTAATTTGACTGTCCCTTGTTCATTTCCTCCCACTGCCCTGGGCCAGTGTGTTTAAAAATATTTTGCTGCAACCCAGGACACACACATACACCTGAAATAAAGCTTTTATTAAGCAATTCTTACTCTTGATACATGCAACAAGCTCTTTTAAAATTTTACTTTTTAAAAGAATTGATCACTGAATTGATCTCAAATCACTAAGCTGATCTTAAGACCCACATTTAGGTCATGAGCTGAAATTGAAGAACACTGTCATAGAAGACTATTTCACACTTTCTCTATTTTAAAGCCTCCTCACACCTTCTTCTGTCCTCACTGTCAGCTGCTGAGCTGGCTTTCTATTTCACTGAGAAACTAGAAGCAGTTACAAATCTTCCCCAGGTCCTCACGGCTCCCTTTTCTAGTCACTGCCTCTGTCCCTGTCCACCTCACCTTCCTTCCTGGTGTGTGGAAGGCCTGTCCATGCCCCACCTTCCCGTCTAAGGCCAGCCCCTCTGCCGGTACACCAGCTCCTCCTCCCACTTGCTCAGGACACAGCTTCATAGACACTCCAAATTTAACAGGCCCCAAATTGAACTCCCCACCTTGTTAATTCCCATCTGGGTAAGCACCACTCCATTGCTGTAGTTGCTTAGGCCAAAAACCTTGGAGTCGTTCTTGACTTCTATTTTTGTTACAGGATATCCAAGCCATCATTACATACTGCTTTGTCCTACCTTTAATTTATAACCAGAATCCAACTACCTCTCACCACTCCCACCTCAAGCAACCTGGCCCAGGCCACCATTTCTTCTGCCCTGGATTGTTGCTCTCAACTCCTAACTAGTTTCCCAGCTTCTGATCTTGTCTACAGTCTATTCTCCATGAAGCAGCTGGAATGCTCCTTTCAGACAGATCTCATCATCTCCTCTGATGAAATACTTATCAGAATAAAAGTCAAAACATTTTCAATAACCGAAAGGTTCTTCATGTTTGCCTCCTGCCCCTACTAATCCCTCTGACAACTTCTACCCCACAATAGAATGCTTATTTCTTTAATGTGCAAGGCCAAGTCGGCCCCAGGGACTTTGCTCGTGCAATTCCCATTGTCTGGAATACTTGTCCTCCTCAATACCAACAGGGCTCACTCTATCAGTTTTCTCATCTCTCTCTCTCACTTCTTTTAGGTCTCTGCTTAAGCTCACTCTTCTCAGTGATATCTTTCCTGCCCGCCATTGTAAAACAGCAGCACCCTCCCTCCATTCCAGCCTCCTTCTCCCCCTGTAGGTGGTTTGATTTTTCTCCATCTGGCCCACTATGTACTTAAATTGTTTATCTGTCCTCCCTGTTAGTTCACAAGCTGCATAAGGGAAGATACATTGTTTTGTTCACAGTTGCATCCTCAGCACCTAGAACAATCCTGGCACACAGTAGGCACCCAAGAGTTGTCAAATGCATGCACTGAATGAAGGCATCGTGGAATTAACAAATAGCAGTTTTAAGAACTAATAGCTATAAATATACTGTAGTAATATGAGAGTCCATTTATCAGTTGCTTGTTTGTTGGCAAGAGCTATCCAAACGCCACCCAGATGCTCTTAGGAATTATAGGCAAGGCAAGATAGTTACAGGCATTGACAGGATATGTGAGTGAGGACAGACAGGGCAGCTCAGGATTTTAACACAAAGGAATAGATAAACCTGGACTCCAAGAGGCAAGACTTCTGTCTTAGGAACATGGAGAAGGACGTAACCTCCAGCACAGGGATTCATTACAGGAACTTGAGCAAAGACAGGGAATCAAGACTCCAGCTCATAGAAACAGTGAACCAGTTTAGGCAGCATGGCAATGAGGCCAATTTGATGCTGAGCCTCCATGATGCTGGTTTCTTATTGCTGCCCAGCCTGTGAATGTGTCTGATCCCACAGGATGGGAAAGGATTAGTCATTAGGTGGGAGCTCATTAGTCTTGGCTTTGGGTTGGAGGAAAAAATAGAACTTAAGGTCTAGATTGACCCTGTCCAACTTCAGGGTGCTTTATTGACACAGTATCCCAGTGTAACACCATCTTCAATTACTTCTGGTTCTTCCTCCACTTTTCTAAACCTTCCTTCATTCTCTCCTCTACCTTCCTCTCTCTTTACATATCCCTTTTATGTTGGAGTTCCTTAGCTTATATTCTTGGTCTTCTTCTCTACTTCTACATACTCTTTCTAAGTGACTTTATCCACTATCATGTGTTCAAATATCATCTGTCTCAGACCCATGAATTCAATGTGTCCATACCTGAACTTACCGTCTTCTCCCAAACCCACTCCTCCTCTTTGCTCCCTATCTGGCTGATGTCATCATCACAGAACCAGCTTCTCAAGCTGGAAACTTGTTATCCTCTTCTTCCCTCTCTCACCCTCCAAAAACAATTGCTTACTATACTCTGTCAGTTCTGCTGCAGAAATGTTTCTCAAAGGTAGACCCCTTAGCCCTTTCCCTTACCGAAGTCTTAGCTCTGGATTTTTTCTCTGTCCTGCTCTAGTGCACAGCCTCTTAGCTGGCTTCCCTGCCAGTTCCTCTTCTGAATCTCTTCCCTTTAATAGTCCCAAAAAAACAACTATGATCCTGTTACACTGTCCTGTCAATAATCACTCTCTAGCTTCCACAGTATCAAGTCCAAACTTGCTAGTAGACAGGACCCTTCAGAACTTATTTGCAACTTGCCACTTTGCCTTTATCACCTGTCGCTCTCCATATTACCAGATTCTCTGAATCAGCCATGTCATTTCATAATTCTGGGCCTTTGCACATGATGTTTCTAGTTCCTGGAATGCCTCTTTCCATCAGCTAATGCTTCCTTTCCTTTCAAGACCCAGTCCAAATGCCATAGCCTTTCCTGACTCCCCCTGGACAGTGAGTTGAGGCCTGTTCTACACTCTTAACATTGTCGTAATAATTTTTTTTACTGTTATAACGTGTCATATGGACATAACAAGGAAACAATTATGTTTCCTTGGCTATCTTCCCTTTTAGACTGTGAGTTGCTATAGGTCATGGTTTCCTTTATGTATCTCTGCATCTTTCTTGCCTGCCACAGTACCTGGAACATGGTTCCCAATAAATTTTTATTGATTATTAATTGCCCAATTAATACTGTAGGAAGGATGAAAGGAATGAGAGAAAGAAGAAAGGAAGGCAAAGAAGAGGGAGGGAGGGAGGGAAGGAGGAAAGTGTTTCCAAAGCACACTTAAAAGGAGATGTACCATTTTCTAGAAAACTGTAGCATTATTGAGTTATGGTTGCTGGAGGAACAAAAAATAAAACAAACAGACCATAACGAATAACAAAAAATCTCACTTCCCTTCCCAGCATTTTCTTTGATAATACTAAACTGAAAGCTCCATTCTTGTTATTACAATCTTCATTCTGCTTACTCTGCCATTCCATTTTGACAAAGGAAAGTATCTGGAATCTTCCCCTGATGATAAAGTGTAGCCCCCAAACACAATAAAAGGTTTTCCAGATGGTGTTACCCTTTTTGAAGCCTGGGAGATTTGTCATTCAACTCCAGTGTTCCCGTATAGGGAAGAAGCCTTCAGTCTCTCCAGTAATTCCTGCCATGATGCTATTGGGCTGCTTATGTAGACTGACTTAATTGTTCCATTCTCACCTTTTATCTTTAGGCCTAGTCAACTTGATTAGATTACAAATCTTTGGAGACAGTGGCCTTATATATTTATTTTCCTAGTTCTTCTTGATTCTTTTATGTATCCATTAACTATCGAGTGCTTACTATGTGCCAGACACTGCCAGGCACTGGGGATACAGCTATGAACAAAACAGAAGACACATATATTATTCTGTGCATAGTCAGAGATACTGTAAATAAATGTTTGCTGTTGATACTAGTTATGATAATTCCCAGTCCTAATTATCTTGACAGATTCATGAACAGTGAGATTCGAGGCTGAAACTGACCTACTAAATTGGAGTCCTACATGCTGCAACATCGCCTTGCTAGTCTGGTCATGGGTGGAGCCCTGGGATGCATGTGGGATATAGAGGTAAGGAAAATTCATCAAGAAGGCAGAAGAAACCACACACTGAAACACATTGTAGTGCTGGCTTGCAATGAGATTTTCATTTGTTTTCTCCCATACTTGTCACAATATATTTTGTGAGTAGATAAAGCAAAAGTAAATAATATTTCTATTTTACAGTTGGAAAACCAAAACCCAGGAACAAAATAATTTGCCACAGGTAGTTTCCATAGCCTGGGCTTAATGCCTCCATCTCCCCATTTCTCAGTCTCCTGCTTCATTACTTGGACATAAGGCTATCACCTAAAATACGCAATATATTTGAGCAAAACAGAGCTACGGTGACAAGCCCTAAAAACACTGGTGGCTAGTCTACCAAAGGATAAAGGATGGAAAGGATAACCCTTGAAGCATTCTCAGTAACACCTAACTAAATGAATAACAATTGGCAGTAGTGACTCAGAGTGAAAGCATCTTATTTTCAAAATTCATATCCCATGAAAATTCAGAAATAGTCCTCAAATGTGCTTACTCATTCTTCTCCTATTAGAAGAATGAGGTCTGACAGTATATATTTGATATACTGCATTTAACTCTTTTCTTTCACATTCTGGAAAGCTAACTCTTTTTATTGATAAATTATTCTATGCAGAGAAAAGTGAAGATGCATTTTGACTAAATACTTAGCCTTTATATAGATGAAGGGTGTTACATCTATCAAATTTGATCTTAGAAGATTAAAATTTGTAAATGTTTATTTTGGAGACTATGAATGTTCAATAAAAAAGAAAAAAAGGAGGGTTACCTGGTAGGAGGCATTGATATCAGCCTTTGTGCAAAGGCTGATTAAGTGTAACGACGGTGGATGGAAAGCTTTCTGAAGAAAGGGGGTGGTTTGATTTTAGACCAGATTTGTACATCAACCTGACTGCTATCAATTTACTTTTACCCACTGTCTACTTTTTGTCTACATAGTAGTCTAGGAGTTTATGTCGCCTTGCTTCCAAGCTTCATTTATAAAGTGTACATCATTGTATTGAGTTTGCAGACCATATTCCATAACAATACAAAGAAAAATAGATGTCAATTTTCAATAGAAAAATTATAGGTAAACTTTTCTGAAAAAAACTTTAGAAGATTTTCATAAAGGCATAAATCATTCATATGAAAATGCTTATGTTTTAGGCTGCTCCATATTTAACTCACATTAAGGGACATGGAGGAGGGGTATGTTGGACACAGTGGGGCCTATGGAGTCAGAGACCTGACGTTTAGTCCCAAGTCTTTCTGTTACTGTGTAACTTCAGCAGTTAAGCCTTGGGAACCTCAGTTTTCTCATCTTTGAAGTGAAGGAAGCAATGACCGTCATCTGTGAAGTGGGAGTTGTTGTGAAGATGATTAGCAATATTTTATTATTTTTTCTTTAAATTTTTTTTGTGAAAAAGTTGTACTAAGTGAAATCCCCACCAGCAATATCAGACTCTGTAGGATTCCCCATATGCACACCCACACTGGAAATTCTCAGTAGTTTATTGTTTGTTTGTTTGTTTTTAACATCTTTATTGGAGTATAATTGCTTTACAATGGTGTGTTAGTATCTGCTTTATAACAAAGTGAATCAGTTATATATATACATATGTCCCCATATCTCTTCCCTCTTGCGTCTCCCTCCCTCCTACGCTCCCTATCCCATCCCTCTAGGTGGTCACAAACCACCGAGCTGATCTCCCTGTGCTATGCGGCTGCTTCCCACTAGCTATCTATTTTACATTTGGTAGTGTATACATGTCCATGCCACTCTCTCACTTTGTCACAGCTTACCCTTCCCCCTCCCCATATCCTCAAGTCCATTCTCTAGTAGGTCTGTGTCTTTATTCCCGTCTTACCCCTAGGTTCTTCATGACCTTTTTTTTTTTCTTAGATTCCATATATATGTGTTAGCATATGGTATTTGTTTTTCTCTTTCTGACTTACTTCACTCTGTATGACAGGCTCTAGGTCCATCCACCTCACCACAAATAACTCAATTTCGTTCCATTTTATGGCTGAGTAATATTCCATTATATATATGTGCCACATCTTCTTTATCCATTCATCTGTTGATAGACACTTAGGTTGCTTCCATGTCCTGGCTATTGTAAATAGAGCTGCAATGAACATTTTGGTACATGATTCTTTTTCAATTATGGTTTTCTCAGGGTATATGCCCAGTAGTGGGATTGCTGGGTCATATGGTAGTTCTATTTGTAGTTTTTTAAGGAACCTCCATACTGTTCTCCATAGTGGCTGTACCAATTCACATTCCCACCAGCAGTGCAGGAGTGTTCCCTTTTCTCCACACCCTCTCCAGCATTTATTTTTTCTAGACTTTTTGATGATGGCCATTCTGACTGGTGTGAGATGATATCTCATTGTAGTTTTGATCTGCATTTCTCTAATGATTAACGATGTTGAGCATTATTTCATATGTTTGTTGGCAATCTGTATAACTTCTTTGGAGAAATGTCTATTTAGGTCTTCTGCCCATTTTTGGATTGAGCTGTTTGTTTTTTTTGTTATTGAGCTGCATGAGCTGCTTTAAATTTTGGAGATTAATCCTTTGTCAGTTGCTTTATTTGTAAATATTTTCTCCCATTCTGAGGGTTGTCTTTGGTCTTGTTTATGGTTTCCTTTGCTGTGCAAAAGCTTTTAAGTTTCATTAGGTCCCATTTGTTTATTTTTGTTTTTCTTTCCATTTCTCTAGGAGGTGAGTCAAAAAGGATCTTGCTGTGATTTATGTCATGGAGTGTTCTGCCTATGTTTTCCTCTAAGAGTTTGATAGTGTCTGGCCTCACATTTAGGTCTTTAGTCCATTTTGAGTTTATTTTTGTGTATGGTGTTAGGGATGTTCTAATTTCATACTTTTACATGTACCTGTCCAGTTTTCCCAGCACCACTTTACAGACAAGCAAAAGCTGCGAGAGTTCAGCACCACCAAACCAGCTTTACAACAAATGCTAAAGGAACTTCTCTAGGCAAGAAACACAAGAGAAGGAAAAGACCTACAATAACAAACCCAAAACAATTAAGTAAATGGGAATAGGAGCATAGATATCAATAATTACCTTAAATGTAAATGGATTAAATGCTCCCAGCAAAAGGCACAGACTGGCTGAATAGATACAAAAACAAGACTTGTATATATGCTGTCTACAAGAGACCCACTTCAGATCTAGGGACACATACAGACTGAAAGTGAGGGGATGGAAAAAGATATTCCCTGCAAATGGAAATCAAAAGAAAGCTGGAGGGCTTCCCTGGTGGCGCGGTGGTTGAGAGTCTGCCTGCCGATGCAGGGGACATGGGTTCGTGCCCCGGTCTGGGAAGATTACACATGCCGCAGAGCGGCTGGGCCCGTGAGCCATGGCTGCTGAGCCTGCGTGTCCGGACCCTGTGCTCCACAATGGGAGAGGCCACAACAGTGAGAGGCCCACGTACCGCAAAAAAAAAAAAAAAAAAGTAAGCTGTAGTAGCAATTCTCATATCAGACAAAATAGACTTTAAAATAAAGACTATTACAAGAGGCAAAGAAGGACAGTACATAATGATCAAGGGATCGATCCAAGAAGAAGATATAACAATTGTAAATATTTATGTACCCAACATAGGAGCACCTCAATACATAAGGCAAATACTAACAGCCATAAAAGGGGAAATCGACCGTAACACAATCATAGTAGGGGACTTTAACACCCCACTTTCACCAATGGACAGATCACCCAAAATGAAATAAATAAGGAAACACAAGCTTTAAATGATGCATTAAACAAGATGGACTTAATTGATATTTATAGGACATTCCATCCAAAAAAAACAGAATACACATTTTTCTCAAGTGCTCATGGAACATTCTCCAGGATAGATCATATCTTGGGTCACAAATCAAGCCTTGGTAAATTTAAGCAATGTTTTAAATGGAGAGTCTTCTATGACGTTTGACGCAGAATGTATGTTTAAACAAACAAACAAATCTTGACTATCATCTACCATGCTGCGTAAGGTAAAGAGTAGACTAGAAGGCCAGCTAGAAGAACCCACTGGTAGTCCTGTGGGGGGCAGGGGGGGTTGATAACAAAAACAAAAAGTTACCAAAAACATGCAAATGGATGGTGGTAATGGTAGTAAAATCCCATTAACAGAAATGGAAGGATAAGTCCAAATGAAAAATGGAAAAGGTGAGGAGGCTAAATTCTTCCTACATTTGAAAGGAAGAAAGAAATTCTAAAAGTTAAATATCTTCAATGACTATTTAATCTCTAAGGAAAACCAGTGATGTAAACAGGGCAAACTCAGCCTTTACGGGCAGAACTGAATTCCAATACTAGTTCTGACACCTACAGGGTGGAGTGTGTTAACCTGGGCAGGTTAACCATTGTCAGTCTGTTTTCTCCTCTGATAAATAACATGAAAAATACCTAACGCCATGAGAGCACTGGTCTTGAAACTAGGATCCATCCGGATCATCTCAGTCCAATGAAATATATTGTGAGCTACAAATGCAAGCTACATATATAATGTGAAATCTCTTAGAAGCCACACTGAAAAAAGGAAAAAGAAGTGGGTGAAGTTAACTTGAGTAATATATTTTTTAACTCAGTATATGCAAAATATTATTTCATCATGTAATCGATATAGAAGTTATTACTGAATTTGCAGCATCTATTGAGATCGTTGTGGTTTATTCTCTTAATATAATGTATTGTACTGATTGAGTTTCAGATGTTAAACCAATCATTCATATATATATATATATATATATATATATATATATATATATGATTACACACATGACCAAGAGGAATTTCTTCCAGAAATGCAAGCAAGATTGGTTTAACATCTGAAATATATATATATATATATATATATATATATATATATATTGCTGGATTTGGATTGCTAGTATTTTGTTGAGGATATTTACATCTGTATTTGTAGGGACTATTGATCTGTAGCTTTCTTTTCTTATCATGTCTTTGTCCTGTTTTGGTCTTAAGGTAATACTGGTCTCATAGAATGAGTTGGGAAGTGTTCCTTCCCCTTCTAAATCTTTGTAAGAGCGTCTGAAGGATTGACATTAATTCTTTTTTAAACGTGTGGTAGAATTCACTAGTGAAGCCATCTAGACCTAGACTTTTCTTTGTGCGAAGATTTAAAATTGCTAATGAAACATCTTTACTTGTTTTAAGTCTATTTGGATTTTTAATTTTTTCAGTTTCAGTTGTTTGTGTTTTTCTAGGAATTTATCCATTTCACCTAGGTTATCTAATTTGATGTCATATGATTATTCATAGTATTCCCTTACAATCCTTTTTAGTTCTGTGAGGTTAGTACTGAGGTCCCCTCTTTTATTCCTGATTTCAGTGATCTGGGTCCTTACTTTTTTTTCTTGGCCAGGCTAGTTAAAGTTTAATTTTGTTGATATTTTTCAAATCACTAACTTTTGATTTCATTGATGTTCACTATTATTTTTATTCTTTATTTTATTTATTTGTGATCTAATCTTTATTATTTTCTTCCTTCTGCTTGCTTGTTTTAGCTTATTCTTCTTTTTCTAGTTTCTTAAGGTAGAAGTTCAGGTTATCAATTTGAGATCTTTATTCCTCTTATACTTATAGGCATTATAGCTATAAGTTTCCCTCTGACTGCTGTTTGAGCTGCATCTCATGAGTTTTGGTATGTGTGGTTTTATTTTCATTTATCTCAAATTATTTTGTAATTTGCATTGTGATTTCTTCTTTGACTCAATTGTTATTTAGGAGAGTTTTATTTAATTTTCACATATCTGTGAATTTCTCAAATTTCCTTCTATTATTATGACTTTTCATTTCATTCCATTGTGGTCAAAGAACACTGTATAATTTAAATACTTTTAAATTTATTGAGGTTTGTTTTATGGCCTCCTAACATATACTCCTAACATATCCTGGAAAATGTTCCATATGCACTTGAGAAGAATGTATATTCTGCTTGTTGTTGATTGGAGTGTTCTGTAGAAGTCTGTTATATTTAGTTGGTTTACAGTGTTTACGTTTTCTGTTTCCTTGTTGATCTGCCTGGTTGTTCTACCCATTGTTGAAAGTGAGGTATTGAAGTTTTCAAATATTATTGTTGAATTGTCTATATCACTTTTTAATGTATGTATTTTACGTCATGTTTTGGGGCACTCTCTTGTTAGATGCATTATGCTTATAATTATTTTGTCTTCATGATGGACTGACCCTTTTATTATTATGTCCTTTTTTGTCACTAGTAACAAAATTTGTCTCTAAGTCTATTTTGCCTTATACTACTGTAGCCACTTCAGCTCTATTTTGGATACTCTTTGTATGGGATATATTTTTCTATCCTTTTACTTTCAACTTATTGTGTCTTTGAATCAATTATGTCTCTTGTGATGGCATGTAGTTGGACCATGTTTGCTTCATTTGACCATTCTCTGGCTTCTGACTGCACAGAGACACACATTCTTATTAGAGGAATGATATTATCATTATTTCATAAACTGTATACTCATTGCTTTATTACAGATTTGATACTGAGAGCTAACATATTGCTTTACCTTTTTTTATAATTTATGAAAATGGATTAATTATTCATATTAGATCTATATTATTTTAACCTTGACTACTTTTTATAATCTGTCTTACAGGATTCATTTTGCAACTTATTTCTCATTGTTTTTATAATGTTTCTTGCAGTGCTTATTAACATATGTATTTGAATTGAAATAATAAAAGTGGAATTTTTCTGAAAGTGTAATTCGGCTTATTGTTTGCCATGGATATTTTTGTAAATTGACCTAAATATACAGCTCCACAGTTTTGATATAATATATATGTATAAAATCCAGGAAGAAAGTATAGTGGAAATGTGAGTTGAAATAGACAAAGAAAAGGCCTAAAATTTCCAAATATTACAAAATAGTTTTTCATATATTTTTAAATAGCTGGTCTTGAGTATTAAATTATTATAATATTCAAATTTCATTTGATACATTTAAAATGATATAGTAATTATATTTAAAGTGACAATATTAAATATATATTGAAAATTACATCCTTTGTGACAATGTAAACTTATGATAAAAAATTTAGATACCTTAAAATGTACAAGACATTTAAAACTGTTCAAAAATACATGATATTGTTTAAGTGTTCAAAATGTCTTCGGGTGATTCTTGAGGAAAAATGTTTGAAGACCAGGTCAAAGAACAAAGGCACTCTAAATTCATCACCTCTGGTTGCCTTATTTACTTCTATATTCCCAGTGCCAATCACATCTCCATGATTGAGTGACTGAATGAATGTCCTGAATGGATAACATTACAAATTACACACTTGCTGCCTAGAGAAAGGATGACCCTGGAGGTGGATTTTTCCCTCTCTAGGCTAGATAATTATTAGTTGGTAGGTAGAGAGAGCGGGGTCCTGATGGAAATGAGGAAAGGATACCTACACTCCTGACTTGATAAGACAGCCTTGGGTGAGTAACTTTACCCTTGTCAGACTCCAGCAAAATGAGAGAAAGATTGATACCTAGACTTAAGGGAACTCAATGAAGTATTATATTGAGATCCATATATAACAATCATCTTGAATTCTATAAGCATTTTCTGAGAATCTACTTTTCCATCACTGCTAGGCACTGGGCATGCAAGGAAGAAGACAGAGTATAAAGAAGTCTACTGAAGCAGGATAAGTGGTGTAAGAGAAATATTAATTTATAGGTTGAATTATTTGAAATTACTGTTATTTGGCCATTTTTGACCTACCAAAAATAAGGTAAATCATATGGTTCAATCTACACGGTATGTGTAAATCTAGGATAAAGAGCAAGAAATCCTGAGAGATTCTGGTTAATCAGGGAAAGCAATATGTAGTCATTGGCATTTGAGCTGGACATTGAAGGATGAAAAAGAAGGATGGTGGATGGATAGCTGGCAGATAGGATATCTGAGATAACAGGATCAAAACAAGAGCAAGAGTAGAGAGAATTAGAAGGTACATGTGTATTCTGGAAAGGTACATTGGGTTTCCTTTTTGTTGAGGGCTGAGAACTGTGAATAAAATAGAAACGAGCCCGAGGTTTGAGTTAAGAGTCCTGTAGGCCTAAGAAAATGCTGTTGAGTCAGCAATGGGAAGCCACTGAAGGCTTACCACAGGGAGTACTGTGAACAGATATAAGCTTTAGAATAACTCAGGTGGGTGAATGGGGAATGAGTGATGGGTAGGGAGGTTGAGACTGGAGGCCCAGAGATGCATAGGAAGCTCCTGCAACGTCAAGATGAACGCAGTAGATGTGTATATGGGTTGAGAAATGGGGCATGCTTCTCAGACAAATTTATCATGGTTTGGTCATTGATTAGGTTGAGAGATTAGTTGTAAGAGGTATAGGTTCAGGAGTGGAGGAAGGGAGTAAGCTACTTGGGGATATCCTGCAGTGAGTGTAGAGTTCTGCGCTATGGGTCTTAGCTCTGAAAGTAGATGCAGTTATCAGGGGAATTTGCCTAGGAAGAGCAGGGAAACAGAGGAAGGCAGAAGGACAGAGCAGGGGATTAGGAATGGATCTGTGCCCTGTGCTTAACCACATTTTATCTTCATCACAACACTTGTTTACCTCAGTGTCTACCCTTCGCACATCTGTGAGACCTCCAAAGGTGGGAATTAGATCTTGTCTATTCTTCAGCATTCTCAAAGCTCATACATAGTCAAGGAATAGATACTTAAAAAAGCCCTTGCTGTTTAGCACAGGGAGCTCTACTCAATATTCTATAATAACCTATATGGGAAAAGAATCTGAAAAAGAATGGTTATATGCATATGTATAACTGAATGATTTTGCTGTACACCTGAAACTAACATAACATTGTAAATCAACTATACTTTAATATAAAATAAAAATTAAATTTAAAAATGTCCTTGCTGAATCAAATCTTAACGTTTTATGGAATGTTTTCTAGGTTCTTGTCATTAAGTGCCATACAAGTGCCCTTCCATTTCATATTTCACAGATGGGGAAACAGAAGCATGCACTTATTCAAGGTCACAATTAGTGAGTGGGAGCCTGGATTT
This sequence comes from Monodon monoceros, assembly GCF_005190385.1. NCBI lineage: Eukaryota > Metazoa > Chordata > Mammalia > Artiodactyla > Monodontidae > Monodon > Monodon monoceros. The sequence continues at coordinate 95,080,398 of NW_021703777.1, forward strand.
GAACTCAGGCAGTCTAACACCAGAGGCTGCTGGCACAAAACTCCCATGCATGCTCTGGAATGAATAGTCAGAGTGACATCCGTTTGGCACTTTACAGTTTAGGGTTGCTCTCATAGTCAGTTCTAATATCCTCAAAGTAACTTGGTGAGATGGAGGGAGGGGAAAATCTTATTATTGAATAAATGAAAGTTAAGTGAATTCATGAGGAAACACAGCTAGTAAGTGGCAAAACCACGCAAAGCCACCATCTTCTGAGTTACAGCCCTGTGTTCCATTTCAGTCTTGTTTCCTGTGAGTCCAGTTGTCTGTCTTACTGCTCAAGAAGATAGAATGCATCAGCAAGTGGCTAGAGAGGCGGGCTGTGGAAGAAGCAGAAATACCTCTTGACTAGCTGGACATGTTTCCTTGAGGGATTTAGGAACTTCATTCTGGTAAGACTATAAGGTGTTTGTGGGTCAGACTTACTTGTGAAAGCTAATGTGAATGTGAATACGAATAGTCTCTTTTATTAGTAATCATGAATGCTCAATATTTAGGCACAACTCACATGTAAACAAATGATTGGTTTGTTGATTTTAGATGTAAATGAAAAGTAATCTATTGACTTATCTATTCACCATTGCTGGGGACATAAACTGGAATCTGTCCTTAGGCATAATGTCAGGGATCCCTCTACAGTCTAACCACCCCAGCCTCTTTAGAGGCCTCTATGGTTCATTTACTGAGGAGGGTAAGATTTGCCCTCTTAATAGGAGAATGGAAAAGAGAACGATGGATATTAAATTTCTATAGGCGTTTGTCTAACCTAATCCCCTACCACACATAGACTCTTCTTTGATGGCTGGTCTCCTTAGATAGGAGAGACTCATGAAAGATTTCAAAGGAACTGAAAACGAGATTGATAATAAGCTTCATACTTGTGTTCAGCTCATTTCACTTTAGAAAAAGAAAAGTGTCGGTGCCTCTGACAGATACTACCTTGTTTGAATTTTATGAGTCCTAGGCAAGGTTGGCCTGTCATTTCTCTGCCATTATACAAGATTGGTTTTCTTGCCAAGTTTCACCATTGCTAATATAGACTCTGAAGCAGCAAATACCACAGAGGATTCGTAGATGAGACATCTTCTGTTTTGTAAGTAGACGTGTTTATTTATACAGAAGGTGAAAGTATATCCTCAGTGTGACCAATATATTTAGTTCCTTAACTTCTAAAATAAGCACTGTTTTGATAATTATAACAGAAGCACCTACATTTTTCCTGTTTAAAGAAGGGACTAAATTAGTAGTTCTTGTCTATAGTATTAACTAACATATAATATTAACTATTAATTTATAATAAATATAAATGTGTATTTAGGACTCTCTACATGCAATGTGATATTCTAAATATTTAATCCACTTTACAACTCTATGATAAATACTATTATTGTTTTCATATTAAAGGCAAGTAAACTGAGGCACAGGACTGTTAAGCATCTGGCTTAAAACTGCAGAGCTAATGATAGAGCCAGAATCCCAGGGGTCCTGATATTAACTGTGCTAAAATGTTGTGAGTCTAATGACTTTGTCTCCACAAAACTGGAAAAGACTTCTGAGAAGTGGTGGGACATTATAAAAATCTACTAAAGATGGGAGCAAATTTAGGAAAACGGAGAGCTAGAGAACTTACAAAGTTTGTAAATGAACGCTCTCTTGTATAGCTTTGAGGGATTCTTCTCCCACTTCTCTCTGACCTTAGGGTTTCAATGAAATCTTGAGCAGGGTCTCTCGATGTAGCAGAGGCATGATGATGTCTTAGGTTTATGAGAAGCTGATGGCTTTGTGCTAGCATGGTTTTCCTGTTGGTCTTACTGAAACCAGCAACCATAGATTCCAACTGCTTCATTCGTGCTCACTGATGACGCCCCTCTTCTCAGTTAAACACCATACAAATGGATACCATTCCTTCATTGTTCCCTTTCTCCCTTCCTTCCATTCTCTAGGTCAATGAAATTAGTTAAACGAGCCTGATTCTGTGCCAGGGGTTGATGATTAAATAAATACATATGTAAATAAAATAAGACAATTGTTCCTGACCTTTAAAAAGACTCAAATGTGGCTTTAAAAATGGCCATCTGGGGAATTCCCTCGTGATCCAGTGGTTAGGACTCAGTGCTTTCACTGCCAGGGCCCAGTTTTGATCCCTTGTCAGGGAGCTAAGATCCTGCATGCCACTCAGTGTGGCCAAATAAAAAAAAAAAAATTGAAAATGCCGTCTGTTCGTAGTATAAGTAGGTACAAAAGAGGGAATGCTTACCTCCACCTGGGGTGTTGGGAAAGGCTTCATAGAAGAGGTTAGTACTTGAACTGAGTTTTAAAAGATGTGTAGGTTGGGGGTGGGATGGTCAGAGGAAAATGAGAAGAGCATTCCAGGAAGAGGAGTCATCAGTAAGAGTAGCAAAGGATTGGGGGAGGAAACAGTAGGACTTGAAGGAAGTGAAGGGAAGATTTCCTGGATGGGGCAAGGGTGTGGGGTGAGGCCATTAGAATAAGCCTGGAGAAGTAGGCAAGGGCCAGACCAGGTATGATAAAGAAAGGAAAATCACTGAAAAATCCACCTCCAGGACCTAAACCCAACACAACACATGTATATGGTGATCTTGTTTTAAAAATTCCCTGCAGTTCATCAGATAATATTTGAACTTCAGGGCTTCAGGGATAGTGGATAGTTTTATTAACATATTTTGTGGTATTTTATACACGTCCTGGCTAGATTAACACATCATCTTCTATAAGGAGAGTAGCTAGTGTGAACTTAAGATCAGTTTGATCTTTGATATAAGGTGTAAAGAATTTTTTAAATAATCACCCCAGAGCTTTTGTATAACACCTGTTTTCAGTTCTAATTTAATGCAAAATATGTTACTAAGATTCAATATTAATGCCAGCATTATTTCATTCCAAATATTTCCATCCAAGTACTCTTTTTAAAACCGATACATAGTGCTTACTATATGCCAGGCGTTGTTCTAATTTTACAAATATTAAATCATCCAAATATTAAATCATCCAATGGTCTAACAACACAATAAGAGGTAGGTACTGTCATTATCGCTATTTTACAAATGAGGAAACAGTAGTTGAGTAACTTGCCTGAAGTTGCAAAGCTGGTAAGTGGTGGAGCTGGGAGTTGAGTGCAGGCATCTTACTTCAGAGATGCTAGACCATGTCTTTGTTTTTAATTATCATTTATCTACTCTTTCAACTTACTTTTTTTCCAAACTAAATTATTAGACAGGTTTTGAAGTTCTTTTGGTCACTTGTTTAACTGGCATCACACTATATTTTATAAACATTTCAATACAAAGATTACATTTTCATATATTATATACGACATTTATTTTTAGGTTATAGTTCTTGACTCTGGCTACATGTTAGAATTATCTAGGGAGCTGTTTTTTAAAAAAAATATATTGTTGGCCTGAGACGTACCTCCAAGAGATTCTGATTTAATTGGTTTGGGTGAAGCCTGGACATAGTATTTTAAAAACTCCCCAGGTGATTCTAATGTCATACAAGGTTGAGAACCACTGATATAGATGGATCATTTATTGATTACTTTAGGCACTATGCTATGTATTTTAAACATCACTTTTAACATTTTTGTCATTTCACTTGACAACCTGATTAGATAGGTATGATAATTATTGGTGTTTTACAGATGAGGACACTGAGGAACCAGGAGGTTATATAATTTGTCCAAGATCACACAGCTAGTAAATAGCAGAGACAGGATGTATGAGGTAAAACCACATTTTCTTAATCATAATGTGGTTGAGCATCCCATAGCATAAAAATAATTAATATACTGTATCATAAATTAGTTGATCAGCATTCTGGAATCTATTTTTATTAATTAATTTATTTATTTTTGCTGTGTTGGGTCTTCGTTTCTGTGCAAGGGCTTTCTCTAGTTGTGGCAACCGGGGGCCACTCTTCATCACGATGCGCAGGCCTCTCACTATCGCAGCCCCTCTTGTTGCGGAGCACAGGCTCCAGATGCGCAGGCTCAGTAGTTGTGGCTCACGGGCCTAGTTGCTCTGCGGCAGGTGGGATCCTCCCAGAGCAGGGCTCGAACCCGTGTCCCCTGCATTGGCAGGCAGATTCTCAACCACTGTGCCACCAGGGAAGCCCTGGAATCTATTTATTTTATATGTAGGTGTTAAGATGCTGAAAATTTTAAAAATTTAACTGCCTTTCCATTCAGTTTCTTAAAAATACTTTTCAAACCAAATTATGTGTAGTTATATACTTTTCCTGTTATATACATTTTTATATTATATAATATATTGTTATATATGCCATGCATTTGTTATATTAGTAGACTTTTTATTCTTTTGTATTTCTGCATATGAATACATAAAACATTCTAAATAAGTCTCCAAATACGTAAATACCTTATTAAGACTACTGGATGTTTTCTATTACTGAGAAGAAAGTGATACAAAAGCAGTTTATTCTTAGTAGAAAAGATTTGGGTTATACTGTGTGAAGAATTTTCTAACCGTAAGCAGCATCTTCTAGCTAATATACTTTGAGCAGATTTGCTACATGCAAAGTGAAGTGTCTTCTACTTTCCATGCATTATTTCAGTAATACATTTAATGCATTCATTCATCTCAACCCATCTATATATAGAGTCTGTCATACAGAGTGAAGTAAGTCAGAAAGAGAAAAACAAATACTGTATGCTAACACATATATATGGAATCTAAGAAAAAAAAAGGTCATGAAGAACCTAGGGGAAAGACGGGAATAAAGACACAGACCTACTAGAGAATGGACTTGAGGATACGGGGAGGGGGAAGGGTAAGCTGTGACAAAGTGAGAGAGTGGCATGGACATATATACACTACCAAACGTAAGGTAGATAGCTAGTGGGAAGCAGCCGCATAGCACAGGGAGATCAGCTCGGTGGTTTGTGACCACCTAGAGGGGTGGGATAGGGAGGGTGGGAGGGAGGGAGACACAAGAGGGAAGAGATATGGGGACATATGTATATGTATAACTGATTCACTTTGTTATAAAGCAGAAACTAACACACCATTGTGGGGCAATTATACTCCAATAAAGATGTTAAAAAAAAAAAAAAACCTCCCATGCTCATGTATCTAGCTCAGCACTCCTTTCTGAAATATAAATTTATTTATCCAGCTGCCTACTGATAGCTTCACCCCAATGTTTCATGGATAACTCATATATAGCATTTCCAAAAAGAAACTCTCAATTTTGCTCCATTTTTTCTTCCCTCAGTCTCTTTTATCTCAGTAAATGGCTCCATCATCTATCCTGTTGCTTCAGGCCAGAAACCTAGAACTCATCCTTGATTCTTTTTGCTGTCCTCCAAAATGGGCTTGATGGTTTCATCTCCAAAATGTGTCTCAAGTCCATCCACTTGTCTACACAGCCACTGCTACCACTATAGTCCATTCATCAGTGTATCTTGAACAGACCATTACGATAGCCTTATTACTGGTCTCCTTGTTTCTTTCCTGTTCTCTTATGATCCATTCTCCACCTTTCACCCTGAAGCCAGTGTTGCAGTTAGGGTCACTATTCATTTGCTAAAAAAATCTTTCAATGCTTTCCTTGCCTTTGCCTACCAGGTCCTGTATGATTTACTGTCAACTCCCATCACTCTCCCCCTCTCTCACTGTGTGCAACCACATTGGTCGTTCAGTTCTTCAACCACTCCAAAAGTCTTCTTTGGCCCAGCAGACCCTTCTCCCAACTGCATGGCTGGCTCCTCATCTTTCAAGTCTCATCTGAAATGTAGTTTCCTCAAGGAGACCTTCACGGACCATTTTCTCCAAAATGCCTCCTTTCCCAGACCATTCTTTATTTCCTTATTAGCACTTATCATCACTTATAAGATTTAATTTATTCACTTATTTTATTGTCTATTTATTTCATTGAATGTAAGATCCACGATGGACTCATATCTGCCTTGTTTTGACTTATCTCCAACTGGTTCCTTAGCATATAGCACAGAATATGCTCACAAAAGAATATATTTTAGTTCTATGTTAAATGAATATAAATGTCATGAATCTTTGATATGTAATAAAAAACATAGTTATTTCTTCCTGAGATCTTAAAAGAAAATTCTAGTCTAGTGTTTCCCAAACTGTGTTTTATGCAGTGAATTAAGGAAAGAAAGCAAGAGCCAAATTTCTGTTGCCAAGATTTTGCTGTTACTGTTAAGTCTATATATAAACAACAACAAAAAAGCCACAGTTTCTATGTCCATCATTTTACCAGACAGAATGATGGAGAGTTAAAGGCATTATAGGCCAAAGACACTATAAAGGTGTAGAAATGGAAATAGTGTGATAGCTTTGAGCAAATAGTAAAATTATTAGAAGAGAGTGACCAATAAAGAATTTGATAGGTTTATATAATGGAGAATTTTATATACTATACAAAAGCATTTGAATTTTATCCTATAAGAAGTGAGGCACTCTATAGGATAAAAGAGCTTTAAGCAGGAAAATGACATGCTTCAATTTGCATTTAAAAATTATCATTTTGTAGCCAATGTAGCAAATGGCTTGGAGGGAGATGAGATGCAAATCAAGGAATCCAGCTAGAAGGTTGTTATAATCTATGAGCAAGATGGCAGATCTGGCTTGAAGTAAGCAATGACACTGAGGACAAAGGGGAAGGAACAGGTCTCTCCTATGAGCTTTTCTTGGAATGATTTCTGTGAAGCTCCAACAAAGTCGTATTTCCAGTTTCAGCTTATATCATTCACCTATGGACTTTAGAATGAATTTCCATATTATTTACCTGTTGGCTTCATAGCTATCTTTTTTGATGACTATACTAAAAAACCCCACTAAACAAACTATAGAGGCTTCATTGTGAGGATTAAAAGAAGAAATGGATATGAAAGCACTTTGCAAAGTACTATACAAATGGAAACTATTTTTATTACTACTAAGTCAATTTAGTGTACAAAGAGAAAAATCACTTTCTCACATGTATGCTTTCATAAGCCAAGTCCCCAGGTAGGATGAATCACTCTTATAACCATAGCACTTTTTTGTACTTCTATCATAACACCTCCATTAATTATAAATTGTTTATGCATTGGTTTTTCCTTGTAGGGTATAAATCCTTTAGAGACAGAGAGAGTCCTATGAATCTTTGCAACCTGGTTTGTGGTAGACAGTAAGAGCTCAGTAAATGTTAATTGCATGCATGAATGAACAATTAGTTCCCAGGAAATGATAAAGGCAGATAGTAGGGAGCTGATGGGGACTTTAAAAGTAAAATAAATAATACAGTAAATGTGTTAAAATGAAATGATTCAGAGTGATTGATGATCATATATTTTCTTTTAGTCAGAAGATGTATATAGATTTACTATATTGCCAAAATGCTGTATTAACCTACTCTTAGTAAAATTAAATATTTTGTAACACTGATAATTAAACATCCTTTTACAGTATTGTATTCATTTATCTATTCATTTAGCAAATCTCTTTCCAATGTCTGGTAAGTACAAAGCACTGTGCTATTGGTTTTATTTTTTAAAATTTTTTCTGTATCACCCTAAGTGTCCAGCAACAGATGAATGGATAAAGAAGATGTGGCACATATATACAATGAAATATTACTCAGCCATAAAAAGAAATGCATTATTAGTTTTAAATAGGCATGTCCCTGTCCTCATGAAGTTCCCTATCTAGTGGGGGGGCAGTGGTGAGGGGAGGAAGGCCTGCTCCATGCCAAACACTATCCTTGAAATTTTACATATTTTATAATAATAATTACCATTTACTGAGTACTCCTATAGTCATAACAACCCTGTAAAGTAAGCATTATTATGCCCGTTTTGCAAAAAAGAAACCTAAGCTAAGAAAAATGTTATTAATTTATTTGAGATCACAGAGCTGGGAAGGGACTAAGGAAGGCTGATTGATAACAAGGAAGAACATAAGGATTATTTTTTATTTGAGAATCTAGATTCTCTTGTATCATTCAAGTTAATTCAACAAATATCAATGGAATGCCAACAAGGACAGATATGTAAAATTATAGTGAATTATAATAATAAAGTCCCCACTCTCATGGGGTTTTTGATTTGGTAGAAAGAGTTAGAAAAATAAACATAATCATAAGGTGGGATTTTAACCAAAGGTTGACAGGTCTTTGGGGGAAAATGGCTTTCAGGAACTGAGCATTATCAATGTGTGATATGAAGAGCATCCTGGGTTTGGGGGTCAGAAGACTAATTTAAGGCTAATTCTCCTTGTTGTGGGACTGTGGGAAAGACACTTAGGTTTCTGGGCCTCACTGCCCTTATTTGTTAAATATGGACAATAATAGATTATGTGTCTACTTTATTTTAAGTGTTAATGGGTGGAGATAAGGGAAAGCATTTTCTAAAATGCAACACAGATTTGTGATAAAGAAAGCCAATTTCCTAGGAATATCTTTTTGGTATAAGAGCCTTCAAATAAGAGAAAGCATAGAGAAATGACTTATAAGTCTTTATCCCTAGTATATAATGTGGTGCCTGTCACATAGTAAGTACTTAATAAATACTTATCAAGCTTAGTTCCTGAATGGCAGAAGGAGACCAGAGGAAACCAAATCTCTCCTCCAGCTAGTGGGAAAGATATATTGTACTCAACTTCTTGTGACCTTTTCAACACATCAAGTAGTTGTCAATAAATGTATTAGTTATAATCCAAAGTTCCTTTTAATTTGGGTACTTTTATTTGTTTGTTCATTCAGTTGTTTGTCAGAGATGTATATTTGTGACTGTGTGTGTGTATCTGAAAGAACATATTTGGGGGTTGTGATGACCTGTTTTCATATCTATTTGTTTCTGTTAGGTATCTGTTTGTTCCTTTCTACTGGTGAGTGCTCACAGCATACAGCACTCTTGGGGTCAAGAATAGAACCATATATTCTCCATGGATGTTTATATTTCAACAGGTATTATAGAAATAGGCTTATGGGATAAAGTTGAAACCTGGTAATGCTATGCACTAGCCAGAGAGAGGATTTACTTGAGGAAATCTGGCTTACTTAACACCATGAAACCATACACCCATAGGCAGTTATCTATCTGCCTACCAAGACTAGACTAGCCTTAGCTTGGATCCTTAGCTAGACATGTACATGCCTTTGCTACGATATGACAAATGAACAGCACCTACAAATCTTAATCTTGTGTTTAATTACAATGTTAATATTAGTAAACATTATAAGAAGTCTTTTTTCTAGCTTTAACATCTCATTTAATGTCACTCAAAATTGTCTTTATAATAAAATGTTATAAAAAATGAATGTTCAGAACTTCATGAAGATAGAATAGATGATCTTTCTTATTCTTCCTACCAAGTACTACTAATAAGCCCGGACATTATATATAAAGTAAACATAGACCATCTAAAAGGTAAAGAGAAGACAAACTGTCTTGGAACCTTGGAACCATAGGAACAATAAGGTCGTGAGATCCTTGGGTGTCCTTTTTGCCTTATCTATCTGAAAATTGGAGCTGGAGAAGGTAGAATCTGCAAACGCCTCAGGTGCAGACCAGAAAAAAAGCCCTAGCAAAAACTTGCTCTCTGTAGCCAAAGGACCAAGAAAAAGGCAGGCTTACATCACAGAAAGCTTTTAGACAATAACCACTCTACTAGAGCCAAACACCACAGAAAAAATTGTGACCCCACCTTCACCTATGTCAGCAAAGACCAAGAGGGTAGCCTAGAGTTCCACCCTCGTTAGGCTGTAACAATGTACCTCTCCACCCCCGGGTGGTGTCAGAGAGGGCTGAGTAGGGAGATGGTACTTTCATTCCTGCTGAGTAGTCATGAAGTCCCTTACTCCATCTACAGTGTCAGAAGGGCCATGTGTGAAACCTGGACTTTCACCCATACCTTGCAGTAATGAGGTTCCCCTCTGCCTCCCCATTGGGCTGATGTCAGAGGAGACCTGGTGATGAGTCAAAACTTTACTCATCACCAGTGATGAGTGGTTTTCACACTCACTACCAGTATCCAGTGGTCATGGGGCCATACAAGCTCTGTGGTAACATAGGAAGACATGTGTGGAGCAGTAATGAGGCACTGTTACTCCTCCCAATCAGAGTGGTGTAGGGGAAGGGAGGCCTCATTCCTCCCATTTCCTCCCAGTGGTACTGTGGAGTCCCCTAACCATCTCAGGTGTCAGCAGAGACCAAGTGAGGAACTTGGGCTTCTACCCCCACCTGGCAGCAATGGAGCAACATCCTCTCTTCCCCTGCCACAGCAATATCATGAAACACAGCTAAAACAGAAAGTTGAAATAAAATCTGTAGTTTTTAAACAAAATACCAAAAATGTTCAGGTTCCAGTTGAAAGTGATTCATCATACCAAGTCCAGGAAAATCTCAACATGGGAGAGTAAACACAATAAACGCTAACACAGAGATGACAGAGATATTAGAATTTGGGAGATCTTCAGTCATTATTTTTTTTTTTTTCAGCTTTACCTTCTTTCTCCTCTTCTTTCCATATTCTGGTAACACGAATGTTAGAACTTTTATTATAGTCATATAGGTCCCTGAGTGTTTGTCTGTCTCTCTCTTTTTTAGTTTATTCTCTCTGTTGTTCAAATTGGGTAATTTTTATTATTCTTTCTTCTAGTTCACTAATTCTTTTATCTATTCCTTCCATTCAGATGACAGAAATTTAAAGCAGCTATCATAAAAGTATTTCAGTGAGCAATTACAAACATGATTGAAACAAATGAAAAAAAAACACAAAAAACACAAAATAGAGGCTATAAAGAAACCTAAACTTTAGAACTTCAAAATACAGTAACCAAAATAAAAAACTCAATGGTTGGACTAACAGCTGAAAGGAGGGGTTAGAGGAAAGAAGCAGTAAACTGAAAGAAAGAACAATAGAAATTACCCAATCTTAACAACAGAGAGAAAATAAACTAAAGTAAAAATGACCAGAGACTCAGGAACCCATATGACTGTAACAAAGCACCTAATATTTGTGTCACTAGAATACTAGAAGGAGAGGAAAAAGAGGTTGAGACTGAAAAGTGTTTAAAGAAAGAATGGCTAAAAACTTCCCAATTTTGGCAAAGGACATAAGCCTATAGGTTCAAAGAAGCTGGATGAATTCCAAACAGGATGAACTCAAAAAACCCATGCCAAGACACATTATAGTCATACATCTAAAATTAAAGAAGAAAAATTCTGAAAGCAGTGAGAGAGAAATAAAACCTTACCTATACAGGAAAAACCATTCAAATGACAGCAGATTTCTCATCCAAAATCACAGAGGACAGAAGGAAGTGACATAACATTTTTCAAGTGCTGAAAGAAAAAAACTGTTAAATCAGAATTCCAGATCTTTAAAATTATCCTTCAAAAATAAATATTCAGACTTTCTAAGATGAAGAAAAACTAAGGGAATTTGTCACTAGGGGAATTACCCTAAAATAATGGTTAAGGGAAGTTCTCTAAACAAAAAGAATCTTGGAAGATTGAGAAAGAAGAAAGAATTAAGCAAAACTATGGTAAATAGAATAGACTTCCCTTTGTCTTTTGAGTTTCTAAATTATGTTTGATGTTTGAAACCCCAAATTATAACATTTTTCTGATATTGTTCTGATGATATGTAGGGGAAATACTTAAGACAATTATATTATGAATGTAGGAGGGTAAACTGACATAAGAAGATGGACATAAAGTTTCTGTACTTTATGCTAACTGGTAAAATGTTAACACCAGTAAATTATGATAAATTATGTACATATCACATGGAGCAGCCACTAAAAATCTATACAAAAATATACACTCAAAAACATTGTAGGTAAATCAAAATTGAATTCTAAAAATGGTTCCTGTATCCCACAGGAAGATAGGGAAAGGAAAATAGAGAAACAGAAAACAGATAGAACAAACAGAAGACACAAAATTAAGTGGCAAACTTCAGCCCTAACATATCAATAATTACATTACATGTAAATGGTCTAAATATACCAAATAAAAGATACAGATTGGCAGAGTGGATTAAAAAGCATGCCTCCACTACATGCTGTCTACAAGAAACGCACTTAAAATATGAAGATATTGGTTGGTTGAAAGTAAAAGGATGTAAAAACATAAAACATTCAAACATTTATCAAAAGAAAGTAATAGTGACTATATTAATATCATATAAAATAGACTTCAGAACAAAGAACAATACTAGAGACAGAGACCAATATAACATAATGATAAAATGGCTCAACTACCTTAAGACATAGCTATCCCTTAATATGTATGCACCAAATAGAACAGCAATATATATGAAACAAAACTCATAGAAAAGAGAAACTGATATCCACAATTATATTTGTAGATTTCAACATCTCTCTCTCTCAACAGTTGGCAGAACAACTAGACAGAAAATCATAGTATATTGAAGAACTCAGTAACACCATCAACCAGCAAGATCTAATCTACATTTATAGAACACTCCCCCCAACAGCAGTAGAATACACATAATTTTAAGCACCCATGAGACATACACCAAGTTAGACCGTATGCTGGACCATAAAACAAACCCAACAAATTTATAAGAATTAAAATTGTCTAGAGTATGTTCTCTGACCACATGGAGTCAAACTAGAAATTATTAACAGAAAAATAACAGGAAAATCTCCAAACATTTGAAAACTAGACAACACACTTTTAAATAACCCATGAGTCAAAGAGGAATTCTCAAGGGAAATTAAAAACAAACAAACAAACAAACATTGAGCTGAATGAGAATGAAAGTAAAACATATTAACATTTGTGGGATGCAGCTATACTAGTGCTGAGAGCAAAATTTATAGCACTAAATGCTTACATTAGAACACAGAACAAGTTTCAAATTAATAATCTAAGCTTCCACCTCAAAATACTAAAAGAAGGAAAGCAAAATAAACCCAAAGCAATTAGAAGGCAGGAAATAATAAAGATAAGAGCAGAAGTTAGTAACATTGAAAACAAACAAAAAAAATAGAGAAAATCAATGAAACAAAGAGCGGGTTTTTAGGAAAGATCAATATAATTGGCAAGCCATTAACAAGACTGACAAAGAAAAATGGAGAGGAGCCACAAATTGCCCAATATAAAGAATGAAATAGAGGATATCATTACAGATCCTGCAGACATTTAAAAGATAAGTGAACAACTCCACACACAAAAATTTGACAACTCAAATTTTTCCTCAAAAAGCACAAACTATCACAGTTCACTCAATAAAGGACAGATAATTTGAATAGCCCAACAGCTCTTAAAGAAATTGAATTTGTAATTTTAAGACTCCAAAAAAGAAATCTCCTGTCCCAGATGACTTCACTGGATTATTCTACAAAACGTTTGAAAAAGAATTAACACTAATTCTACATAATATCTTCCATAAAATAAAAAGAAGAAAGAAAAGGAGTTAGCACTTCCCAATTCATTTTATGAAGCTATTAATACTATGACATGAAAACCCAAAAGACAATTCAGAAAATGAAAACTATAGATGACTATCCCTCATGAATATAGACACAAAAATCTTTAACAAAATAATAGCAAATAAAGTTCAGCAATATATAAAAATAATTATACTTCATAACCAAATGGTATTTATTCCAAAAATGCAAGACCTGTTCAATATTGAAAAATCAATCAGTATAACTCACTATATTAGCAGGTAAAGAAGAAAAATCATATGATCTTATCAATCAATGCAGAAAAAATCATCAGACAAAATTCAGCACCCATTCATGATAAAAAACTCTCAGAAAAATAGGAATTCAAGAGAACCCCCTCAACTTGTTAAAAGGCATCCACAAAATATCTTAACATTATATTTAATGGTGAATGAGTGAATGATTTCCACTTAAAACTGGGACCAAACATAAATGTTAGGTTTCATCATTTTACTCAATATAATAGTGACATTCTAGCTTATGCAATTAAGGCAAGAAAAGGAAATAAAAGGTATACAGATTAGGAAGGAAAAAATAAAAGTGTCGCTATTTGCAGATGATGAGTGTCTGCAGAGAAAATCTCAAGGAATCTACAAAAAAAAACCCCTCCTAGAACTCAAAAGTAAGTTCAGAAAGATGACAGGATACGAGGTAAAGAACAGAAATCAACTGTATTTTTATATACCAGCAATAAACACACAGACATTAAAAAGTATAATACCGTTTACAATTGCTTAAAAAATGAAATTCTTAAGGGTAAAGTGTAAGTATAACAAATATGTATAGAACTTGCATGCTTACAAGTAGAAAACACTAGTGACAGAAATCAAAGATCTAAATAAATGAAGAGGAATGCCATGTGTATGGATTGGAAGATTCAACATAGTAAAAATGTCAGTTCTTCCCAAACTGATATAAAATTTAATAAAATTCCTATCAAAATCTCAGTAATACTTTTTGGAGATGTAGGAAAGATTATTCTAAAATATACATGGAAAGATAAGGGAACTAACATAGTGAAAACGTTTATGAAAAAGGAAGAATGAAGTGTGAGAAATCACTCTATCCAATCTCAAGATTTACATAGCTATAGTAATCAAGACTGCATATTACTGGTGGGGAGATGGACCCATAGATCAATGGATAAGAATAGAGTGTGAATCTATAAATAGACCACACAGAACTGCCCAACTGATTTTTGACAAAGGTGAAAACCTAAACTACACACATTATACAAAAATTAGCTCAAAATGGATCATATAGTTAAATGTAAAACATAAAACCACTAATCTTTTAGACAAGAACATAGGCAAGAATCTTTGTGACCCAGGGTTGGGTGAAGAGTTCTTAGATATTACTAAAAATACAATCCATAAAATTTTAAAAAATGGATAAACTGGACTTCATCAAAGTTAAAAAGTTTTGCTTTGGGAATGGCATTTTTAAGTGGACAAAATACAGACTGGGAGAAAATATTTGCAAACCACTTGTCTGACAAAGGACTAACATCTAGAATATATAAAGAATTCTCAAAACTCAACATCAAAGAAATGAACAACCTGATTAGAAAATGGGCAAAGGACATGAAGAGACATTTCACCAAAGAGGATAGACAGATGGAAAATAAACATGTGAAAATTTGTTCAACATCATTAGCCATTGGGGAAATGCAGATTAAATCCACAATGAGATAACACTACACAGCTATCAGAAAGGATCAAATAAAAAATAGTGACAATACGAAATGCTAATAAGAAGAAACTGGATCTGTTCATGTGTTTGTGGCTGGTGGGAATGTAAAATGGTATAGCCACTCTTGAAAACAGTTTGGCAAATTCTTTATAACCTAAAATGCAACTACCATATAATCCAGCAATTACACTCTGGGGCATTTATCTCAGGGAAATGGAAATTTATGTTCGCACAACAGCCTGTACATGAATGTTCAAAGAAACTTTATTTGTTCTGGGAAAAACTGGAAATGACCCAGATGTCCTTCAACGGGTGAATGGGTAAACAAACTGGGGTACATCCGTATATTTATTCAGCATTTGTTTGGTGTCAGGACTCTACTAGGGTGCTTAAATACATTTGTGACTTAAATCTTGGAAGGTAAATATTATTATCATCCTAATTTTGTGGATTAGAAACTTGAGGCTTAGAGAGATTAAATGGCTTTCTCAAGGTCATTCAGAGCAAAGGCATGGAATTTGCAAACAGGGTTTTTGACATTCCAAAGCCCATTTGCTTTCCACTACAGAGACTGTCATTAAAATTAGGTGAGGTACTATATGTGTTTGTAATCTGGAAGGATGTAGCTCATCATGCTGTATCCTGTATAAGGATTGGTTCTGTCAGCAGACCTTCAGTACAAAGCGATTGCCTAAGAGCAGACTTTCCTTTTCTGTAGTAGATATCCATTGCTTTACCTAGGCATCTGCAGAGTCATGTCATAGCATTTGTATAGTCTTCTCTAAGAAAGAGGGTAGGCCTGAACACACTGTCCTCTGTTGACTCATTTCATCATGTGAAAAAACTAAATCTTGTTGATACCTTGATTTTAGCTTCTAATGCTCTGACTAGGTTATAGAATCTAGTCACCCTGTGCCTGGGTGCCTGACATGCAGGGCTTTGAGCTAATAAATGAGTGTTGGTTAAGCCATTAAAATAATGGTAGTTTGTTACACAACAATAAAAATCTAATATACCTTTTATGTGCCGGGCACAGTACTTGGTTCAGAGGATATAACATGGCTTCTTCACTCATAGAGTTTGTATTCTGGGAAGAGGATAGGGGATGAAGGAGATGCAAAGAAGAAAGACTAATACATAAACACACAGTAAAAGATCAGATGGTGGTCAGTGCTGTGGAGAATATTATAATGTGGTGATGATCGAGAGTGTATAGGGGGTTCCTTCTGATCAGTTGGTCAGGGAAAGTCTTTTTGACATATCTGTATTTGGAAAAGCTTTCATGACAAGAAGATTCCAGCCAAGCTCAGTTCGGAGGAAAAAGCTATCCAGGCAGAGAAGGGACCAAGGCAAAGGGCTTCATGTGAGAAAGAACTTGTGATTGACAGATAGATGGAAGGGCAGAATGGCTGGGACCTAGACGATTAGGGTGCAAGCAGAGGAGATTGGAGAGGTGGCTAGAGGCCAGGTCAGGTAGGATTTTGTGTGTCATGGTAGGCAATTTGAATTTGACTTTAAATGTGTTGGGGGCCATTGGAGGACTTTAAACAAGTTGTCATGATATGATTTACATTTTCAAGATTTTGTACAGTGTAGAGGCAAATAGAAACACTCCAATTAAAATCAGAAATAGAGCAAGACTTTTTTTCATTAAATTAAAATACTTTTCCCAGCTGTTTATGCATAGAATATATTTAAAATTTTAATGCAATCTTTGGTTCAGGGATATTTTCCCTTTTTACTTATTTTGTGGCTATTTATCCTCCCTCCTCTGTATTTATTTTCTTTTTATCTTGAGAAAATTAGGAAAAAATGACAGAAAACAATATCCAAATGTCCAATGAAGAATTCACATTTTCATATACTTACATGTTCACTTCAAGTTCTTATATTTTTTAATAAAAGAAAGATATACTATGTATAAAAGTAAAGTCCATTTTGTCCTTTTTTCCTATCCTATTTTCTTTCTAAGCAGTTAAATGTATTATAGATTTTGTGTATGTTATTTTAGGTTTTTGTTGAATTTTGATTTTTTAAATACACATGTATGTTTTTATTATTTGGTGGATTTTTAATTAAAAACACTATCCTTTATACATTATTTATATGTCATAAAATTTACATAAAGGCTATAATAAATGTAAAAAAATAAGATTTTATAGGCCAATAGGTAAACAGGCAACCAGTTGGGAGTTGATTGTGGACATTCAGATGAGCAAAGATAGTGGCTTGGACAAGGGGGTGATAGTGAAAGTGGAAAGAAGTGGACAGATTTGAGGTCTGTTTCAGAGGTAGTGTTGATAGGTCTTGCTGACAGCTTAGATGTGAGAGAAGAGGGGAAGAGAATGCTCAAGATAATTCCTAGATTTTTTTGACTTGAGCTATTGAGTGGCTGACATTGACTAAAATAGGGAAGATTAGGGTTGGATGATGGATGATGACCAACCAAGTGGTCTATTTGGGCCATATAAAGTTTGAGATACCTGGTAGATGTCAAGTTTGCAGTTGAGTTTATAAGTTTGGAGATCAGAAGGGAGGTGAGGACTGGAGACATAAATGTGGGAATGATCAGCAAAATGAATTATACTTAAAACTTTGAGATTACCTGCAGAGAGCCTGTAGATAGAGAAGAGAAAAGGAATGAGGACCGAACTCTGGTGTACTTCAAAATGTAGAGATCAAAGGGTAGAACTAGCATAGGAGGCTGACCAAGAATAGCCAATACATTAGAAGGAAATAGGACAGTGTGGGGTCCTGGAAGCCAAGAGAAGAGAAAGAAAAGGTCGAGTTGTGAAATC
Organism: Monodon monoceros; assembly: GCF_005190385.1. Lineage (NCBI taxonomy): Eukaryota > Metazoa > Chordata > Mammalia > Artiodactyla > Monodontidae > Monodon > Monodon monoceros. Next base: position 95,098,394 of record NW_021703777.1, read on the forward strand.
AAGTCAGTGACTTTATGCAGCTCTTTTCCTTTTGATTTCCACCACGACCTTGTGCAGTAGGCAGTGACAGAATCATTATTTTCATTCTGGAAATAAAGAATGGCTTGCGAGATTAAATGACTATTCCCAAATGACCTGGCTAATCAGAGGCCCTTCAGCGTGTGTGGTTCCTGAACCCCTACCATTCGAGGAAACCCTGCAGCTGCCCTGTCTTTTTTTGTTGGGTTGTATTATAGTAATGTCCTGGGGCCTATGGTATAGTTAACACTCTGTGCCTCTACAAAAAACTGAATGCTAGGGTTTTATAGGCTTGCGATTAGTTTTTATGGTTTTCCTGCTTCCTCATTTGTTGTGAGGATGTCAACTAGCACTCCTCCCTGCCCTAAATGTCCCTGCCTGGAGCAACCCTGGCTTGCCTTCTCTTATTTTAAATTTGTTGTATTCTTTATGATTTATACCTGAATTCCAATTGTGTGGCAGGTACCTGAATTCTCCATAGATGATGCTAAGTATAGAGTTCCTTAATTCTTACATCATGTTTGGCCGTGTTTAATAATTGTTAACACTGGGTCATATTAAGTGAAACAGAATATTAACCTGGAGTTTTAGTATTCTTGCAAAAGTGTTAGGGCTTGGAGTAAATAATAGTACTGAATTTTCTCTATTCTTGCATAGCAAATAAATCTGAACCAAAACCATCTGTCTATTGCTAGTTCTGGAAAAGCACTCTGTTTTAAATTTGGCTTTAATCTTTGGAAAGCCAAAGATCACTAGGATCAAATGACCTCAAACCCATGATTGAGAATGTTCTGGTATTTTTTTGGGGGGGCTCTTCTCTGCTTGGTTTATGGGGCACTCAGATACTGAGAAGCAATAAAGAAAAAAATTAAACAATGAAAATCACATAGAGCAAGGCACTAGAAAAAAACACATTTGCAAGATATGGAGGCTGAGTTTACTTATACAATTATTTGGTTGACTTGGTAGTATATTGAAATTAAAAATGTTTGTTCTGGGCTTCCCTGGTGGCACAGTGGTTGAGAGTCCGCCTGCCGATGCAGGGGACACGGGTTCGTGCCCTGGTCCAGGAGGATCCCACATGCTGCAGAGCAGCTGGGCCCGTGAGCTGTGAACACTGACCCTGCGGTACGGAGCCTGTGCTCCGCAATGGGAGAGGCCACAACAGTGAGAGGCCCGCATACTGCAAAAAAAAAAAAAGAAAGAAAGAAAAAAAATTTGTTCTAAGCGTAAACCTAAGCCAAAATTTATAAGTAAACGAAATGGACTGAGATTGTTTTTAATGAAAAATTTTAAGGTACTAGTTTGAATGTTTAGTTCACAATAATTAATTCTTTGCAAAATAAAATGTGTCATCTTTTTACTTAAACATGTCCTTGATTTTTTGCCAGATGTAGAAGGCTGCCAAATTATAATATTAAAGGAAAAAGATACCTTAAAATTGTTAAGTATTTAGAGGCTACTTAATTCTTTTATGGGGAAATATTTATTCCATTATGAGGAGAGCAAGAGAGCAAGGAGGGAGACATTTCTGGAGTCTTATTATGTAGTGGGCACCATATGACATGTTTCTATATGCATTACTTTGTTTTTTTATTTAGGTGTATTATGTCATTTCTTTCTTCAGATGAAGGAACAGAGAGAGGTTAATCGACTGTCCCCAAATCACACAGCTAGATAATGTTGGAGCTGATATTCAGACAAGACAGTCTGTGTGAGTCTGTCAGACACAAGGCCAGAACTCAGGGAGAAGGAAGGCCTCATTCCTGGTGCCTAAAGCACACTGCATTCTCCCAGCACAGGGTTGGCCTTTATCACCACAACGATGGCAATGTCATCTTTATTGTCCTTGCAAAGGACAAAAGACTTGATTTTATCAAATGCCTGCTTAGAAGAAACATATGCTCAGAGAGGGGCAGTCATCTGAAGGATCTGAAGATCACTGTATTAGTTGGCTAGGGCTCTGGTAACAAAGTACTATAAATGGAGTGGCTTAAACAACAGAAATTTATTGTCTCACAGTTCTGGAGGCCAGAAGTCTGAGATCAAGGCATCTGCAGGGTTGGTTCCTTCTGGGGGCTGTGGGGGAAGAATCTATTCCAGGCCTCTCTCCTTGGCTCTGGCTTCATATCGTCTTCTGTCTATACTTGTCTCTATGTTCAACTTGTCCTTTTTATAAGGACACCCAGCATATTGGACTAGGGCCCACTCCAACGACATAAATTTAGTTTGATTAACTCTGTAAAGACTCCAATTACAGTCACAGTCTGAGGTACTGGGGGTTAGGACTTCAACATATGAATGGGGAGCACATAACAACCCATAACAATCAGACCTCTTTAGTTCATTAACTTATTAATTTATTGGTCCCTTATACCAGATCAGACACTGTGCCAGGAATTCAAGCGTTGAGGCAGTCAGTTCCTTACTCTCTATCAGAGAAGACAGATAATAAACAAGTACCTGCAATAAGATGTGGAGAGTGACGTGCTTAGAGAATTACAAGGAGCTATAAGAGATGACTGGGAGTTGATCAGAGGAAGAAATTCAGGGTAATGTGTTTTCAAACCTCTCAGCTGAACAGACCCCAAGGATAGAATAGTGTGATATCACCCCTCTGGGGGTTTGAATATAAACACAAGGCTGTCCACACAAGTGGGGCATTCCTTTCATTGAGGTTTCATGCTCTTTCTTTCAAAGAGTGTATGCATCTTATATTCTATTCTGTATATATTCGTATTGGTTTAAATATGTAATTAATGTTTTAAATCCTTTACCACCAAGATAACTACAAGGCCAAAATGGCTTCCTACCTATCTCCAGGAAGAGGTACCATTTCACCTCCTGCTGTGTTCCCCAGGATACTCATTTTACCCCAGTTTGAGAAACATGGCTTTGATCAGTCTAGATTTTATCCCTGGATTAATCCAAGGCATTTGACAGTTGCCTTGGTTTGGACTAAGTATCTCAGAGTAGCCTAAATTAAAGTTGTGTTGCTGTTGCTAGATGTTTTAAAACTTGCTGTTATGTATACTGTGGGGATGTTACTGATAGTTCCATTTAGTGATATCATTTAGTGATCCTTTTATGAAGACCCAGGAGAAAAAAATATTTTCTCTGAGGATTCTGGGCCAGAAATAACTTAGCTCTTCCTAAGTATACTGTGACTCTTTTAACTGATCATTCTTCCTTCTATGCTTTGGCTGCTAGGAAGCTCAAAACTAAATTACCATTTCATCTTTAGTATCTAGGGATTTACTGTAGAAGTCTATTTAGTAAATTTCCCATTTTGCCTTTATTATCTCTTCACCTTTATTTTTTAATTTCAAATCTTATAATAATATTACATATTGTTATATAGTTATATGATTATATATATTATAAAATAATATTATAATACTATTATATTACATCACAGTGTCTATCATTTTTAAAATGCATTCTAAGTTCAGTGGACATTGCTGTTTATATATCCCATATCCAGTCTCTTCACCCTTTGTAAACCATCCCAGTGTTCATTCACTGATGCCACTTCTTACCATCACAGCCCATGGTTTCAGGGAGTCTGTCTCCATCCTCAGTTCAGGAGGTGGATGTGAGCAGCCTAGGGATAATTCCTCCAATGCTGGCACAGTGGTTCAGGAATCCAGGGCTAAGACAGTCAGCATCTGGCAGATCCCTGGACTCAAGGGTTGACTGATAAATGGGCATGTGACCCAGATTAGCCCATAGAGACAAGAGGGGAAGTTTCTTGGGTTTCTGAGTTAGATATTTCCTATCTCCAAATAGGAAACCACTGGAAGTTGGAGGGAAGTAAATATACCAAGAAAATGGTGATCACAAAACTGCAGAGGAACTGAGCTAGCTTCTCTGTGGTAATAAATCCTGAAGTCTAACTGGTCTCTAGGATTCTCCTTACTAGAACCAAATACATCCCCTTATTATTTAAGCCAGTCTGAATTTTTGTTGTTTTATTTTTGTTGTTGGTGTTGTTAGTGTCCTTTAAACTACCTCAAATCCCTTTGGGAGCAAGATAGAACAGAAATAAATAAAACCAGACTAAAAAGTGAAGCCCATGTCAACAACAGGCGTAATTCATGATTGTCTCTTGGTCTACTTCTCCAGCCTTATCTCTTGCTCTGTGTACTTCTTCTACCATCTCCTTTCCAACTCCAGAATGACTGGCTAGTCTCTGGATACATCAAGCCTTCTTGACTGTGTGCCTGCTATTCCATATCACCACAATGTCTTGTTTCCGTCCATTAGCAAGTGTCAATCCAAACATCACTCCTTAAGGAAGACAGGCCTGAGTTTGCTTTTTTTTTTTAATGCTTCTTTGGCACCTTTGTACATCATGTCTCCATTACTGCAGCCATGGCATAGCTTTGTAGCTGCTTATGTGCCTCTTCTAGGCAGTAGATTCCTTGAGGGCAGGCACCAGGCCTCTTCACCTTGGCATCATTACTGCCTGGTACAGTGCCTGACAAATAGCATGTGCTCAATCCATTTGTGTATAGTTTGTTTTCTTTCAAAATAAGCAACTGGAAATTGAGAAACAAAGATCCATTGGGTTCATTAGTAACAGAAGAGTTTTAATCCCAGAGAATGATCTATCTTGTGCTGTACTATGGAAAAAGCTTAGAAAATCCAGGTTGGATTCTATAATTCAGAGTAATAAAATTGGGAGTGTTCTTAGTTTAACCTTCTCATTTTTCAAATAAGGAAGCCAAGACCCAAAATGATGAGATGACTTGCCCAAGGTTGCATAGCTTATTAGACTCAGGGCCAGGAAGAGAATTCAGGTCTCCTTCCCAAACTGCTGCTATCCAGCTACTCTTCTGCCTTGCTGTGTGCTCTCAACCCCTTGTGTCACCGTGACTTCAGTAACCTAAACCTCGCTGAGTCCTTGTTTTTCCATTGCAAGAACGGAACTGTTCTCATGGATATTTGGGTAGAACCAAATGATATAAAGTGTGAAAACACTTTGAGAACTATAAATGCGCCTTCAAAATATGAGGTTTCATTATAGGATGCGTCTCGACCCTGGGTACCATGCAGAAAAAGTCACTCATTCCCTTTGGTGACAGGAAACATTGTATAATCCTGCAATTTGGCAAGCCTACAAAGAATAAAATTCAAGACATTACAGAGAGCATCTTTTTTCCATTTGTTTTAACAAGCATTGTTTCATTTTAATAATCTGTGACAAAATGTCTGGCTAATAAGAAAAGTATGGTAAATTCATGAGGTAAAAAGAAATACAGTCAGCATTGTAGAACTTTCCTGAAACACTTTGCTATCAACCCTTTTGTAAAGTGGGAAATCAGTACTGGTAGGTGGGCTCATGTGGGATTTGCCAGCCTTGGAGATTTGTGAGAAGAGTTGGAGTCAAAGTGGGTTGTTTATTTCAGTGCTGCTCAATGTGCCTGGTTTATGCATAAGAAACAAAAAAAAAATCTGGATATGAAATATCTGGGGGCTTGTCAGGCCATGAGCATGAAATGAAAAGCATGCCAAACCAGCTATTTTCTGTCCTTCCTATCACCTCATGCTTGCTCTTAACAATGCTTATGTAGATCATTTAAGCAGTTTGCAGTTCTTATCAAAAACTACTGTGTGAGAGATACTGTGCTAGGTGCTGGGAATGAATATAGAGGAGAATTAAACCAGGTAATGAGTTGTATTAAGTATAAGGCCCTATAAGAGAACACATGGGGCACCTCATTATTCCCAGGGATTGTCTGACATATCAGAATGCTCCTCTAGCCAGTTTTTAAGCCTGACAGTCAATCTCCTTGGTAGTTTAATACCAGCTTCCCACTTCTGAACTTTCAAGGTGTCTTCTTTGTCCCTTTCGTATCACATTTAATAATAATAATAGCTACCGCTTAATGCATGCCTATGTCAGAGATTCCTAAGTAGCATTTTATACAGATACTCATGTACAGTTTAATCCTTCAGAATAACTCTAGTTTTCCTCAGGAAACAGAATCCAGTGTAAGGCTTTCATAACACCATCACTGACTCTGCATACAATTTTCTTTTCTGCTTATCTAAATTATTTTTGCCAGTCTCTTCAGTCAGATTTTCTCTATTAATGTGTATTTGTGTCGTTAGATGACGATGTTGATGACGATGATAGTCTATGTTCATCTGGTTCTTACTCTTTCGCTAGATGTGGTGCTAAACTCTTCACAAATCATCGTCTCATTTAATTGGCTCAATAAAAGTATGAGGTAGGTCTGGTTATTCTCCATATTTGACAGATGAGGAAATGGAAATCCAGAGAGGTTAAATTTTCCTGATAGATACGCAGCTACTAAGTAAGGGACCTGGGATGAAGTCTGTATCTTTCCAGATCTTGAGCTTGAAAATTGAGTGCTGTGCTATCTTATCCATACTATCTTATCCATAGATAAGTTTATTTTATATGTCTGCTAGAAGCCCATCATGTAGAATTCTGCCTGGACTGCCTTATCTATTCTCGCCACTTGGCTAACGCCACTGTTCCTTTGAAATTGACATTAGGCTTCCAGTTAACCAGTTAATCATAGAGATGGTTCACACAGGCTTTTCTCTTCTCCCTCCCCATACTCTTGATATAGTGGCAGAAGCGTAAATATACTGGTCTTCAAGGACAAAAAGGATAGAAGGAAGGGCAATAATGAATAGAATGGTTCAACCACTTTTCTGAAGATAGGAAACAGATGCAAGCATGGCAAACAACTTAGCAAAGCGGAGAAAGTTCCCACTTAAATGCCTTCAGGTGACTTGCCCATGGAGCCTCTGAGAGGCTCTGTGAGAAGAGCACCAGGAGCAGTGGAAGGAAGGGGGGGCACAGGCTAAAAACTGGGGGACTGGCAGACACCTGGCTCCCTCCTTAACCCTTCATAGCCAGAAGGCGGTTTCTTTGTTGTCTTTGGAAAATTAAACTGGTGGGACTCTGTTCTCCTGGACACCAAGGTCTGGGAAAGAGCAAGGTGGTATGGAATGGGGCTAGAACAGAGGATTAAGAAAACTCTAACAAACTGTGAGACCATCAGCACCCTTCCTGATTACTTAGAAGGCCAGAATCCAAGCATATATCCCTTTCCTGAAGCTCTCTAGCAGCAGATTGGAAGGTCATTTTGTGGAGAAATGAAGTAGCTCCAAAGAAAAGCTTTCCAGAGACAGACAAATGGAGCTTTCCCTCCACCAGGATGGCGTGCCCTTTCATTACCCCAAGTAAAACACAGCAATTAAGTTTCTGTCCATGCTCACAGTGCTTCAGATAAACATTTGGTGCTTTACTCTTAAAATAAAGAAAAAAAAAGGGCAATCCAGGATAACTATTTGAGGATGGCCTTCCACATGAAAGTGATGAAAATGCACCCCCCAAACAACCAAACAATGAAATAAACAAACCAACAGAAAACAACAATGAAAAGGAGCTCAGTGAAACAGACAATGCTGGAAGCAGGGGAAAACTTAAAAAAATCTACAATTTATATCTTCAGAAAAATAATTTGTTATATCTATAAAATATCAATAGGATGCTTGGGAAAAGGAAACAGAACAACAAAGAGCTCTTGGGGGAAAAAGATGTTTTTATTTCACAACCCCCCAAAAACTAAAAAGTTCATAAAAATGTTGAAAAGTAACTGTTTCCCAACAAAAGGAAAAATGATGGACAAGAAGGAAGAAAATACAGGAAAATTAAAAGCTCAACCCAGGGACTCCCACATTTATACACTGGAGACTCAGAAGAGAAGACAGAGAAAATGGAAAGGATTAAATTATCAAAGGACTAATGTAGGGATGTCTCCCCTAACTGAAGTGTGTGAACTTCTATATTGAGAAGCTCCTCATTGCTCAGCACCCTGTATGCAAAAGACCCTACACCAAAGCACATTAGTGTGAAATTTTAGAACACTTGGAATAAAGGCAAGAGAGAAAGACAGAGACAGAGATAGACACAAGATTCAGAATTCAAAATGGCTGCAAACTTAACCATAGTGACACTGGATAGTAGAACAGAAGAGCAATATTTTCAAATTTGGAGAGACAATTATAGTCACCTAGTATTCTATACACAGCCAAATTATCAATTGAGGATGTAAAGTATTATGTAAACATTTTCTGACATGAAAGGCTCAAACATTTTATCTACTACACATCTTTTCTTAGGAAGCTACTGTAGGATGTGCTTTATAAAATGAGGAATCACTTTATAAAGAAATGGAAGTCAAGAAAGAGGAAGGCATGGGTTTAAAAAACCAGGGCATTTAGTGCCTGGAATTGAGGAGGGTAGAGGAAATAAGGCCCAGTGTGCAAGCCTTATAGCAGGCTTGGAGACAAATAGGTCCAGATAGGAACAGAGGACTGAGGTCAATGAGAAAAAGGATGAAGGTTAGATGGGTGGAAGAGGAGAAGGCAGGAGACAGAAATAAAGCATTTGAAACTGTGGTTGAGCATTTGTGAAAATTACTGATAGATTTTGAAAAATTTGTTGGGATAGTTGGGAAAAAAGTAGCAATAAGTACATTAAAAAAAGAACAAATGAAAAAGAATCAATTAACAACCCTAAGAAAAACAGTAAGTTCTATTATAAAGGGTATGAAATGTCAGTACATTACTTGGTTTAGTAATAAACAATATTTATATAGTCATAATGATGCAAATATTGATTATTGACTAACTCAATATCAGATATATAATTAAGAAGTTGAAGATGGTGTAAGAAAGCTGAATGCTTAACTTTTATAACAGGAAGTCAGTATATAAGGTCTTAAATTTATAAGGCAATATATAGCAGTTTGAGCATCTATTTTAGAGAGAGGGAGATAATTACCAGGGAAAGTAGGTAAAACAGTTGAAAGAGATAGGCTCTAGGCAGTAGGACTGGGGATTTGGTGGTGAGTGGGGCAGTAGATTACCATTTTTCAGTATAAACGATTTTATTTGATGTTTAAAAATCAGTGTTTATTATTTAGATAAGATAAGACAACCTTAGCAATTATTCTTTCTGTGTAGGTTTCCTTGATGCCTCCCATATAGTCTAAACTAGTTGTCTTCCCCTCTTCTCCCACCCCAAATCTTGTCCTCATGTAGGTTATACAATTTATTACACCAGTTTCATTGATTTTTAATGGTCCAGTTTTGCCTTTTACACTCTTTGAACGTAGGGACTATGTAAGAAGTTTCCAAAAATCTCTTGGTTCACTTTGCCCTCATTGTCTCAGTAGTTTCTTTATGGAATCTCTACTCTGAAAGAAACACCTAGCAGGTCTGTTTGTTGAGTAATTAGGTCCAAATAACTTAAGATCATCCTTTATAAATATAAGTGCTTTGGGAAGGAGCACTAATAGCTTACAGTGTATATTTTTTTCATTTTGGAGAGGCCCCAGCTTGTGTCCCTCAAAGTAGTAGGGGGAGCTACCTTCCCCGCAACAGGGATTGCTTAAGCAGTTAACCACAACAATAACGGAAATCAAAAATTAAAAAAGAAAAAGACTAACCTAGAATTCTGCCCCTTGAAGAATCACTTGTTTTTCTTTTCCTATCTAGTACTTGTCCATATGCAGACATGAGAGCTTTACAATCAGTGAAGATGTAATGTCATGTTAAGACTTTATTACACATAGTTTTCCTCACTGGTACATCGTTTTCATAATGGTTATCCTAAACAGCTGTATATTTCAGCCGTTGTATTTATTGAACCATATCCCAATGAATGGATATATTGATTGAATCTTTCTTACTCTGCAATTAACATCTTTCTACACATATCTCCATTACTCTTTTTGATTATTTACAGAAAATAACTTCCTGGTAGGGGCTAAAATGGGCATAAATCTCTAGAATTTTTATATCTTAAAACTGGAAGACAAGTTGCAATATCAGATCTCAAATTGAAGGCAGGGATGTCTTTTAAAGCAGCATGCCTCTTCCTGACTTCTTCCAATAAACCTTACTTCCTCACATGGAGGTTCATCCAATTTGCTTAGAAAACAGAAACTTAAGTCCTGGCTTTTTTGAGCCAAAAGCAGCATCATTTACTGTACTTGTTGGTCCTCGTTCTGCTCTCAGGAACTGCGCAAAACCAGTGTGTTCTCTCCTTCCACGTGGCAGCCCTTCAAATGTTCGAAGATGATGATTATGGACAAGTGACCTTTGCACAGTCTTTCGACTAAAATATTCCCCATCCATAACTGTGAATCCTCCTATTCATTCACCTTTGCCATTTTCTGCCCCAATTACGCAAACCTTCTTCTCTCCCTGCCAATAACCCACAGTTGCCCCAGCATCCTTGATGGGCTGCCTTTCCAGGTCTACGCCACTGCAGTCTGTTAATTCAAAGATGCCATCATTTGTAAGATGGGCCGTCATTTTTATGTATCACTAAGAAACAAACAAAGACCTCTGCCAATTAAACTCTGACATGACATCAATTATAAGGCACACTTCATTTTCAGAGCTGTTAAAATGTGAAAATAATGCGTGTCTTAGAATCAGTGAAATACAGCAAGGCAGTTGTTTTTTTCTAGGTCAGCTTCAGACTGTAAATATGTGCCATGCAGTGTGGGCCCCTGGACTTGGAAATAGTATTCCCTGGGTGGTTGACTTTCCCTGACAATGGTAGCTGTTGCTGCCCAGGCCTGTCCCAGACCTGGGGGAGGTTTTGTAATCATGTGTCATATGGTTTGGTACTCTTTTGTGTGTGCTTGTGTGTGTGTGTGTGTGTGTGTGTGTGTGTGTGTGTGTGTGCATTGCAAAGGCATGTTTAATTTAATTTAATGATTAAATATTTGTATATATTGTGAAATGATCACCACAGTACAGCATGTAGACAAATTCATAAACACAGAATCCACAAATAAGGAGGATTGCCTGTATTTCTAATAAAATCTTATTTCACCCTTCTTCCTCCTCTCCCTCCCTATCTAACTACCTACTTGTCCTTATATCTTTCTATCCATTGAGAGATGTCTAGAATTGTACTCAGCAAGAATTTGACAATCACCATTATTGAATGGTGGAATTTAAAATTTTTGTTTGAAAACAAAAATATCATAGAACACATTTTTACAAATATAATGATGTCATTATTAAAATTGATATTAAAATATAATATTAAATATAAAAATAATAGTAAGAATTTTTGTTTATTTACTGCAATGGTATTTGTGCTTTTTTTTTCACACTGCAATTCAATATTTCATGAGGATGTGAGGAATTAAGCAATAATATACTGTTGGTTTTAGTGTAAACTAGCACAGTTTTTTTTGAAGAAATTTCTCAAAATGCATCAAAAGCTTCAATGGTTTTATCCCCTTTTATCCAGTAATTTCATTTGGAAATTTCACCCATGGAAATAATCACAAAAATGTATTAACAATATTATTATAGTTGTACACATGGAAGTCAACCCAATAGACCATCAATAAGAGTTCAGAAGAAAGAAATGCTTTAAGAATTTGTATGACATTCTTAACATAAAGTATTTTACCATTGTATGGTAAAATACCATACAATGCAGATATGTACATTAAAAAGTCTTCAAAAATATACAACCAAAATGTTAGCAGTGGTTATCTCTGGGAGGCAGAATTCTAGGTAACTTTCATTTAAAAAATATTTTTATGGACAGTCCACAATTTCTACAGTAAGTATATATTTATAATGAGAAAAAGGGTAATAAATATTATTTTAAAATAATACTTGGCCTCTCAAGAAAACATAATGATCAATAGCATAATTTATATAAATGCAGATGCCTGCTTTTTTGGTCATTTTTTTGAGGACGTTATACTTGCTTGGCATACTCCTAAACATTGTATCATTTAAAGTGATTTGCATTGTAACCTTGTGAGGCAGGTTAATTATCTTCAATTTATAGATGACAGTACCTAGATTCAGAGAGATTATATACATAACCTAAGAGCCCCCAATTAATTGGGGACAGAGTCAGGATTTAAACACAAACTTTTGACATCCACCTACAAAAGCCAATGTCAGAGTTGTGAGGCCATTGTCCTGCAGTGACCAGCAGAGCAATCTGCTATTTTATTGCAAAAAAAGACATTTTCTATAGTGTATCTCATTTAAACCTCACAACAACCCAATGATTAAATGATAATACTACTAAAGATGGTCCTTTATGTTATTATCAGTAATTTTTTCAATCAGGAATATATGATGTTCAATATAGCATTCATTCATTGAACCAACATATTCCAGGTGCCTATAACATACCAAACACTGTTGTAGGCACTGGTGATAACAGCAATTAACAAAGTCCCTGCCGTCATGGAGCTTTCATTCTTTTTTGGAGAGACAGATAATAAAAATATTAACATATGACATAGAAAGTGGTGATAAGTATTGCTAGTAAAAGAGAAAGTGGGAAAGGGCCTCCCCCATTTTATGATCCTTTGGGGTTTTGAGCAGAGTGGGTTACCTTGTCCTGAGGTGGAGAAGCTGGGAGTGGAGTGTGTATGGAAATCAAGAACTTAAATTTGAGATGCCTGTTAGACACCTAATGGAGTTGTCAAGCTAGCAGTCACATAAGTCTGAAGTTTAGGTGAGAGGTCAGGTATGGAGGTATAAATTTGGGAGGCGTTGGCTTATAGATGGTACTTAAAGTCCTAAAATTACATGCAATTATCTAGGGAGACACGCCCTGGAGCACACCAACATTTAGAGGAAGAGAGGAAGATTGGGAGGCACTAAAGGAGACTGAAAAGAAAAGTAGAAAAAAAACAGGGGAACATGGTGTTACAAATCATTTATTGTAGAACCTGGATTAAAATGCAGTTCTTCTGACTCGTAGTGTTGTGCCATTCCCCAGTTATTGAAGATTTTTATGATGATTTTTTTTTCTTTTTATGCTTATTTTTTGTCCCTAAAAGTGTTATTATTTAAATAATTGAAGCGGTAGATTTGCCAGATGGTAATTGCTAAAATGACTTCCTTTACTCTTTAAGTCTTTTGGGCACCATTCCAGTTTTCTATAGCCTTCAAACATATGTGTAAATAGTTCAGTGAGTCCGTTATCTAACTCCCTGAACAGCAAAGCATGATATTATCCAAAAGCCAATTCTCACTCCCATAAAATGGAGCAGGGAACCATTTAGCTTAAAGGACTTTCACGGGAGGGTCTGTATTCTTACATGGTCGTTCAAAATTCATGCTTTGTTATTTATTTTTATTTTTACATTTTTACCTATATAAAAGTATAACCTTTATATGATAAATTGAACTAATTTTAAGCTCGATGAATTTCTACACCTGTGTATGTCTATCTGTCCACCATGCAGATCAAAACTTAGAAACTTTCTAGCACCCAGAAACCTGCTTCATGGCCTTCCTCAGTCAATACCCACTCCTCTCTTTCCCCATCACTATTCTGTGTTCCGTTATCATTGGTGAGTTTTGCCTGTCCTTGAACACAATAGAAATGAAATTGTACAGTATTTTCTTTGTGCCTGACTTCATTTATGTATCATAGTGTCTGTGAAAGGCATCCATGTTGTTGCATGTAGTAATTCATTCTTTCTAAAATTTCTCTGTAGTGTTTTGTTCTGTGAATATACTCCAATTGATTTATCCATTCTACTGATGATGGACATTTGAGTTGTTTCCAGTGTCTGGGTATTATGAACAAAACAACTATGGTAGACACACATTTGTTTCTCTTGACTATTTCTCTGGAAGTGAATTGGTGGGTTAAAGTGTGTGTGTGTGTGTATATATATATATATATATAGTGTGTATATATATATATATAGAATATATATATATAGAATATATATAGAATATATAGAATATATATATATAGAATATATATAGAATATATAGAATATATATAGAATATATATATATATATATATATATTCTAGCCTCTAGGAAATGCAAATTAAAATAATGGGATATTGGGCTTCCCTGGTGGTGCAGTGGTTGAGAGTCCACCTGCCGATTCAGGGGACACGGGTTCGTGCCCCGGTCCGGGAAGATCCCACATGCCGCGGAGCGGCTAGGCCCGTGAGCCATGGCCGCTGAGCCTGCGCGTCTGGAGCCTGTGCTCCGCAGCAGGAGAGGCCACAACAGTGAGAGGCCCGCGTACTGCAAAAAAAAAAAAAAAAAACAAGGGATATTATTTATTGCTTTTAAAATTAGTAAATATTTCAGTATATTTAGTACAGAAGATCCACCATATTCTGTTCTCACTTTCATACATGACAGGTGGGAGGATAGATAAATTGGTATGTCCATTTTGGAAATCATTTGGTCAGTATTAATAATGGCCTTTAAAATTTTATACCACTTGGCCCAGGAGTCTTTTTTTTTTCTTTTTCTGTTTTGGAGCCTACCCTAAGGGTATTTTATTATTGTAAATATTATTTAAGGTTTATATTTAAATATAAATATATCAAATGTTAAATATGATCATAAATATTATTAAAAGTTTATGAACCAAGATATTTACTGGAGAACTATTTGTAGTGAAATAAAAGAAAAAACAGTGGAAATGACTTATGCCAAGCAATAGGGAATACTTGAAGTAAAAGCAGGCAACAACCTTTGAATGCAATATATGTTTTGTCTATGAAGAATTTATAATGGCATAGAAATATGATTTTCTAGAATGCTAAATTTAAAAGCAGAAAAAGTATTTATAGTTTGAATATAACTTTGGGAAAATATATATAACACAAAGAGAAAAAAGCCCCAAGAGGAAATATTAACAAAATGTTAATGCTGACCAACTGAGTGGTAGGTTACTGGGTGATTTTTTTCCTTTTCTCTATTTTGCAAAGTTTTTAAAATGGTTAGTGTTGGTTTATTTGAACATTTTGAAATTTAAGTCTTCACTTGCATTGTCAGTGGCAGGATGGGATGCTGGTTGAGCGTATGATTCTAGAAGTTATATTTCCTGGGTTCAAATCCTAGAGTTCTGGTTTCATTGCTTGCTAGCTGTGTTTCTTTGGTCAAGTCTCAGGTCCATTTAATTCACCAAGTATTTACTGAGTGTCTAGTATGTGCCAGGCATGGTTCAGCAAACAAACGGGTAAAATTCCCTGTGCTCATGGAGCTTCCAATCCGGTGTGTGCCACCTGCGAAACGGGAAGCAGCAGAGTGTCCAATGGACAGGGTGGCGACGAGCCAACGCTGGGGAAGTGTCTGAAACACGTGAGCCCTCAAGAAGTGCTAATGATAACTAGTACTTTTATATAATAATACCTTATATTTTTATATAAAAATGTCCACTATAGTTATAGAGTTCTGCAATTCCCAATTTCACTATCAGTTAAAAAAAAAACTTTCTGAAAGAATGCATTTGACATGGTGTGTAATTGACTACTTTTGCTGGTCATTTGACAGAAATACTGATTACCCACCTAATCAGTACGTTTTTATTCTATACTTACCACAGATCAATGGACCTGGCTGTGACCAAGAGGAGCCCAGTTTTCCAAGTGCTTCCTAAGAATTTCTGCTTCCTCATACTCTTCTCAGTGACAAAATTATTTCTTATTATCTTTTGTAGCAGTCTAATATTTTTACCATTTTCAACCAGTGATGCAATTATTAGTTTAGTGCTTTCAAAACCATTAGCGTTTTAGTTTTCTAAGGATGCCATAATAAAGTACCAAAAACTGGGTGGCTTAAAACAACAGAAAGTTTAGAGGCTAGAAGTCTGGAATCAAGATATCAGCTGGACTACACTCCCTCCAAAGCCTCTAGGGGAGTGTATTTCGTTGCTTCTTCCAGCTTCTGGCGGCTTCTGGGAGGTGGCAGCATAACTCCAATCTCTGCCTCCGTATTTTCTCATAGCCCTTTCCCTGTGTATCTCTCTGTACCCTCCCTCCTTTCATAAGGATATCAGTTATTGGATTTAGGGCCCACCCTAAATCAGGATGATTTAATCTCAGGATCTTTAACTAATTACATTTTCAAAAACCATATTTCCAAATAAGAACACATTGTGAGATTCTAGCTGAACATGAATTCTGGGGTGGTGGGCACACTATTCAACCCATGACAAATAGCAATAATAATATCAACAATATCACTCGTGATTTTTAAGTTCTTAATATTGATGATAAATAGAATAATGGTTTCTTTAAATGTATGCTGTTCATTGCCTTCTTATAAAAGGTGGATGAGGCCCAGATTTTTCTAGTGTGATTCTGAGGAGCATGAGCCAGAAAATGTTAAGAAACAGTGTAACCTAAGGTGCATAAGGCTCTGATTTTGTGAAGCTTTGGGAAGACTCATATATCTCCACGAGAACTAAGATATGCAAATGTTAAGGGTTGTGTCTAAGGCAAACTTACTGGAAAAACAGGAAATGAATGAGGTGCCCAAACATTTGGACAGAGATTTTGTTCTTCTTTGCCATTTCTCTTGATGTTGTAGAAATTCTGATAATCTGTTATTTACACTAAGTTGTTCATATGCCAGTCTAGTTGAATGTTGTTCCTTGTGACTGTACTATTGGTAATGGGAATTGTTTCCCCAGTAATTGAAACCTATAAATTCCGATACCTCAGTTGAGGCAAATTCCAAAAGCACTTACTGTAAACTGAACATACAGGAATTAGTTTCTGGCAGGTGTGCATTTTGCAGTGTTTTATAGTTGTATGAAATAGATGTAATAAGGGAAGACTTTGGACCACAATTGTCTTTGCTCTGCTGCTTTGCCAAGCAGCAACACCAGGATGTAGGACAATGGCAGAGAAAGAAGACTGACTTTCAGTTACCCACTTATTCAAAGAAGTATTTATCGAACACCTACTATGCACCATGCCCTAGGCTGTGTGTTGGGAATACCACAGTGACCAAAACAGTGCATCTTCCCTTAGAGAGATCCCAGTCTTTTAGGATAGATGAACAAGTAAACAGGCATTCAGAGTGTAGGGGAGGAGGTCGGAATGGGGAAGAGTTCTAAGATGCAAACAAGCAGAGTACCATAGCAGTTAAGAGAAGGGGCATCTAATTTAATCTATGTGGTTTGGTGGTGATGGTTGGTGTCGTAAAATGTTTTATGGTGAAAATTCTCAACTAAGCAGAGGTCTGTGGAGCTAGCAGGCTCCATTATAATTACTCAATAGATCTTTTTTGGAAGGGGAGTGAAAGAATGTGCTCACAGCCTCCCATGCTTTTGAGAAGAGTGTTATTTCTACTCTTCTCACTACAACTACAGTTTGAATCAATAGGGAAATGCGTTAACCTTTGCACAGGGAATCAGAAATTTAGGGAATTATCCAGAATTCACAAGCCAATACAGTGCAAATGAATTGACACTGGAACATATCCTATAATGTATTGTCTGGAAAAAAGCCTGATACAGTTATCTCCATGTAGTAGTTGTTCAATTAATGCTAGTTAATAGAAATGACAAGAATTAATTAGGGGTAGTCAAAACTCTAGTCATTTGATGAATCTGAAGTTTTATTCTGAAAGTTAAAATAACTGAAGCCTCAGGTAGGAAACAGTTTTGTAGTGAAGCTTATGTCTTCTAAGTATTTTAAAAAATTATTTGTATATGTGTGTGTTTATAATGCTTTTTTTTAAAAAAAAATAGAAGATTTGTGGTGAAAAAATCAACCTTTAAAAAATTAACTTGATTTTTAAAAATTATGTGAAATATTTAAAATACAGAAAATGTGAAAAGGAATGATATGACAGTGTCCAAAAGCTTTGTCAAATCTTAACATTTTTGGCATGTTTGCCTCAAAAAATGCTTTTTAAGAAATAAACCATCACAGATAGAGATGAACACTCTGTGTGTTCCTCTCCCATACCATTTCCTTTCCTTATTAATCAGAGATTAACAGCTAAATCCCTCTAGAATGTTATTATGAACTGGGTGTTTGTTGTTACCTAGTTGCCTACCTTTATCCAGTCTTTCTTCCTCCCTTAGAACAGATAACTTTTGACTATTTAATTTTGAAGAGGTATTTTTTTACTGTTGCTTGTTTTGTGACTATTCTTTTAAAATTGTATTTGCTCCTGTTTCTTTCTTTTTTTTTTTTAATGTCTGAAACATTTATTTTAACATATTTCCATACAAATAACCCAAAGAAAGTTTAGTATTAGTTGTTTTTTGTTTGTTTGTTTGATCGTTTATACTGCAGGTTCTTATTAGTCATCAATTTTATACACATCAGCGTATACATGTCAATCCCAATCACCCAATTAACCACACCACCATCCCCACCCCACCACGGTTTTCCCCCTTGGTGTCCATACGTTTGTTCTCTACATCTGTGTCTCAACTTCTGCCCTGCAAACCGGTTCATCTGTACTATTTTTCTAGGTTCCACATACATGTGTTAATATACGATATTTGTTTTTCTCTTTCTGACTTACTTCACTCTGTATGACAGTCTCTAGATCCATCCACGTGCTCCTGTTTCATGGATGCAATATCTTTTACTTCTCTGGCAATATTTTTTCCCTTTGATTTCTTTTGCTTCCTGCATTTTATCTATTTCTTTGTTTCTTTTTTAAAAAATAATTGTGTTGGTCTGTTTTATATTATAAGTGATCTTAAAAAAAATGATGATTCTTTTCTGTCCATTTATATTGAAAGTAAGGCACATAAAATCTTATTGAAAGCCCAACACATGAGGTCAAGGCTTATTGAGTGGTGAGCTTCACTCTTAGGCAATTTTCTTGCAGAATTTCTAATTGTCCAGCAATCGTAGTCTTTTTACTTGGGCTTATCAGTCTCCTGAGGAGTTCCTGTATACTCCAGTCTCTTGCCCGTGGGTATAAGCCTGACTGCTGGGCTTCGGGGAGTTGAGGAAAAGAAAGGTTTTGGACTCTCATTTCAGCATTTTTAGCTTTGCACACTTCCCTCGGCTATACCTGGTGCCCCTGAATCCAGCGTTCACTGCCCTCAGTGATAAACTTCCAGTCTTCTGTGGCCATGGGGTAAGTGAAGAGGGAAGAGTAATTATGTCATTTTGGCTACAGGAGGTGCCCTAGGAGTCTAACTGCTCCTTTCACACATATACACCTTTAATCAGTCCTTCTAGTCTTTGATCCACTATATCTCCAACTTCAAAGATATTTAGCATTTCTAATTCCTGGTTTCTATTCCATTAGGCTTTGACCAGGAAATAGAGCTAGGCTTAGGCTTAGGGTTAAATGAGAGAATTTTATATATTCTTTCTCTCTCTCTCCATCTGTATTAATCTCACCTTACCTAATGATTTGACAGTTGCCTTCCTTTTGCTCCCAGACCCGTGTATAGATCCCTAGGTCTCACCCTAGCATTTTAGGAATCCTGTTCCACATACAACATTAATGGGAATGTTGTAGATCCAATCTCTTTGTCAGCATGTTGCTTGATTCCATTCCTACTTAAGAGGTAGTGCCTGTGTCCTCTGGGCTCTCTCAGGCCCGAAGCTTGCTCAAATCCGTAGCTCCAGATGGGAGTGGGCAACAGGCATTTCCTCCCCTTTTTCATAGGTGGGAAAACCCTATATATCCATCCTTGTCCTGGCTCCCTATCTTGGGTTGTGACTTGTTTTATTTCAGTCACTCTGCAGAAGCTGAATCTTCAGCCCCACTCCAGACTCAGAGATCAGGAGCCTTATGACTACAGCCCCTCTCACTCATTTGTGTCTTTGTTCCACTCCTCATTCAAGAAAGGTAATCTTTTTCTCCCTTTATTCCTGGAAGTATCTTTTTATGTATATATATCTATCTACACACATTTATTCTATATATGTATATATTTATTGTATATATATTTATTTATTTTAGTTTTTCCCTATCACTTCTATTTGTTTGGAGCAGAGGAACAAAGTATGAGTTCAATACACCATCATCACAGAAAGTCTAAATATTGATTCATCAAAAATTAACCAGATGTCAGCAACAAAAACAAAAGCCAACAACCAAAGGAAAACCCATGCCCTTTCACCTGGTAAAAAGCGGTAAGGGTTGATTGAGTCTGATTTGGATCGATTAACCAGGATACTGTATATGACTGTACTTTGAAATACCCAAAGCCCCTCACAAATCTTAATTATTTATTTTATGTTTAGGTGTCCATGTCACCCCATTAGGAAATTCTCTAAGACCTGCCTCACACCGCCCCTATTTTTACTGATGTCCCAAACATAAAAGATGAACTTCTAAAGACCTGGGATTTCTCTCTGTCTCAGACACATTCCCTGAACTTCCAACACAAACAGAAAAGCATTTTCCTGTCTCTGGAGTCCTTGAGCAATGTTTGGCCAAGAGACACACGAGACGAGGGTTAGAAGTGTGTTCTCAGCAGGCTGGGTGAGTAGAATGGCCTCCTTCCTGCACAAGCTCTCCAGCCCGGGCCCACTGCCAAGAGCACAGAAGTTCACCAGAAAGACAAACAGTGAGAAGTTCACCAAACACTTGGACTTTAATTTGCTTCTTGAAATGTCAGGTTATTTTCTTTCTTTCTGGCAGAAATTGTTGTGCCTTCTCTAACCTCACAGTCCTACTCCTGGTAGCAGTTTTCCCCGAACTTCATTAGTTCAATTCAATAAATATTTACTGAAGTGTGCCAGGCAGTGTTAGGTACTGAGAGTGTGATGATGAATACAGCATGGTTCCTGTGCTTAAGTCCTCACAGTCTGATGTCGGGAGTGGGGGAGGACAAACAGGACTGTGAATCAAGATAATTAGTACAGGTGGCAAACCTTTGTGCTTGGAGCTCTAGCTGTGGCGTCCAGCTGCCCAAGTTCACATCTGAAGGAGTTGTTATTCACTGTGAGGCTGTGAACAGTTAGTCAGCCTCTCTGTGCTTCAGTTCCCTCATCTGTATAAAGGACATGATAACAGTATCATGTAGTGTATATATGTACAGGCATACATATGTACACACATATACATTCAGGATTTATTATGGTGCTTATATATATATATATATATATATATATATATATAGTACATATGTTTTGTATACACTCACAGATATATGTATATGTATCTATATGTATATGTATATATGATGTATCTATATATATATTTTATCTATATCTAGCTATATCTATCTACATGTATATATGATGCAGTCTGTATATATGTGTGCTGTATGTATGTATATATGTATATTATATTCTGTATGTTCTGTATGTAAATATACTGGTATTATAATATGTTTATATGGTTATATATTACATCAATATATACTAAATGTATATAATTGAGCGTGCCAAACAAGAAGCACTCCATAAATGTAAAACTCGATTATTATGAACATTTTAACTATGGAAAATGAAGGAGAGAGATTACACTAATAATGGATGGAACATGGACTTTAGAGTCAGACAAGTCTGGGTTTAAAACCTTGCTCAACATCTTATAACCTAGAGTAACCTTGTATGTGAAGTCCTTAGGCCATTTCAAAATCAATGCTCAAAAAGAGCTACTGTTATTATTATTATTCCTTAATTAGGCTGAAATAAAGTTTCCCCAGCTCAAAAATAATGATTACTATATTCATATTGATATAAAACAATTGTTCTTCTTATTGTCGAAAATAAGAAATATATCATTTCTAGCACAAAGGGGTCCATTATAGGTAATCAATAAATGGTGATCATTTAAAATATGATTATCGTCTCCGACCATGTATTTTTGATGTAAAGTGTCTCTTATGGGGCAGAGAAGACTAAGTTTCCAACCAAATTTTCCACTCTTCCTTCTATAGGATAGAGTTATATCTGGGAAAAAGTTGCCAAACCAGGGGCTACATCTCCTTCCCTTTTGGGCCAAGTACCTGGTTCTCATAGTAGAATATGAAAATAAGTTATGCATGTCCAGGTAAAGGTGATTAGGAAGTATGACTTTTCTCCCCTCTCTTTCCTTTCTACTAGCTGGAAGCAGAGGACTCTGAGATATTAAGAAGTGACAGAACTGTAAGATGCAAAATTCCTGCGTTCCTGAATCACCATGTGGAGGAAAGTTATCTACTGATCAGGAACACCCACATCGGATTCTTACCTGAGAAATAAATGAACTTCCATTGTGTTAAGCCAATTTGAGGGTCTATTTGTTAAAGCATCTAGTATTATCCTAATAAAATGGAATATGCTAAATGTTGAAGGTACCAGGGATGAACTACAGTTAGGTAAATTTTAGAACACTATCAAAATTAGGCCATTATAAGGTCCAGTTAAAATGTTGAGGGAATTTAAAAAGAGAGAGAGGCTCAGCCGCCGCAACAGAGGTGAGTGCTGTGCTCCAGGTGCTGCAATCCCAAGGACATGGCTTCTCTGACATTTCTGGCCAGGGGTAATCAGCGACATCCATGGGAGGAGTGGCTGTAGACACCTCGGCTCCTCAGGGGACTCAGGTCCTTCCCATCACCTCACTGAGAGCCTGTCCCGGCCATGGGGATGCCTCTTTCATCATCCCTCCGAGGCTCGCGGGACCAACGGATGGCCGCAGTGACAGAGGACCAGACTGCGGGTAGCGGCAAGAGACCTTCAAGATAGTGGAGGAGTAAGACGTAGAGATCACCTTCCTCCCCACAGGTACATGAGAAATACATCTACCTGTGGAAATACTCCCACAGAACACCTACTGAATGCTGGCAGACGACCTCAGACTTCCCAAAAGATATATATATTTATATTTTTTTTTCCTTTTTCTCTTTTGGTGAGTGTATATGTATATGCTTCTTTGTGGGGTTTTTGTCTGTATAGCTTTACTTTAACCATTTGTCCTAGGGTTCTGTCTGTCCTTTTTTTTTTTTTTAGTATAGTTTTTAGTGCTTGTTATCATTGGTGGATTTGGTTTTTGGTTTGGTCGCTCTCTTCTTTCTTTCTTTTTAAGTTTTTAATATTTTTTATTTTAATAACTTTATTATTTTTTCTTTCTTTTTTTTCTTCCTTTTCTTCTGAGCTGTGTGACTGACAAGGTCTTGGTGCTGCGACCAGATGTCAGGCCTGTGCCTCTGATGTGGGAGAGCAAAGTTCAGGACATTGGTCCACCAGAGACCTCCCAGCTCCACATAATATCAAATGGCGAAGGCTCTCACAGAGATCTCCATCTCAATGCTAAGATCCAGCTCCACTCAATGACCAGCAAGCTACACTGCTGGACACCCCGTATGACAAACAATTTGCGAGACAGGAACACAATCCCACCCATTAGCAGATAGGCTACCTAAAATCATAATAAGGTCACAGACACCCCCAAACACACAACTGGATGTGATCCTGCCCACCAGAAAGACAAGATCCAGCCCCATCCACCAGAACACAGGCGCCAGTCCCCACCACCAGGAAGCGTACACAATCCACTGAACCAACTTTAGCCACTGGGGGCAGACACCAAAAACAATGGGAACTACGAACCTGCAGCCTGCAAAAAGGAGACCCCAAATAAAGTAAGTTAAGCAAAATGAGAAGACAGAGAAACATACAGCATATGAAGGAGCAAGGTAAAAACCCACCAGATCAAATAAATGAAGAGAAATAGGCAGTCTACCTGAAAAAGAATTCAGAGTAATGACAGTAAAGATGATCCAAAATCTTGGAAATAGAATGGAGAAAATACAAGAAATGTTTAACAAGGACCTAGAAGAACTAAAGAGCAAACAAGCAATGATGAACAACACAATAAATGAAATTTAAAATTTGCTAGAAGGAATCGATAGCAGAACAACTGAGGCAGAAGAATGGATAAGTGACCTGAAAGATAAAATAGTGGAAATAACTACCACAGAGCAGACTAAAGATAAAAGAATGAAAAGAATTGAGGACAGTCTCAGAGACCTCTGGGACAACATTAAATGCACCAACATTCGAATTATCAGGATCCCAGAAGAAGAAGAGAAAATGAAAGGGTCTGAGAAAATATTTGAAAAGATTATAGTTGAAAACGTCAATAATATGGGAAAGGAAATAGTCAATCAAGTCCAGGAAGTACAGAGAGTCCCATACAGGATAAATCCAAGGAGAAACATGGCAAGACACATATTAATCAAACTATCAAAAATTAAATACAAAGAAAAAATATTAAAAGCAGCAAGGGAAAACAACAAATAACATACAAGGGAATTCCCATAAGGTTAACAGCTGATCTTTCAGCAGAAACTCTGCAAGCCAGAAGGAAGTGGCAGTACCTATTTAAAGTGATGAAAGGGAAAAACCTACAACCAAGATTACTCTACCTGGCAAGGATCTCACTTAGATTTGATGGAGAAATTAAAACCTTTACAGACAAGCAAAAGCTGAGAGAATTCAGCACCACCAAACCAGCTTTGCAACAAATGCTAAAGGAACTTCTCTAGGCAGGAAACACAAGAGAAGGAAAAGACCTACAATAACAAACCCCAAACAATTAAGAAAATGGTAATACGAACATACATATCGGTAACTACCTTAAATGTAAATGGATTAAATTCTCCAACCAAAAGACATAGACTGGCTGAATACTAGCAAACAGAATCCAACAGCACATTAAAAGGATCATAAACCATGATAAAGTGGGGTTTATCCCAGGAATGCAAGGATTCTTCAATAAACACAAATCAATCAATGTGATACACCATATTAACAACTTGAAGGAGAAAAGCCATATGATCATCTCAATAGTTGCAGAAAAACTTTTGACAAAATTCCACAACCAGTTATGATAAAAACCCATCAGAAAGTAGGCATAGAGGGAACTTACCTCAACATAATAAGGCCATATATGACAAACCCACAGCCAACATTGTTCTCAATGCTGAAAAACTGAAACCATTTCCTCTAAGATCAGGAATAAGACAAGATTGTTCACTCTCACCACTATTATTCAACATAGTTTCGGAAGTTTTAGCCACAGCAATCAGAGAAGAAAAAGAAATAAAAGGAATACAAATCAGAAAAGAAGAAATAAAGCTGCCACTCTTTGCAGATGACATGATACTATACATAGGGAATCCTAAGATGCTACCAGAAAACTACTAGAGCTAATCAATGAATTTGGTAAAGTTGCAGGATACAAAATTAATGCACAGAAATCTCTTGCATTCCTATATACCAATGATGAAAAATCTGAAAGAGAAATTAAGGAAACACTCCCATTTACCACTGCAATAAAAAGAATAAAATACCTAGGAATAAGCCTACCTAAGGAGACAAAAGACCTGTATGCAGAAAACTATAAGACACTGATGAAAGAAATTAAAGGTGATACAAATAGATGGAGAGATATACCATGTTCTTGGATTGGAAGAATCAACATTATGAAAATGGCTATACTACGCATAACAATCTACAGATTCAATGCAATCCCTATCAAACTACCAATGGCATTTTTCTCAGAACTAGAACAAAAAATTTCAATTTGTATGGAAACACAAAAGACCCCTAATAGCCAAAGCAATCTTGACAAAGAGAAAAGGAGCTGGAGGAATCAGGCTCCCAGACTTCAGACAATACTACAAAGCTACAGTAATCAAGATTGTATGGTACTGGCACAAAAACAGACATATAGATTAATGGAACAGGATAGAAATCCGAGAGATAAACCTATACACATATGGTCACCTTATTTTTGATAAAGGAGGTTAGAATATACAATGGAGAAAAGGCAGCCTCTTCAATAAGTGGTGTTAGGAAAACTGGACAGCTACATGTAAAAGAATGAAATTAGAACACTCCCTAACACCATACACAAAAATAAACTCAAAATGGATTAAAGACCTAAATGTAAGTCCAGACACTATAAAACTCTTAGAGGAAAACATAGGCAGATCACACTATGACATAAATCACAGCAAGATCATTTTTGACCCACCTCCTAGAGAAATGGAAATAGAAACAAAAGTAAACAAATGGAACCTAATGAAACTTAAAAGCTTTTGCACAGCAAAGGAAACCTTAATCAATATGAAAAGACAACCCTCAGAATGGGAGAAAATATTTGCAAATGAAGCAGCTGACAAAGTATCAATCTCCAAAATTTACAAGCAGCTCATGCAGCTCAATATCAAAAAACCAAAAAAATCAATCCAAAAATGGGCAGAAGACCTAAACAGACATTTCTCTAAAGAAGATATACAGATTGCCAACAAACACATGAAAGGAATGTCAACATCACTAATCATCAGAGAAATGGACATCAAAACTACAATGAGGTATCACCTCACACCAGTCAGAATGGCCATCATCAAAATATCTACAAACAGTAAATGCTGGAGAGGGTGTGGAGAAAAGGGAACCCTCTTGCACTGTTGGTGGGAATGTAAATTGGTACAGCCACTACGGAGAACAGTATGGATGTTCCTTAAAAAACTAAAAATAGAACTACCATACGACCCAGCAATCCCACTACTGGGCATATACCCTGAGAAAACCATAATTGAAAAAGAATCATGTACCAAAATGTTCTTTGCAGCTCTATTTACAATAGCCAGGACATGGAAGCAACCTAAGTGTCCATCAACAGATGAGTGGATAAAGAAGATGTGGCACATATATACAATGGAATATTACTCAGCCATAAAAAGAAATGAAATTGAGTTATTTGTGGTGAGGTGGATGGACCTAGAGTCTGTCATACAGAGTGAAGTAAGTCAGAAAGAGAAAAACAAATACTGTATGCTAACACATATATATGGAATGTAAAAAAAAAAAAAATTGTTCTGATGAACCTAGGGACAGGACAGGAATAAAGACACAGATGTCTTGAGTCTGTGGGGAGGGAGAGGGGTAGGCTGGGATGAAGTGAGAGAGTGGCGTGGACATATATACACTACCAAATGTAAAATAGATAGCTAGTGGGAAGCAGCCACATAGCACAGAGAGATCAGCTCGGTGCTTTGTGACCACCTAGAATGGTGGGATAGGGAGGGTGGGAGGGAGACGGAAGAGGGAGGAGATGTAGGGATATATATCTATATATCTCTATATATCTATATCTATCTATCTATCTATCTATATATATCTATTTCACTTTGTTATATAGCAGATACTAACACACCATTGTAAAGCAATTATACTCCAATAAAGATGTTAAATAAATAAATAAATAAATAAAAGAGAGAGAGAGAGGAGACCAGAAGAGGTATCATCAAAGATAAGAGCTTTGCCTGGAACTTGAAGAATCTGGACATTTAGCAAATCTGGGTGAGGTATTTACTGGAGGTAGAAGAAGCCAGAGAAATGTAAGGATAATGTTTAGTAGAGAGAGATTACCTCCTTTGAACTTGCATGCAAGAGGGTACAAAGTGGAATCGAGAAAATTAAAGATAAGAAGGTGGATAGAATCCAAATTTTGAGGAGAAATTGGAATGAAAAACAACTGTCTGACTACTTTATTCTACCAGCAATGGAGAATTATTGATAGGTTTTGAGTAGAGGAAGGGATATGATCAGATTGCACTTAGATGACATTTATCCGGAAGTTCTGCAAAAGATGGTCATGAAGAGAGAGTAACTGAAAACAGGGAAGTTAATTAAGTGATTAATGTAATCATCTATGGGAGGAGTCACCAGTATTTGAGCTAGAAAATGGTGATGGAAATGGAGTAGATGAGATGAAAGCAAAATATATTATGGAGATAAGATAATAGATACTGTCAATTGATTAGATTTGTGGAGCAAAGAGACAACAAATATAGAGTCAGGTTTGTTAACTTAGGTGACTGGGAGGATGATGGTGACAATATAAGTGAGGAAGGGAGGATGAGTATGGAGGAGGAAATGGGGGAGAGTTAAATTTATTTTGGATGTTAGTAATAGGATATTTGTGTGGGATAGACTGTTGATGTTGATCAACAGGTGGTTCTTGTTTATGGACTAGTGTCGAGGAAAGAGCTTCAGTCACATCAGTAATGTTTCTTGTAAGAGGTGGATTTATAATGACTGTTTGAATGGGGATGTCGGATACTGATTGGTGAGCTAAAGAAACTAGAGACACAGCGTCTTACCTCAGGCTACTGTAACAAAAAATCATAGACTGCATAGTTTAAACAACAGACTATCTTTTTTTTTTTTTTAGCTTTGGAGGTCAGGGTCCATGATCAAGGTGCCAGCCAATTTGGTGTCTGATGAGAGTGGTCTCCTTGGGTTGCAGGCAGCTACCTGCTCACTATGTCCTGACAAGAGGGAAGAGAGAGCAAGATCTCTGTTATCTCTTCTTATAAGGGCACTGATCTCATTCATGCAGGCTCCACTCTCATGACCTAATTACATCCAAAGACCTCATCTCCAAATACCATCACACTGCAGGTTAGAACTTCAACATATGATTTTGGGGGGACATGAACACTCAGTCCTTAATGCATAGATATTCAAGTCAAGGAGAAAGTAGCTAAAGTCAGGGTAGAGGAGATTCTTAAAGAAGTTTAATCAAAAAAGGCAAAAGTGATTGAAGCTGAAAATTTTTAGTCATTTCCATAATATTAAGAGAAAGAGAAACATTTAATCTAATTGATCATTGAGGAGAAGCCAGGAATGTGGAAATGCTACCTAACTTTTTTTTTTTTTGGGGGGGTACGCTGGCCTCTCACTGTTGTGATTTCTCCCGTTGCGGAGCGCAGGCTCCGGACGCGCAGGCTCAGCGGCCATGGCTCACGGGCCCAGCCGCTCCGCGGCATGTGAGACCTTCCCGGACCGGGGCACGAACCTGTGTCACCTGCATCGGCAGGTGGAGTCTCAACCACTGCGCCACCAGGGAAGACCCTAACTTTTGAAAGTATCTGTCATGGCAAGATTTGAAATTTGGCTTTACATTAATATCCCATTAATTAAAAAAAAAAGAAAAAAATTCTGAGGCTTTTAATACAAATATTAGTTTAGCCGATTTATAAAGTTTATTTGGCATGGTCTCCTTGCTGAAGATGGTTGTTTCTCTTATTCAGTTCACTTTTGACCTGAGTCTAGTTAGACTTTGTTTGAACATTGAATCTGTGGATTAAAGGAATTATAGACCTAGATGAGCCCCTAGAGATGATTTTAGAGTCCTGTTTTTCAAACTGTGTTCCTAGGAACCCCAGGAATGAAGAGGATGTGTATCACAGTTTACCTTAGATGTGAGAGTGGTGAGTGCCTGAGTGGGAATAGACACCTCCCATATTACCCCCACCCCACTCTTCAACCAGCCAGATCCACGTGGATTCTGTGTTATATATTGGGTTGGCCAAAAAGTTCGTTTGGGTTTTCTGTAAGATGGTACAGAAAAACCTGAACGATCCTTTTGGCCAACCCAATATTAGGCTACTAAAATGCCATTTGAAGAAAGGATTTCATGCCTCTATGTCTACACTAATGTGAAAAGCAATGTTCGAGATCGAGATCAAGGTCAAGGGTCTGTAAACTTGGTCTGTAAAGGGCCAGATGATAAATATTTAAAAAGTTGAACTCCATACTGTCTCTGTTACAGCTATTCAACCACTGTAGCAGAAAAACTATTATAGACAATACAGAAAGAAATGAGCATGGCTGTGTTCCGATAAAACTTTATTTACAAAAACATGTGTTGGATTCGTTTATAGACCCTGATCTCTAGCAACCCTCCACTCATTTTACATGTTAAGAAATACAGGTAGAGTGAGATTAAAAGACTTACTTAAGGTAATATAACAGTAGTTGTTATGAGAATGAAACCTCAGGCTCCTCATTCATTTCAGTCACTCTCTACTCCGCCGCATCCATACGCAGTGTTTCTCAAAATTCCTCAACATGGTGTTCTGTTCACATTCTCACATTCTGTAAGATTCAGTTAATTATATATCCTTGTTGTGTACTCTCTTCACAAACAGAATGCTTTGCAGGTATTGTCTCTTTTAATGTTTGCAACAACCCTATAATGCAGATATTATTCTCCATTTTATAAAGAAGAAAATGGAAGTTTAGAGACTTGCCCAGTGTCACAATTTTAATTGACTTCTGAATAATCCTTTTTGGCTCAGGCCACTCACCTTAGAATTATCACCTACTCCTCCCTTCCTCTTGGACACCACAGTCAATCAATCAGGAATTTGGCTCTGCCTTCAAAATAGGTTCAGAATCCAGCCACCTCTCATCACCTCCACGATTACCATCTTCTCCTCATCTACTGTCATCTCTCTCCAGGATAACTGCAATGATCTCCTGGCAGTTCCCCCTGCCTCTAGCTTTGTACATTTAAGGTTTATTCCCACCATGGCAGCTGGAGTGTTCTTGTTGAAACATGAGACAGATAATGGCAATTCTCTGCTGAAACCCTGCCGTGGCTACCCATGTCACTCAATAAAGGCAGAAATCCTACTGTGGCCATCATGGCCCTGTATAATCTTCCCAGTCTTAACTCTTTTCCTCCTCTCCCCTCTCTCTTGGTACCTAACCTTGTGGGCTTCCTTACTGTTCCTGGACAGATCTGGCTGGGCCCTGCATTAGGGCCTTGTCTCTATCTGTTCCCCTACCTGCATTGCTTCCCCTCCTCCACCCCATATCCACATGGTCACCCACCTACTCACCCTCTTCTGGTTTCTGCTTACATGCCATCTTCTCAATAGGTCTAGCTTGAAAACCTTATTTAATACTGCATTCTAAACTTCCTTGCCACATATTTTCCAGGCCATTAAATCAGTTCTATGTTTTCTTTTTCCCATAGCGTTTACCAGCTTCTAATATACTATATGATTTATTTATTATGCTTCTTGTTCATTGTCTTACTCTCTCTCAGTCCCCAACCAATGTCCTTGACTGTACAGGGATCTATATTTTGTCAAACTTTGTTTCCTAGTGCTTTGAGCAGTGCTGGGCACTTAGTAGGCACTGAATAAATATTTATTGAATGAATGAATGAATGAAACTTTCTTATTTCAAGGCCAGGTTCTTAATAACTAAATTATATTCTAAAGGAGTGAGAATTAAATGAGGGAATGAATGAACAAAATGAGTGACTCTTCTACTAGTTTGAGAGTTCACTGGGAGACCTTGGGTTGTATGTGAGCATGTCTGGCTCAAAGAAGGTACTTAGTGACTGCTTGCAGAAGTAATGTATATCCTGCAGCACCAATTCTGACATTTGGTAGCCCTGTTACCCTGTAAAATACTTCCCTCCTGTTTTGGCCCATCATGACCACAATTACTTCTCTTAGCCAAAAAAGCCCTTTTTCCCCTTGGCTGAGATTCAGACCCTGCTGCTATCAGCCAGAATGGGCAACAAAAAGGAACTTCAGAGGGGAGGACAACAGTCACTTTCTTTCAGCAGGCTTCCTCCCAGGCTGTTTAAGCCTCTCTCCATGTCCTCTGTTTTAAACCTTTTTGCTTTCTTTGCTTTGCAGGATTCTAACTGACAGCCCAAAGAGGTGACTCTGGCTGGAAAGTATAAGAGTGGGAGAATCCTGGGGAATCCCTTCCTCAGGAAATACTGAAAATTCTTGTATTTTATATTCCAGAGCCCAGATATTGGGGCAAAATCAAAGAAAATAGCAATTTGGTACTTACAAAACAGCAATTCTGTAGCAGCAAATTTGTCTATAGCAAGTTCAGTCTGAAGACAAAGCCCTGATAACTCCTTCTAATGCTCTTGCACCCCAACCTCCAGCCTTAAGTTTTTTCATGTCAACACATCCTGAGTGTCAGAAAATTACAGGTACCAGCTCTGCCACTTAGGAACTATGTCATCTTAGGCAAGTCACTTAGTTTTTCTGAGCTTCATTATATTACCTGTAAAATGGAAATATTAAATACAGAACATCATGAGAAAAAAACCAAGATACTGTGTTATCTGTGAAATACTTTCTGATTTTCTTTAACAGTTAATTTCTATATATGTGACAAAATCTCATAGCTCTACACACACACACACACACACACACACACACACACAATACATCTAAAAATTGGTGAAATCTGAATAAGATCTGTAGTTGAAACTGACCAATGTCAATTTATCAGTTTTGATGATGAATATAAGATATATGGAAGATGTTACCATAGGGGAAAGCTGGGGGGAGGATACACAGAATTCTGCATTATTTGACAATGTCTTGCAAGTCTAAAGTTATTTCAAAGTAAGTTTTTAAAAAAGTTAATTTCTGCTGCTTTTTGTCCTCTTGAAACACCTTCCAAATGCTTTTAATAGAACATGTCATACTTAGAACTGCTGGATCTGATTCTCTCAAGGACTCTGTGCTCCTTGAGGGTGCAGTTGCTTTCTTATCTCTTCTTATTCACTAGGCTAGCATACTGCTTTGGCACAGGTTGGTGTTCACAAATTTTTATTGATTTTTTTCAGCTCAGAATATCAAAATAAGCAACTTCTCTTCTTAGATACTCTGGTGCTGAAAATATCTGAAAATATTTAAAGAAAATTAGCTTTTGTTGACGGCCAGTCACTTTATATAAAGTTCTTTTAATTAATCCCCATAGCAATCTTATGAGGTATAAACTATAATTCCCATTTTACAGATGAGGAACCTGAGCCTCAAAAAGCTAAATCTACTCGCCAAAGATGGGCGGGATGGAGGTAGATTCAAGCCCTAAGTCTGTCTGGCTCCGAAGTCCATTTTCTTTCATTCATTCATTCATTTATTCAAAAATGTTTATAGATCAATGAGTATTCGTCAGGGGGGTCATTCTCAGACCTTAAAATATAGTCACGAACAAACACAAAGATTGCTCCTATTGTGCGGCTGACATTCAAGTGACGAAATACTGATGATAAAGAGTAAATAAAATTAAGAAAAAAAGCACGTGGACACAAAGGAGAAAGAACAAGGAAGGGAAATTAAGACAGTGGGGACTGAGGGCAATTTGTAGTAGGAAATAGAATGTTCAGGGTAGGCTTCACTGAGAATACAAGATTTGAGCAAGGTTGATACAAGATTTGAGCAATGGAGTTAACTAAGCAGATCTTTGGGTAAAGAGCCTTCTAGGTGGAGGAGCAGCCAGTGCAAATGCCCCCAGACTGTGGACATGGGCCTGGTGTGTGTGTGGACAGGCAAAGAGGCTGCTTTGATTGGAGCAGAGTAGGCACATGGGGAAGTAGTAGGAGAGGTCAGGGATGGAATGCAGATCATAGTGGACCAGAGAGGTCATTGCAAGGACTTGTGAGGGGTTTGGTTTTGCTCTGAGACAGGAACTACTGCAGGGCTTTGAGCAAAGGAGTGACATAAGCTGACTCACACCTTTATGGGCTCTCTCTGGCTGCCGTGTGGAGCCTAGACTAGGCTGAAGGAGTCAAGGTCAGAAGCAGGAGACCAAATGAGAGGCTGTTGCAGTATTCCAGGCTAGAAGTGGCAGTGGCTTCAAAATGGCAGTTGGAGTTGAGGGCCTACCTTTTTCCTAATACTTCTCTCACCAGATGATGGTCTGTCTTTCAGTGGTGTTTACAGAACCTCAGACAGTTGGTTCGTCAAGCGCAAGGTGGCCTTTTCTTTCTCCCCCTGTACCATGTGGCTCAGATCCTCACTCTTTCTCCTCCCAGCTTCCCACACATGCACCCTGAAACCGGTGCTGCACATCCTAACTCCTTCCTCTGCTCTGGCCCACTGTGTGCCCCGGACCTTGCCACAGTGGCCCCCAGACTCTTTCTTGCCTGCTTGTCCCTGTTGGCTATTGTTATTTTCTCAGACACCTGTTTGCCCTGATCTGTTATATGTTGTGAAACAAAAAGGCTTGCGGTTGCTAATGGATGAACTTGGAAACACAGTGGGGCCTCCACCCATCACCCCAATGCTGGGAGGCTGGAAAACTGACTCTCAGTTTCCACTCCTGCCAGCTGAGGATAATCAACACCTGTCTCATGGGAACATCGAGTGGCCCAATGGGACAACATGTGGGGAGTTGCGCTGCAACAAGAACATTCCGTAGATAATAGGGAAGAGGGAAGAGACTTTGTTCAATGCACACTGGAGCCAAGCACTTAGTATCCACTATCTCATGTGATCTTTACAAGGACTCTGTGGGTTGGTGCTAACCTTCCTGCTTCCCAGATGAGAGAGACTCAAGAATAAAGTAGCCAGCAATGAATCTATTGCCAATTCTATTTTGGGGGTGTGGGCAACCTCCAAAGCAGAAAGAAGGTTCACATCTGTAAAAGACAACAAATTCCTTGCTAAAAAAATTAAAATGAAATGATAAAAAGAAAAGCTTGATTTCTTAGGCCTGGGCATGATTGAGTCAATGAGTCAAACCAGCAAATTCTCCAGTGCCTCTGTCAGTGTCAGCCCTCGTGTGGATGTGGACACCAAGTGAGGGTTTCCCACAGCCTGCTGTGGGTGCTTCTCCTTGGCCTACAGAGGGAAGGGTTGTGTGAATGCTTTCCCATGACACCAAAATGCAGCTAAGCAGAAAGGACACGTGGCTTGGGGCTGGAAAGACATTTATTACAACCTGGCAATGGAATCCATTTGGCCCAGTCCAGCTAAGAGTGGCAAGTTGGGACAAGAGTCGTATCTAATGATAAAGAACTCCTCTTCATTGT
The DNA here is from genome assembly GCF_005190385.1 of Monodon monoceros. Classification (NCBI taxonomy): domain Eukaryota; kingdom Metazoa; phylum Chordata; class Mammalia; order Artiodactyla; family Monodontidae; genus Monodon; species Monodon monoceros. The sequence continues at coordinate 95,132,807 of NW_021703777.1, forward strand.
GTGTAGTTGTCTTCCCCACTCCCCACAAGGTGCAGGGCTCATGAGCATGTGGATTGTGCCTGGGGTGCAGAAATGTACTGAGAAGGTGGTGCCTAGGTAGCCCTGCCCTGCATGTGTTGATCACCCAGTTAGAAGGCCATTTGGGCTGATTTGTACCTTGTCAACATTTTAAAAACTGGTAATTTTCTCACCCAGAATGTGATATTTCCCCTTTGCCAGAATCTGGAAAGGAGGTCAAAGGGGTTGACATCTCCAAAGCCAGGAGCCTTTTATTTCTTCTGCTGCAGGAGTTTTCTGAATGCTGATAGAAGTATGGCTGTGATGGCTAATCGTATGAGTAAACTTGGCGAGGCTATGGTGACTAGTGGCCTTCCAAGCAAAGATTGTGTTTTCCCAAAGAAGGAATTTGGTCTCCAGATTGTAACATAGAAATCGTGTTTGAGTTTACAGCCTTTGAACTCAAGTGGTATTCGAAGGGTGTCTGCTGTTTTACTGCAGACTCAGAAAGGGAGACTCCACACCGTTGCCTACTGGATGTCAAGCTGGTAGGGCTGGGGCTAAGCAGCAAGGCTGCAGTGTCTTTAGCCACTCAGCCTTTTGCAACAGGCTTTTCATTTTGTAGGACAGAACTGATTGAGTACAAAAGAATACGAGTGTTGGAGTCAAAGGGCCCAGGGGTATGTCCATGGGCAGATTCCAGACATTCTGAGAGCTTCAGTCCTTTGAGAACTTTGAATTAAGTTGGGGTGCCCATACTTTTCTCTGTAGAGCACCTCCCCTTTTATTTACTGTTGCCACATGGAACCCATATCTTGATTTTATTCACCAAACATATTGAGTGTATTTACTTTCTGTTGGTTTATATTTATTTTATTAATTTATTTTATTTATTTTCGTTAAGTGATAGTGTTACATGTATTAATTTATTGTAGCAGGAGATGACCTCATTGTGATGATAAAATCCCAATCATTAGCAAAGAGGCAATTTTATAGTTAAATTAGGTGACTTGATATTAATATTGCTATACCTGCTTCTCTTTTTGTCAACTTTTGCCTATCATATAGTTTTCCAATTTTTTATTTTATTTGATATATTTATTTTAGGAGTGTGTATTATGATATATGAAGTTGTATTAAAAAAACCTCAGGTTCTGTCCTTTAATAGAGGAATTTAACTTATTTACATTTTTGTGATTACCAGCATATTTGGCCCATGTGAACATAATTTAATCAATGTAAATTACCCATAAGGATAGCTGAACTATCAAAATAGGTTGGGGACTACAAAAGCTCCCTTTCAGTGCTCCTGAAGTCCTTTGGGACTCTAAAATTCCACAATGTTCCTCATTTGTACATGTGGATGCTGGAACCCTTATCTGAGTATTCCCTAAAGTGGTACCTAGGCAAGAAGCAGGGTGCAGCTGAATCATGGCCAGGGAGGCTTCCATTTGTATATTTGCAAGCTGCTTCCCTCTTTGCTTCTGCATCTGTCCTGCTTTGCTTTTGGATTTGTCCTTTCAGATTCCTGGCTAAGGAGATGACTGCCTGAGTGATACTATTTTTGTATTACTTTCTAAGACACAATTATCTCTGTGAAATCCTGCAGTAGCAATTCACTCACTCATCCATATATCCATGCATTTATGCATGCATGCATGCGTGCAACCATCCTTCCGTCCATCTTTCCATCCATCTATCCATCCATCCATCCACCCAACAAATATTTACCAGCATACTTCATCCACCAGCTCTTGTTCTGGGTGCTATTAGGAGAGATCACTTAAGTGTACAGATAAACTATTTTGGAGGTCTAGAGAAATTCTACCCTTGGGGACCACAGGGGACAGTTCTCATCTCCATTTCCATGCGCAGCCTCAGCTCTGCAGACCATAGCTTTGTGTTTGTTCTGGCCTCTTTCTCTGAGCGCAGGCCTGTGATCTGCAGTGCCATGGCTGACCACTATTCTTGGCCTTGGCTTCATCTCATTCTGCTCCATCGTGACAGTTCAGGGCCTTGGAGTTCCTCTGAGGGCTCCTGCCGGGGGTTTCAGTCACCTCCTTCTCTCACTCCTCCCTGAAATCGTGTTTCTGACAGTGAGGACTGATGTTGGCCCCTCTCCTCTCTGAGTCTCAGGCCTTTTGATCATGGTTGCATTTCTCCAAGTGGATGATTCCTTTTCTTCAGGGGTGGCCCTTTTAAAGAGTGACCCCAGCCTGTAAGCCCATTTGGAGCTGTGGGAAAGGAGCATCCCGTCCTGATGGATGGATATACCTGCAGTCTCCTGAGTGGCTTTGCCCCTGGACCTCACTGCTCATGCTTAGCGCTCAGGCTGAGGCTCTTGCTGCTCAAATATCCCCATGACCCCCTGCACGCTGTGGGTGGTGGCACAAGCCAGGCTTCCTTGTCCTTTACTTCTCTCCTGGATGTGATTGCATGTCTCTCCCTTAAGAAAGAGATTGACATGAAAAACAAACTGAGAGTAGTGTAAAGAGCTCCGTGAAGAGATGGCTGCAGTGCTCTGAATCACCACCTCCCGAGTCCGAGGTGGTGGGACAGGTGAGGTTCAGCGAAGGCTTTCTAGCAGAAGGGCCTGTAATAGGAGGCCTGAGTGGTCGAAGGGGTTAGCGGTAAACTGGAGGGTGGGCAGGATAGTTTCAGGTGGAGTGAACACGTTGAGAGGTGATCAAAAACCTGGAATCAGTCCCCTGAGCCAGGAGCACTGGGTGTGAGGGAGAAAGTGATGTGGGAAGGAAGGAAAGGTAATCTGGTGCTACGACAAAGGAGCTGTTTCTCACTCTCACTCCTGGGATACTGCCACCCCAATGGGAGGGAAGCACCTGAATCCATAATCCTCTCCTCAAATAAATGAATCTCCTCCAAGGGGTACTTTCTGATTGGACCCTTGGCAGGTGAGTGAAGCAGATGGACACACTTCAAGTCACCTTCCCTTGTCATACTCCACTTCAGGGAACACCAGCCCAGTTCCTGAAAATTCACGTTGCAAAATCATGTGGATACTCTCACTTCAATTCTGTAAAAACAGTCACGTGAGAAAAAAAGGCTGGAAAGAACTACGTAAAAGGATGTAATTATGTTAGGGTGATGTGTTTGCTGGTGGGTATTCTTGCCTCTATATTACGTGGGCTTTCTTTTTTTTTTTTTTTTTTGGTTTTGTTTTACTAACTTTAAAATTATTGTAAAAAGAATTATACTTGAATTACATTCAAAAAGGTCTCCGACAGACATCCTGGGTCTGATTTCTAGGTCACGGCCAGAGAAACTCATCTCCCAGGAGGAATTGGTCTTGGTTTGTAATATATTAGCAGAGGCTCTATTAGGAAATGATAAGGTCACATACTGAGGTCTCTAGAAATATAAGTGATTTCTCTGCTGATGGCAAGGAGTGTTATCCTACATCAGCCTAATGAATTTGCTCTTTTCGCATTTATGGGTCCCGTTAGGGTGTCTCACTTGTGGTGGTTGCTATTTCAGAAAATGGAAGGAAGTTCAGCAACACTGTTTGTGATGTGGCTGCAGCATTCCCTGCTGGCTGAGGGTCCCAGAGAGCCCAGCATACAATACCCTTTGTTTAAGCATCTGCATCTTTCCCTCAAGCAGGCTGTCAGCGCCAGGGAAGCAATCACCTTCCCTACTCTCACACAAACCAGAAATCGAAGCACAATTTGGCCTCTTTGTCATTTTCAAAAATCAAATCTGCCTAGGGACCAAGTTTCAGCAGCAGATGTTTTTGCTTTATGTTTTATTTAAAGATGTTTAATTTTGAACCTTGTGTATTTCCAATGTGTGTGTGTGTGTTTTGTAGAACAGACTGTGTACATGTATAAAAAACCAGTGATTTATGTGTAACAGTCATTTCATTAACAGTCAGTGCTTTTTAAAAAATTTAAAAGATGAATTAAAATTAATTAAAGATTAATTAAAATCAGATAAATTAAAATTATTATAGTTATTATTTTTATTATTTTACTTAAAATAATAACAACTATACGACAAATATACCAAATATTCCATGGCAAGCTTTGCACCAAATGGTTTACATATAATTTCTCTTTAAGCCTTATCAGAATATTATGAAGTAGACAGAGAAATTTAATATCCATTTTATGAATGAAGTTTCAGAGGGGTAATGACTTGCCCAAGTTCTCACGACCAATGAGTAGGAAGCTAAAACTTTAACCCAGGTGTGTTTGATGCTACAGAATATACATGAACTATAATCTATGTATATTACATGTACATATGTGTATATGTGTGTGTATACCTTTATATCATGTTATCTATATATGACATCTGAACTTTCAAATAATTTTCTCTCTGTCTCTCTCTTTCTATCTTCTCTCTCGCTTTTCCTCTTCACTCCTTCTGATTGTTGACTAAGCCTGTTGTTCAGAGACATGACCTGCAGATTCTCTGAGCTTTAGCTTCCTTGTCTCATGTGCTGGTTGGTGCCAACAAGAGCTGGTGGTCTGTGTAACCACCAAGGCTGTTGTGAGGATTAAGTTTGAGGATGGATGTGAAAGCCCTTTATGAGCCACAAAGTGTCATAGTCACTCTGTCCTGTGCCTTGGGCTGCAAGTCCTCTGGGATGAGGATTTATCTTTCAGGAGAGACAGGAAAGTAAGGAAAACAGGAATCACTGCTGAGCCAGCCTCACAGACAAGCAGGATTTAGAAAAGGTCACATGGGATCCAGCAAAAGTCCAGGCACCAGGATTAGTCAGCATCCCAAGGTGGGGGCATCTGTTTTTCCGACTTCAAGATTATGTCATCATAACAACTTCACGGCTCTCTGCCTCTGCTTATGCTGAACCTGCCATTATTGATTAACTTATTTCTATTCCTGTTTCTCCATTCTATGGCTTTTGCTACCTCATAGCTCACAGCCATCTCTTCAAAGTTACTCTGCTTTAGGACCACTGTTAAGGACCACTGACTCTTTCTGTAGGTCTCATTCTCAAACAGCCAAGGAAGAAGATTCAGTTTATTAGCATTAGTGTTGTGCTGGTAAATATTTAATAACTGGCTATCTGTAGGAGATTGGGGTGGGAGGAAGTCCTGATTTGTAGAGTTTGTCAATTTCCATGATGCAAATATTCCCACTATGGTTGATTTCAAGCTACCGACACAATGTCACCTGGCTCCTTGAATCCTGAAAATTGAACAGTTGGATCCTATGAGCTAGTATGAGCTAGCTCCTGCCCATCACTTTCATCCCATCTGCCACTGCACAGTTTCTGGTCAGTTTGGGGATTGTCTGGCCTTGAACTGGGTTCCCATCCTGGTCCACTTAACTATGGCCACGGTACCAGGAACATGTGTTGAACCTTTCTCAGAAAGTCCTTGGGTAAGAAGGGGTTTCCAGTGTGTAATAATCTCCAACACAAACATTATTTGTTTAACTCTCATTTTATGGATGTCTCCAAGACCTTAATAAAATAAAAGGAAAACTATAAAAATATAAATTAGGAAATGACTAATGCTGCAAAAGATGTGTAAAAAATATGAAATGGGAATTCAGAGACAAGAAATGTCACTGCCAGGTGGAAGCAAAAAGGAAGGCTTTTCGGATCCTATAACGTTTGAACTGAGCCTTTCAAGGATGGCAAGACTTAGAGATGTAGAAATAGAGGAGAATGTGTTCAGGACACAAAGAACAAGAGCTGGAACAACACATGGACTAGAGAAAGCATGGGACAGGTATGGAGCCAGCACTTCAGTTAATGCAGTAGAAGGTACGTGAAGGGGAGAAGAAGATGATTGCATTATCAAGGAAAGTCATAGAGGACCTTTGGTGTAAACTGAGGTGGCTGGAATACACTAAACTGCTTTTCTCTGTTGTTATTACCAAATAAAAGTGGAATATAAATTTATTTGTGTATTATCTATACCGTTACATGGGTCTATTGGAATAGAATATTGAAAGCTTATGACAATAAGACTCCGCTAAGGTTCTTGACCTTCTCCATCCTTTTAAACACCTGACCTTATTATTTATATTAATATCTTGCACTAAATAGTGTCAAAAACATGAGGCAGACCATTGGTGAGAATAAGACTGGGGTGAATCTGGAGACCTGTGTCTTAGTCTCTGCTTTGTCACCAATTTGAGGAATGACCTGTGGAAAGTCGTCTCTTTGCCAACCTTGGTATCCTCACATCTGACATCTTGCAGGATGGTTACTTGATGGTTGCTTTCCTAGACTTTCTGAGTCTATAATCACATACACATGATCTCTCCAACTTTATTTCAGATAAAGTCATTCATTTTGGGATGCTGGAAAATAGCAAAGAACTCTGTGCCTTTGGCATGTATAACTCTCTTTGGGAGATAGCTAATACTGGAGGCACTGCCAGGGTTCATGTATGATGGTGGATGCGAACTCTGGTTAATTGAATTTTTGTTGTTGTTGTTGTTAAAGTGAAGATTAGCTAGAAAAACCTATATAAACCTTTGCTGTTAGCAATATGTCTCAAGTGTACTAGTTAACTTTTTTTCATCTAAGAAACACAGTTTTTTAAAATAAGAAACCAGGCACATAAGGACTATGTATGTGCCAGCCTCTGAGATAATTACTATAAAACAACATCGTATCATCATCATCGTCATCATCATCATCACCATCACAGCTATCATTTACTGAACACTTATTTTCTGCCAGGTACTGTTCTGAGAGCTTTACATGCATAATTTCAGTCAGTATTTCCAAGAAACATAAAAGCTAGACAAACATGTGGTGGGTTGAATGGTGGTCCCCCAAAAGATATGTCTATGTCCTAATCCCTGGAACCTATGAATGTGACCTTATTTAGAAAAAAGTCTTCATAGATCTAATTGAGTTAAGGGTCTTGAGATGAGGATATCATCTGGATTATCAAGATGGGCCATAAACCAATGAAAAATATCCTTATAAGAGATATGCAGAGGGGAGACAAATAGAGAAGAAGAAAAGATCACATGACATTGGAGGCAGAGGTTGCAGTTGTGTGGCCATGAGTCAGGGAACACCCTGTGCCTCCTTGAGGAGATGACGAACCGATCATTTCCTACAATCTTCAGAGGGAGCACAGCCCTGTTGAGACCTTAATATCAGATATCAAGCCTTCAGAACTGTAAGAGTATAAATGTCTGTTGTTTTAAGCCACTGAGTTTGTGGTAATGTGTTACAACAGCCAAAAGAAACTAATACACACTTTTTAACAAAGATGAAATCAAAGCATTAAAAGGTCGATTAAACTTACCTAAGATCCCATAGTTGGTAAATGATATTACACGAGATTAACCCAGGCAACTTTAGAATTTGCTTTCAACCTTACTAGAATATTGCATCTCAAAACTCTATCTTCACGGAGATATATAAACTACCAGTTATATTACACTCTGAAATGTTCTTTGAAAATGAGGGGCAAACATAAAGGGCTATAGGAGCACATGAGGGGCATATAACCCAGCTTTTGGGGAGTGAGTATCAGGGAAATTATCCCAGAGGAGATGATGGATATTGGGCTGCTTTTTAATGATGAACATACTTTTCCAGATTATAAAGTGGGGTAAATTTTCCAAGCAGAGAGATCAACCACAGAGGGTGAGAAAGAGCAAAGCACCTTTAGGGAATTTCAATAGTTAGACATGGCCCAAGGGGTTCTGAAAGAAAGATGAGAGGTGTGATAGAAGATCAAGGTGGAGAATAGCTGATGGTGGGCCTTATGTGCCAGGCCAGAGATTGTAGACACCTCAGGCCGTTGGAGAGTTTGGATGACTTAGTGCAGGTGATTCCATGATCAGATCCATCTCTTACAGACTCACAGTGAAAAGCACCCTGGAGGATAGAATAGCGTGGGTTGAGAGCAGAGGCAGACTATCCTATAGCAATAAATGGGATGTGTGTTAGAGTACTGGAGATGGTGATGGAGGAAAGAAAGCACATTTAACAGATTATTCGGAGGTGACATGAGTAGGATTCAGTGACTAATAGGATGTAAAAGGCAAGAGGAAAGAGGATCATGGGCTGCCTTGCAGGTTTCAGGTTTGGGGAACTGCTCATACAAGAAATAAAGGAGGTACACAACTGGGGGTAGAGGCAGGGGTGGAGTTGGAGATAGTGAGTGTGAATAAGTATTTCACTGATGGCTGAGGGCCTCTCCATCAGGGTTTTTATCATGAATGTGTGAACATCTCCATATGATCATAGCTTTGGAATTACATTGTAGTACACATGGAATTTACAATGTACTCCAAGAGAAGGAAGAAGAAGGGAACTAACATTGACTACCTACTACAGGTTGGGTGTCTAACTTACATTATCTTACATTATCCCAAAATAAGACTTCCATATAAGTGTTGTCCATATTTGATAAATGAGGACGCCAATTAAGATATATGGGGATATATGTATATATATAGCTGATTCACTTTGTTATAAAGCAGAAACTGACACACCATTGTAAAGCAATTATACTCCAATAAAAATGTTAAAAAAATAAAATAAAATGTTAAAATTATAAAGTAACTGGACCAATGTCACAGGGTTAGTAAATGTCTGGGGAGCTCTGATTTTAGATCCCATCTTCTTTTTTGCTGCCTTTTGGACATAGAGGCAGAATGCTCTTTGACTCACACCTTCCCCATTTATTAGTCTGACCTTTGGAAATTTGCTTAACCACTCTATGCCTCAATTTTAGCAGCTGTCAAAAGGGGATAAAAATAAAGGTGCTTGTTCTCCCTAACTCAAGTTAAAGTCTATGAGTGAAACCTCCGCAAATGGTAAAAGCCTAGAAGAATATGAGTAACTGTTTATGTGAGTAGCCTAGACTTTTCCAAAAAAAATTTTTTTTGAGGTAATCCCTGACTTCAGCAAGTTTTCTTGTGAATTTCTAATTCTTCCTTAAAAGTCTACTAGCATAAGTTTTTTAGTTAACAGAGTTTTAAAAATCAGGGCTTATTTAAACATTCATATCCAAATCACTTCAAGCAGTTTCTAAATGTGCTTCTCTGAAAATCCTATAAAAACTCATTCCATTGATAATGGCTTTTTGTTGGCTGTATGAACACCAGACCTATCGCTTTGTCTCATAAAAGGTGTCCAGAGACAGACACACCTTACGTTATACTTGGAGGTGATATTAGAAGAAACTTCCAGCACCTCAACTGAGCAAGACAGGTTTGGTTCCTTTCGGAATGTAAGTGCCTAGTAAGTGTGGATTGATTCTCAGTAATTCTGCAAACTCCAGGATCTAGCACAGCCTTGTGTCTTCAACATAGAAACTAGGTGTTTACTATGCAGTTTCCTCAGCTCTACAGCAATAGGGTGGTATTTGTTCATCCCTAACCTCTACCAATTCTAAGACTGTTACTTTTTTTTTTTTTGGCCTGGGAAAACCCAGCATACAAAAAGGAAGAGAAATGTAAAAAACAGCCAAACAGCCAGAGATAGAAGCTAGTAGCATTTTTCAAAGGCATGGGTTTATATGTGTGTGTGATGTAAAGTAACATCATCTTCTGTTATATCTTTAAAAACTGGTGTGAAGAGGTAACAGAGCAGAAAGGTCAAGAAGACAGTTATATAATTAGCAGAACAAATCTCTTTTCTCAGAAGAGAGAAACTGTCTCAATTGGACAACTCTGCTGAAGTCTCTATGAGGATGATGAAGGTAGGGCACAGTGGAAGGAAAATTAGCCTGGGAAATCAGGATACTTTTTTTTGTTCTTAAGCTTGTTGGCACTGGGTTTTTATTACATGCAACTGAAAGATCCCTGTGACTGCACCAGTGGCTGTGTAGAGCAGAGGATTGGGAAAAATAGAGTGTATTCACACTCTACTAGAAAAAGGAATCTTAATCCTAATGCCATGGAATGGGTCATCTCAATCCTTTAAATAATTCTAATTGGATATTTTTGGGCCAATTGCCCAAACGAGCCGATCATTGAGGCCAGGGTGGTAGAATCCTCATATTAGCTAGGGCTGGGCTATTTGTTCACTCTGGAAGCCAGGGTAAAGGAGTGGTCAGCTCTTATCTATCAGTCTTAGCGTTAAGGACACTGCAATATCCAAGATATTTCTGTGGTTTCTGCCAGGTGCTCCCCCATTCACTGTCTCTCACCTGAAATCCCATCCTATTCACTTCCATGCCAGTGTAGGCTCTTTGTGACTGAGGACTCAGTTCCCCTGTCATCTGCTCTAAGGCACCTTCCTGGGCAGCTCTTACCTGTAAAGGCTGTTTTCTCTGATATGGCACATGCTTTACATATCACCAGTTCACCACAGCTCACTGAGCCTGAATCTCATTCAATCCCTTTTCCAGGCCATTTGTCTCCCATAATGTATGTCGCGTTTCTTCCTTCTCTTTCTCATCACTCCCTTAGTTCAAACATTCATTTCTTTTCACTTGGACGACTGAATATTTTCTTAACTTTCTGCCACCACTCTAATTTCGTTTTCACCTGCCATTTCCTTCAGGGTAATCTTAGCCAAAGCACACAGCTCTGACCATGTCAGTGCCATCTTTAAGAAAACGATAGGATGAAGTGGGAAGGCAGAGCTGAGTGAGACTGAAACCTGGTGTGTGCTGGAGGTTCCTTTCTCAACTGCTGTCAGTTCACCTGAGATCCAGTCCAGAAGGTTTGACGTGAAATAATGCAGCAAAGTTAGAATCAACTGATATAGCTGTGCTAATGGGGTGCAACTGTGGGAAGGTACCAGAACTGGAGTGGGGAATTGAGGTGGGGAACAAGCAAGGACCAAGATGAACGAAGTAAGAGGAATCCCCAAATGGGGATGTTTCAGAGGAAGGGAACACAGGGTTTCATACAATTAGTCATGGTCTGGCAGGTTTGAGTTGTTTTTAAAGAAAGAGGCATGACCCTGCCCACTGGGACTGTGGTGTGCCTTGATTGTGTTTGGGTATCCAGGTAGATTTATTTATTTATTCGCCAAGCAAATATTTATTAAGTAGCTAGCATATGCCAAACACTGTGTATCAGAGAAGGTTGCACAGAGGAACCTGGGAGGGTGATTATGGTTGACCGACCCAAGTGGACATGGGCAGAAAGAAGAGATATATTTTTGAGCTTCGTATTTCCCAGCACATTCAGCTCTGTGCTTTCTGCCCAGTAGGTATTCAAAACTAGGTTTACTGAATTGAAAACCAATTCATGCCACTAGAGTGATCTATGGACTCAGAGAACCTAGGGGAGGAGTAATAAGCATCTTTAGTGAGCAAACAATATGTTCATGGCCAAAAGATACAACTTTGCTCTGTCTTGCTTATTAACTAGAACCTAAACTCCCTTGATGTGCCTTTTTTTCTCTTTCTGCTTCTTCCTTCATTTTTCTCTCTGAAAAGTTCTCATTAACACATTTTAATGAGTATAAATGAGGACTCCATGTCCCAAGAAAGAGAAAAGCCAAGCAGTGTGTGCAGAGAGAGAGGGAGAAAGTAAGCAATTATTGCTGTAGGTTTTGTATTTCAGGGCCATCCTTGAATCTCATGCTGCTTGCCAACTCTTAATTGCACGAGAAAGATGAGATTGGTGATTAAAAGCACAGACAAATATAGATATGGTAGAGATGTGGATATCGATATAGATATAAATACGATCTCCCTGCTGTTATCTTCAAGTCTGTGCCATTCATTTGGTTTCCCTTTGTTCGTCTCTCGTTTTATTTTGATATATATCTTTTTTTTTTTTTTTAAGTCAGAAACCATAAGAGATTCCTTCAAGCCATTCTCCTGTCACCCACTGTGAGATCCTGGGCTTAGGAAGTGTTCACTTTGTGTGTTTTAACCCCTCCCAACAGATCCAGAACTCTAACACATGGGCAGATCTGGCCTGTCAAACCCTTGATCAGGGGTATGGGAAGAGATATGGCACAGCCCCCCACCCTTCACTGTCATACAGACTGCTCTTGTTCCAGACCCTGCCCCTCAGGTCCTGATGGCCTTGATCTCCATTCAGGGCACGGTGGGTGTGGCTCCTCCGGACCTGTGGTCCATAGTTCTATTTTCTTTTAATTCTCACAACAGCCCTGTGTGGTAGGAATAGATTTCCATAGGCTGGTAGTTTACAATCTTTTTGAATCTGTGACCTGCCCCCACCCTTTTAGTGTCAACATTGTCCACTAACTATACTTCTAGTATCCATTCAGTGAAAAAGTCACCATGAACAAAATCTAACCTGAATCGATTAATTTTTACGTTGATGTACATAATAATAGCAAAATATTAAAAATGTCCAAATGCATTTAACAATTACAACATGCCAGGAATGGAGCCAAACATAGTCACTCGTGACAGCCCTATGGGGCATATTCTCTGATGGGCTCCATTTAACAGATTGGAAAACTGAGCCTGTGAGACAGATGAAGTAGTTTTCTCAAAGTCACACATCTAATAAGCAGCAGAACAAGAATTTAATCATACACAGTGAGGCTCCAGAACCAACATTCTTAACGATGATGTGGTTTAGATGCTCATTTGAAAACAGTAGGAGACACCTACAATCCCTATTGTCAGATCCTAGTTGGAGACCAGAGGATTGTCATGGGATGAATGAGATAACGTGTACAGAAAAATCACACAGTGCCTGGTATGCTCAGCAAATGTTATTCACAAGGATAGTGAATGTCTTTGACTATCACCCTTACTGCTAAAATTTTTAAAAAGTGATCTTTCTATGATTACTGTAGAGGTTGAGGACCAAGATGCCAATAGCATTGAAACAGTGGCCTTGGTCACAGGGGTGAACTGGCTGGGGTGAGTGGGATGGTGCTGTGACCCTTGGCGTTGGCATTATTGGCCCTAAAGTCAGTATCCTCATCCTTGGGTGGCAGCAGCAAGGGCAGAGGGTCCTTTCATGGACAAGGGGGAGAGAGTGACCACTTTTGGTATCTTTGGTGACCAGTAATAGCAGCACCGCGATCCAGAGAGGACAAGAGAAAAAGGTAAAAGTCCAGTAATTCTCAGAGCACCTATGATACACCCTCCTAGCACCTGGCAGAACTCTTCTGGGGGCACTTCACGGGGGGGAATAAGAGGGCTGAAAGTTCATGTGTGGTCCTCTTTCTCTCAGGCTGGTTTGGCCCAGAGCACAGTTGTTACAATTGCAGTCATCCATGAGGTTTGTATGAATTTCCTCTTCCAGCCGTGTGGTGGGCAAGATGGCCTGGAGAAATTTTCTGCTATGGAATATCTATGTGTTGAATAAATTACAAAACAAACAAACAAAACATACACTTTCCAGTGTATGGAAAGACAGTTATATAAAGTATGGAATTTACTAAAGGACAAAACTGCAAACTAACAAACTGAAACCAGAGAGGTGAGTAATCATGAAGGCAGAGTCATCCTGGGTAAAATGACACAACCAGGTACCTGAAGCTTTGAGGACTATTGATCACACAGACTATGAGAAAATGGATCTGGGGCTCATGCAACAAGGTGGGTACTGGACTTAAGATCCCCTCATAAACCATGACTCTGTAAGCGCCTATGTAGTCAGTGAAAAGCTGGACTGAAAAAAAACCACCTGCGTGCAACTGACAAGAAAGTGTGTTTGTCTTTGCTGTGACTCTGGATAGAACTGAATTAACCATAACATTTGTCTCCCCTGGAGTTTGTTAACTCCAGGTCTGTTCTCATGTATATCTAAGATTATTTTGTACCATTCATAGCATCAGGAAATATAAAGCCAAAAAATTAAAGTGGCCCCAGCTTGAGAGCGTTCCCTGGTGTCCAGAACCACCATAGGCGAATTCTCTTAAGGGATGAGCATTTTCAACTTGGAGCCTTCAAGATGCCCACAGGTTAACTTCAGCCAAATATAAACTTCTAAAGAAAGATGACTAAATACCCAAATATGCATGGGAACAGGCCATCATGAGTGATGGTCAGCAGAAACATTGAGATTATCAGATACAATCATGTTTGTAGAAGTAAAAGATGGAATAAAAATAGCAAGAAAAAAAGTGACTATCAATCATGACCAAACAGATCAGGTAAAAGAATGAAAGGGAACTTCTGGAGATAAAATATAATTATTGAAATTAAAATCCAATGGGTGGGTTAAAGAAAAGATAAATCATAATGATGATTGGACAGTTGACAGGTATATATTACTATATGCTTGGCACTTTTCTAAGCTCTTTGCAAACACACCTGAAGAAAGAGGGAGTGAATTAGAAGTTAGATTTAGACAAATTTCCCTTATAGAGACAAAGAGATAGGAAATATGAATGTGAGTGCTGTGTCTCAAATTTACTACTGTCAGATCTTAGACATTTTATAGAGCCCTCAGTTTCCTCAGCTATAAAACAAAAAAGAGGAGGCTATTTATCAAGAATGTCTGGGATTTGGTATACTTCATTGTAGGACTATTTCTGAAGTTTAGGTTTATTAACACTAAAAGAGTAAAATAATAATTAAGAGAGAGACTGACTTGATACAGCTTCAATATTTATAAGGTACATTCTTTTGGGACATTTTATTGGCTTTTTAGATATTCCCTTATTAGGGATATTTAGAAATTGGATGTCTAGCTACATAATTGTAATTCAATGCCTCAAAATAGTTTTAATCTCTCCCAAATCATATAAATGACTGAGAACCCTCATGGCTTGCATGAGGATGCCATCAAGTCTTCACACAGCAAGTATTTTCAGTCCATTGGTTCACATTATTCCCACACATGGTGAGTCATGGCAAACTCATTCATTATTAGAAGATGATTTAATAGGTGGATAATCATTAAAAATCCTATTAGTTACAACAACTCTATTATTTAGGCGCTTCTAACATTTAGCATCCATGAAAAAAAACCAGTTCCATACTGCCCATTTAATAAGATTGTTCTGACAGTTAAAGAGATAATGGAAATACAGTTAGTTCTACATGGTAAGTACTTATCCCTCTCAGTGTTCCTTGTTTGCAAACAACAGAAAGAAACTCTGGCTTATTTAAGCAGAAAATGAATTAAATGGAAAGCTGAGTGGGAAGGCTCACAGAATTAACGGGAAACCTTGGAAAATGGACAGGGACCAAAGGAGGCAAGGCCCAGCCACCAACCCATGACAGACCCAGTTGGCTAGGATGCCCACTCTAGCATCTCTGAACTGGTCACTTACTATCACACCACTGGATTCCTGAATCAACTTCTTTGACAAATAATTTCCATCACCCTTGTGCCTCTAAGTCACCCATTCAAGGTTCAAAGTCCTAGGGGTTGAGGGCTGTGAGCATCACCTGTGTGCTGGTACCCTCAATACATAAAAGTGGGGACAGCATCTGTTCTCCTTTGGCTTCTGTCCCTAGAGACGCTGCCCTGATCCCACTCTTCTTGGTATTCCCAAAAAAGGAAAGGTGTCTGCATGCTGGGAAGCTACAGAAGTTGAGACACCACCAAAACTCCCAGAATCTTTACTCCCTCAAATCAATAGTTAGTGGGAGTACTGGAGCTTAATAAATGTAAAATTTAAAAAGCATCTAATCTAAATGAATTAAGATCTTGTTTTCTGGCACCAGTGATCTATTAAATATTTTCCTAAGAATTATATTTTTTTTATTTGCAAAAATAAGTCATTCACAATAGGAGGGATCCCTGAAGTGATGGACATGCTCTGCATGTTGACTGCATCAATGTCAATATTCTAGTTGTGATGCTGTACTGTAGTTTTGCAAGAAGTTATCATTGGGGGAAACTGGGTAAAGTGTATATATAGGATCTCTCTTATTATTTCTTATAACTGCATGTGAGTTTATAATTATCCCCCAAAAACTTTATTTTTAAAGGGCATGCTTGTTGCTAAAAATATATATCAAACTCTACAGAAAATTCCTTTTCATTAGAGAGCCCATAAACCAACTCAGCTGAAGGAGAACTAACATTTTGATATACAAACACACACACACACACACGCACACACACACACACACACACTCCTATAACGTGATTTCCTACAGAAAAAAATACATATAGACAAAACATATTTACTTCAACAGATTTTTCGCAACATACTCTTTTCACCCAACAGTATATACAGACAACTCTATGTACAGACAACTCTGTATACAACTATGCACAATGACTTCTAATCTTTTTGTGTGAGGCTTCCTGACTTTTCTGGACCTCCCTATCTGTCTCCCCGTTTAAGCTATGAGCTCCTTGGCAGACAGGACCTTCACCGCTGCATCTTTGGCATGTAGCTACGTGCCCAACACATGGTGGGTCCAAAATATGTGTGTAGGATGTCAGGAAAACCTGACATCCTACACACATATATTGTCCACAAAGAAACAAACTGCCCAACGGGAGCATTACAATATGTAGTAATATTTCACTGAGGGCAAGCCCTAAGATGCCCAGGAAACAGGTGTCAATTTGACCTTGGAGGGGGATCTGAAAATCTCACTGCCTTCTCTAGCTGGTATCCTCTATCCATTTCTACACTGGGTCTACCTGACTCATTACTGCTTTGGCCTTCAGGGACATACTCCTTAATTATCCCTCTGGCTCAGTAAATGGCAAAACCCTGTCTATCTTGCATTGGGTTGCATTGCTGCTGGTCCTTGAAGTTTAATTTCAGAAAGTAAGAGGCCAATGCCAAAGGTACCTCTTTATTTTGGTACAATTCCACAAACATTTGCTCAAAATCCTACTATGTCACAGTAGGTGCTGGGGACACAGAAGTTAATTCAACCATCGGTAACAAATTACTAAGCATTTTCTGAATACCTACTGCATGCATAGAAGAGGGCATTCCAAAGTAAGATGTGGTCCCTGCCCCTTCATAGGTTAAAATTTCCTGGAGAAGATACAAAAAGATTACTACAAACATTGAAATAAAATAGCTTGAGTGTTATAGCAAAGGTACAAGCACTATGTTTGGGGAATGCTGAGGTGATAACAATTTTGATTACCATGGTCCCTGTGCAGAAAAAAATGACTGAAAGCTTTACAGAATAATTATGACTTAAGCATTATGGAATATAAATCATATGTATAATGAAGAAGATCAATATATCATCCTATCTATCTATCTATCTATCTACCTATCATCTATCTGTCTCATTATAGCACAGGGGGAAAGGAGAATAATTTCTCTTGGTTGTTCTGTGAGCAGGAGGAACAACTGGCTTCAGGGTGAAGGTAGTGTTTGCAAAGAATTGTAATCAGCAAATATAATTCACTAGAGAGACTGGGGATGATGAGAGAACAGCCTGTGCAAAAGCTAGTAGGGGACACAATACAGATGGTATTTGGGAAAGTCAAATATCTAGTGTTATTGGAGCATGGATATGAACTTCAGATTAAATAGCAAACACCAAAAACATGCTCCCTTGGAAAAATTAATCATTCCTCCATTCCATTTTTATTGAGAGCCTCCTCTAGTCAGAATGGCGAACACTCATGTAGTATTTAACATTTACCTGACACTGTCCTAAGTGTTTTCCATATATTAAATAATATCATCCTCACAACACCCTATGATATACTATTATACTATACTCTTATCATTTTCACTTTACATAGGTAGAGATTAAGACACAAAGAGGTTAAATGGTTTGATCACACAGCTGGTAAGCAGTGGAGACTTTGATCCAGAAAGTCTAGCAGTGATGTCCACTCTTCACCATGACACTATCCTGCCATATACAGAGGTGTGTGCCATGTGTTGGAGATAGAGGCAGCCATGGGCACAGCCTTAACCTGTCCTTGAGAGCTTACATTCTTGGGGTAGATATTAAAAAGGCAATAACATGCACAAAATTAAGTGTAAATCAGGGGATTCTGACATGGTCTGGAGTGCAGATGGTGCTGAGGACAGTTGCACCTGAGCAGGTGACAGTTATGCTGTGACCTGAAGGATGAGTGGGGGTTATCCAAGTGAGGAAGATGGAGGATGTAAGAAGAAGTCTGTTCCTAGACTAGGAATCATCCTATGTATAGGCCTTGAGGCAATAGATAAGAATAAAGAAGGCTGGTGTGAGATAAGAATAAAGAAGGCTGGTGTGACACAAAGGCAGTGTTAGGGAGTGTCACTTAAGTCAAAGATGTGAGAAGTAGGTAGTGGGTTTTGCAGGGCCTCTGAAAAAGCATTGTGATTTTTATCCTAAGTGCAATGGGAATCCTTTGAACGGTTCTAAGCAGGGAGTTGGCATGAGTTTCACTTGAAAAAGCTTCCTTAGGCTGCTATTTGAAGAATTGTGTGTGTGTGTGTGTGTGTGTGTGTGTGTGTGGTGGTGTAGGCAGGAAAGGAGAGCAAGGGGTGGCTGCAGGGAGCTCTTGCAGGAGATTGATGTAGTCATGATGGTGGCTTGGATGGGGGTGGTGACTGTGAGATGGAGAGACAAGCAAACACTCAAGAGATATTTTGGAGATGAAATCCATGAAATATGGTGATTGATTAGATGTGGGGACTGAAGAAGACGGGTTTGTCTGAGATAACTCCCAAATTTCATGACTCTCTGCAGCAATGGTTGGCAAACTTTTTCAGCAAAAGGTTAGATAATAAATTTTCTAGACTTCGTGGACCATATGGTCTCTTGCAACTACCCAACTCTGCTGTTTTTGTGCAAAAGCAGCCATAGACAACAGTAAACAAATGGACATGGCTCTGTCCCAGTGAAACCTGATTTAAACACAGGAAGCAGGCCAGATTGGTCTGTAGCTTGCCAACTCCTGGTCTGGAGAGTGTGAAGGTCACTGAGGTATGGTACTCTGGAGGAGGATGGGCTAGGCAAATAATTGTTTATGTCATCATTTCCTTTCCTTTTCCTGATAGCACCATAAAGTAGCTGTTAGGATTCTTTTTGTTAGAGAGAGTAATCTGCACTATTAATGACTGTTAATGACTTTTTCAAGGTCACATACCAAGTAAGTGGCAAAGTCAGTATTTGAACTCAGATCTTTTTTTTTACTTTCAAGCCAATGCAAGATCTTCCCGTCACCCCCATGCTATTTCCTGTTCCTTTTCCCCTGCAACTACCCTGTTATGGTGGCAAAGCTTTGTTTTGCAAGTTTTTCTCACTTTCCCCCAAGGGCGCTTTTCTTCCTTGAACGATTTTTTAAAAAGCCAAATAAAAAGGGATAGTGAGTCTCTAAATGTACCATCGTTGCTTTTGTTCAGTACAATAGACTTTATATTGCTTTGTCCAGTCCCTACGAAGTGGGACATAAGAGGTTTGTTTCCAAGAAATTAGCATGGTATTTTTCTCTTTTTTTGCTCCTGACATAATTTTAGCTTGGGGATAAACAGTGTTATTTTCATTCCCTTCATTTGAGCCCACATCGAACATTTTCTATTAAAATTTAAATAAGCCACTTCAGAGACAGATGAAGATGTGAGGCTAAAATGAGCTGATTCACTAGAATTTGTTCCTGAGAATATAACTTATTTTCTCTTACAGCTTATGCAACTGTTTCATAATAGAAATTTTAAGTGGGCCAGCATTGTGGCGTTATAGTCATTTCCTTCAACTTTTCCACTCAGAATAGCCAACTGCAAAGGGGAAATGAGGGACATAAACTCTCTCATCCCCTACCCCATAGAGACCCAATTATTATTCTAGGAAATTGCTGGAAGCTGAAATTTTTTTGAAGATACACTGGATTCTCTTTTTGTGATCCTCAATCTGTGCACATAGCAACAAAATCTTTGCTGCTGGCTGCTGGCCGAAATTTCTCTCTTTTTTCTTTTATTGAAGTTGGAGACAGAGCTTACCAAGGTGGAGATATATGTGTGGGGTGGGGTGGGAGGTGCTGAGAGAAGATGGGAGTGGGACCAGAGAGCAGGGTAGGTGCTGAGGTGAACAAAGGCAAGGTTGAAAAATGATTGGTGGACAAAGACCCAAAGTGCCAAGAGGAGATGCTAGATGGCCTCTAAATCAGAGGTCTCAAGTCAGGGCACAGAGGTCAGAATTCAGGACCAAGTAGGTAAGACAAGTATAAGCAAAGTGCTGGAGGAGTGGAGTAGTGTGGGAATCATTCTGAGTGATTAAGAGAAGAGCATTAACCAAGCTATGTTTCTTATCAATCGGTGTTCTAAGAGAAAATGGTTCTTTTGTTGAGTAATTTTGAAAATATGTAGCTTGATTCTTAGAGAGCCATATTAATAGGAATAATAATAAACATAATAATAACGATAAAAATAATAACAGTGATAAAAATGATATATAGATGATTGCTGACCACCATTCACCAATACCTCTTCTTTCTCCACTGCTGGGCATACTGAATGAATGAATCTCCCCTGCTATTGAAGTTAGGCGTGGACACATGACTTGCTTGCGTCAATGAAATGTGAGTGGAAGTGACATGTGTAATTGCTAGCATTCACCTCTTCAGTTTGCTTTCCTCCCTGCTTCTATGACTGTGGCATTCCCTAAATGGTGATGACCCCCACCCAACTCCAACACCAACATGGGATGGACATATAGGATAAACAAGAAGTAACTTTTTGCTGTTCTATGCCCCTGAGATTTTGTGTTTGTTCATTATAGAAGTGTAACCTGGCTTATCCCAAATGATAAAATAGCTAACATTTAATGAGAACTTACTATGTGCCAGATACCATTTATAGTATTTCACATGTATTAACACATTAGTATTTTATTAGTGGCTCTGGTAGGTCTAGAGGTAAATAAATACGGAAGTAAAGAAACCTGTATAATGTTCACCAAGTGTTTAGAACAATAGAAGCCCCTCATTTCTACTTTCCTTATTTGGGGTACAGAGCACCTATTTGATGCCTTGTGGAAGACAACCAAAACCCCAGGAAAAGATAAAATTCCTCACCTATTGAATAGGTAGGGGAGCAAATAAGACTAAGAGCAAGAATTAAGTTAGTATGATCTTAGAAAAGTGAGGCTCTTGTGGCTAATGCATCCAGGCCAGTACTGCTATATTAGTCATAGTAATATGACTAAAATGGTCATGTGATGGAGAATGTATCACAAACATGACAGGCGTGATGGCTAATTTTAGGTGTCAACTTGACTGGACCATGGGGCGCCCAGGTTAAACATTATTTCTGGGTGTGTCTGTGAGGGTGTTTCTTCATGACATTAGCATTTAAATTGGTGGACTCAGTAAAGCAGCTGTCCTCCCCTATGTAGGTGGGCATCATCCAATCCACTGAGGACTTAAATAGAACAAAATGCAGAGGAGGGAGGAATCTGCCCCTTTTGGCCTCCTGCATGCCTACTTGAGCTGGGACATTGGTCTTCTCTTGTCTTTGGGCTGAGATTTATACCATCAACTCCTCTGGTTCTTGGTTCTTTGGACTTAGACTGGAATTACACTACCAGATGTTGTGGGTCTCCAGCTTGTAGACATTAGATCTGGGGACTTCTCAGCTTCCATAATTACGTGCACCAATTCCTCATAATAAATATCTTCTCATGTATATAAATCCAGCTGGTTCTGTTTCTCTGGAGAACACCGACTAATACACTGGGTGACTATGGTGCTATTCTTAAAGTAGCCTGAGTAGCCTTTGAGGGTAGGTGGCCAAAGAGACAGTATGACCTTAAGACTGGATGTAGGAGCTGCATGGAAATAACTCAGGACTCGGTGCCTATTGTTTCTGCTGCTTGGGACACTCTTCTACCAGACCTTTGCATGCCTGGCTCCTCCTCATCATTCGAGCCTTGCCCCAAATATCATCTCTTCAGAGGGGACTTCGCAGACCTCTCAACTTTGCAGGCCCGAGTCACTTTCTATCACATCACTCTGTTTTACTTACACCCCAGTGCTCATCACTTCCTGATACTTTTCTTGTTAATTTATTTGTTCATCATTTGTCTCCCCTTAATAAAATGTAAGTGCCATGGGAACACAGAGCTTGTAATGCTCAGTAAGGAACTCCCAGTGTCCAGCACAGTGTCTTACACCTGATAGAAACTCAATAACATTTCAGAATGATCAACTGAATGAATGAATTATTGAATGAATAACAGGTACAAAAGAAACTAATGGAGCTTATTACAGTGAAAAATGCATAAAATGGACAGAAAGAAACCCTAGGGTGTCAGCATTCTACCAACAGCAGTGGACAGAAGTGGGAAAGCACTCAGTCCAAGTCCGTAATGTGGACCAGTGCAGGACCACAAGTCAGGGTTGTTGTGTTGCCTGATTACAGAGGATACCCTTCATACCTAACTCCACTAAGGCTAGGTTTGTGGCACCTACTGGGTGCTTCCAGAGCTTCCATAGGTTAACTCTAGCAAAGCATCTACAATTAAGGATTTGATTATTTAACTTACCTACCTCAATAACTAGCCACATGTTCCTAGAAAGCCTATGTCTTATACATGACAGTGTCCAGCCTGTAGAGAGAATATTTAACAAAAATTTGTAGAATAGATACATGAATGAATAATTTTATAGACAATCCCTTTATCACCTCAACCCAATTGTTGACTCTCATGTCAATACTTACCACCTGAGCTTGAGCCTACCCCAGGACTTTGGGTCCAGAATGGCAAATAGATTTCATCTTGTGTGCCAAATGACTACTATTAATTGCTACTTAAAGGCTTGTAAAGAGATAGATCTCAAGACTAGTTCTAGTGTCAAATGGATATGGGTACCATGATTAATTAATAAGGTCTACACCAAGCAAGGGACAGAGGAGTGCCCTGAATTCCACATATTTTCTAACCCAAGCTTGTGGATTCCTCATTAGTGAAGAGTGACTGCACCTGACTCAATCTTACCCAAACCTCTTTGCAGTCAGTATTCCAACCAAATGCATAAATCACACTTTGTGTTTGAGTTTTAAACTCTCCTCCCTGAATTCTTTTCATTATGAAGGGGTATTGAAAATTGTAAACCATGAGGACAGCAGCTGTGCAGAAGAAAGTGTCATAGGGAAGAATGAGAGATGGAAAAGGAAGAAAGGAGGGGAGAGTGCATGCAAAGGGGGAAGAAGGTAAGGAGGGGAAGTGGAAAAAGAGAACACTTGAATGTTTATAAATTGGAAAAAACACAACAGATGAGCGGCAGGGCGGGGAGGATAGGTTAAGAGAATGACTAAAGAAAAAGTAGAATGGAAGTCTTTTCTTGGGTGATAACTGCACACATGAAAATTTAAAATAGGCCTAATAATGCCTGACCCCTCTGAAATCTGAGGGCCAAATCAGATGATCACTTGAGATTTCATCAGGTTCATAGGTTAATAAGTCTTTGTGTTAATTTTTCTTTTTCTTACTTCTTTTCTTATGTTTCCTCTCTTTTTCTAATCTTTCCTCTTATTTCTTCTCTCCATCCCTTTCCACATCTTTCTTTCCCTCCCTCCCTTCCTTCTTTCCTTCCTTCCTTCTTTCTTCCTCCCTCTCTCTTTGCCTCTCTACCTCCCTTCCATCCTTTCTTCACTCCTCCCTTCCTTCTTTTTAAATTTTCTTCCTTCTGCATTCATCCATAGTATGAGAATACTGTGCTAGTGCTGAAAATAATATAGACAAATGAGAGACCTATTTCTTAACCTCCACTAGTTCTTGATTCCATTGGGAGGACAAGATTAGAAGCATTCTATAGCATAAAGCTTAAGTGTCTTTGGGTCTAACAAAACATGGATTGTAATTGAGCTCTGCCACTGGCTGCCTTGTGACTTTACCTCCAAGAGCCTTATAGTTTCTTCATCTATAGACTAGAGATGATAATAGCACCTTCTCTGTGGGATAGTTGCAAGAAATGTATGAGATACTGTTATAAATAAAATCTTTTTTTTAACATCTTTATTGGAGTATAATTGCTTTACAATGGTGTGTTAGTTTCTGCTTTATAACAAAGTGAATCAGCTATACATATACATATGTCCCCATATCTCCTCCCTCTTGCATCTGCCTCCCACCCTCCCTATCCCACCCCTCTATGTGGTCACAAAGCACCGAGCTGATCTCCCTGTGCTATGTGGCTGCTTTGTATATAAAATCTTAATGAGTATATATCAGTTATACCATTAAATGTTAGTGTATAATGAAACTTCTGGATCTTCATTAATAGAATGAGATGTTTCATCTTCTGTCTCCCCTGAATGCTCAGCTCATCCTCCTCACATCCTCTGCTACAATTTCACATTTAACCTTGCCTCCTCTTTTCCTGTATTTGCACATGTGTTTGTTATATTCTCCTTAAATGAGATGGTGTTTCATAGTCAGGTATTAATTAGGATACCCTTAGCTATAAAGTAAGATAGTATCCAAATGAAAGTAGCTTAAACATTGATAACGTTTTATTATCTAACCTAAAGAGGGGTTGGAAGGTAGGAGGTTTCAGGTTATTTAATCCAATGTAGCAAGGTGTCAACAGGGACGAGGATGTTCCCATCACTCCTCTTTGTCATCTGCAGCCTGTTGGCATTCATCCAAGGTGTGTGCCCTCATGATATCAAGATGGCTGCTGTAATGCCAGCTCTTACATTCTCACACAAGTTGTCAAGAAAACAAGTTTCTACTTACCTATTTCTTTTCATCAGCGAGGAAAATCTTTTACAGTAGCCCCCAATGGACTTCCCCTTTGTGCCTCATTGGCCAAGGTTGTATCACATCATCATGCCTAAATCAAGCCCTGTCAAAAGGAACAGAATTGCCTTTTTTGGCTTGGACTAATCAATATTCATTTCTTGGGTCTAACCTGGCGCCGTTTTCCTTGAAAACATTGGAAGATCAACATGACAAAAATCCAGGATTTTCCATTAAGGAGGAAGGAAACAGAGTTAGGGGGTTTGTTATGCAACCAAGAATGTCTTCTGTAATTCACATTTGTATCTCAAGTTCCAGAAGACTGCCAATCACTTAGTAGGTCTTTTGAAATGGTTGTGTCAAGAAAATCCCATTCTTTCCTGTACTTCCAACTGCCTACTCAATATCTCCACTTAGATTGCCATCAAACCACCAGAAACTAGGAGAGAGGCATGGCGCAGATTCTTCCTCACAACCCTCGGAAAAATCAACCCTGTGGACACATGGATCTCATACTTCCAGCCTCCACAACCGTGAGACAATAAATTTCTGTTGTTTAAGCCACTCAGGTTGTGGTACATTGTTGCAGCAGCCCTAGCACACTTCTAGTACAGTTCTCATTGCCTACTAGGTAAAATCCCTGTCCTTTATCATCCAGGATCTGGTTCTAGCCTGTTTTCTAGCTTCTTAGACCATTCTGTCCCCTAGAGACAGCCTGTATAGGATCTAGGCCCTTCTCAGGGTTCTTGGAACATGACTTGAGTGTTACACATATTCCTTCATTTTCTTGCCAAATCACATTCTTTCTTCCAATTGTCATCTTTTCAGAGTGGCTTCTCCAACCCTATCAACCCACAAGGAGTTCCCTCTCTTCTGTTCTTCCCCCTGCACCTTGTGCAAGACTCCACTGAAGCACATATTCCCCTGGATTACTTTGCCTTTGTTTTATGACCGTGTCTCTCTGTCTGGACTGAGAGAATATTCAGAGTGGAAATAGCTTCCTACTCACTTCTTTCCTTCCAGTATTAAGGCCAGGGAGGTGGCTTATGCCCCCCAACAATCCTTGCTGGGATGCTGCTAAGGAACTGAGTATGGCCCAGTAGAAAGTGGGCTGGAGAACTTGGTTTCTATGTTTACTCTGCCTCTAACTTGCTGGTTGACCCTTGGCAAGTTCCTTAACCATTCTGGGCCTCTGCATTCCTATCTGCAACCTCTAAGGATACCTTAACAGTGTCCCCATGGGAAGCTTCACCCAAGGCTATTCTTTTGTCAGATTCTCAAGGAAGCCAAATGGAAGTTGTAAATATTGAGTGAAAGAATTTCAGGCAGACTTAAGTCAAAGGGCAATGTTTCCTAAACAAAGACCTAATCAGCTCTCCCACTTGTACCCATGAAGGTAGCTACTTCTTTTGCTTTCTGGCAAGGCTGACTGCAACCCAAAGCTACCAGGGCACAGTGGTTGGGAGTGTAGCCATAGTTTAAGTTTTAAAAATGAATGGCCAGTAAGCAGGATGACTAGACTATTTCGGGCCACCCCCTCTTTTGCTGGCAAGGATTTCAGGGGCAGTTAGGAGGAGTCTGCATGAGGAAATGAAGCAACCTCCATCAAGATACCTGCAAAACCTGAATGGGAAGGGGCCCCAGGGTAGAAGGTGGAGCTTCCCACTGTACTCACGCCTCCTCCTTTCTCAGCACTTGTGTCTCTTCTCAGAGCAATAACAGTCTCTGAGACAGAGGATCGCTCCATTGTGGATGAGCTCCAGTTTGCCCATGGAGTCAGGTTTGAACTGCTAGTGAGCTTGACTGTATGATAGAAAAAGAGTAAAATCTTCACGTCTGCAATGGTGCCAAGTTGTGTTGGTTACCGATAAGTTTTCACAAGGGAGATTCTTGGCTGGTTTTGCCCTTAGTGAAAGCTCCCTTCACTTCAACACTATTCTTTGAGAGATCCATATCTTGACAGCCTGGAGCACTCCCAGAAAATGTTCCCGTGACTTGAGTAACTAAACCCAGCTCTATGTGTGCATATAATATAGATACGTTTTCCTTCCCTCCTGGTATATTTTGTTTAATATGTGATTCATAGCTTATTAGCTTGTGCAAATCACTTGGCCTCCATGATTCATAGTGGTCATGCTGTAAAATGGGTATAAGGATACTTATTACCTCTTACATTTTACTTCCAACAAAGCCATTCATTTATCTCATCTAAAGTCTTTGACCCAATGAGGTTAGCTCTAGTTTTAAGATCTACAATTTGTTGAAGTAAAATGTAACTTTAATGTAGTTTTGCTAAAGAACACTTACTTAGTTGATTAGTGGGGAGAAAACCCTGTTAAACTGTGCATTGTCATAGGTATGATAGTGACAGCCTTTAGTCCTTTGAAGGCTCGGTTCAAATAATAACTCTAGTCGCATTTCTTTCTAGGTTGTACTACACTTTTTTCCCTTTCTATTTGCAATTTTATTTTCCCCCCAAATAACCAGGAAAGTTGATACTATCACTCCCATCTACCAGAGAAGACTATTGATACTTGGGGGAGAATAAAAGATGGCCCCAGGTCACCCAGCAGCAAGAAGCAGAGTTAATACCTAGAACTAGGTCTTCTGTCTCCACATCCAATGCTCTTTCCACTACAGGGATGATTACAGTAGCCATGTCTTGGAGTTGTTTAGTGCTTTATCTCAGCATCAGTCAAAAGCATATTAAGTGCCTGCTATGAGCCAGGCTCTTTGATAAAAGCCTGATAACTCTCAATCCCTGTGCTAAAGAAGCTCACAGTTGAATAGTCAAGATAAGATTCCTGCAGAAATAGCCCCAATACAAAGCAGAATGTAAATAGGTTGGGAATTAGAAAGTCTTCAGATCATGGGGACCACTGAATGTCTAGCTAAGGAGTTTGGAATTTATTGGTAGGCTATGAGGAGCCACTGAAAGTTCTTTGTTGAGTGCCCTGTGTTCAATAAGGTCTTCTTAAACAAAAGAAAGCAAAACGAAACATGGGAAGAGTTTAGAGCAAGGGTTTGCATCTTTACCACTCTCCACTGGAGGAAAACAAGCAAGATGCGGTGGCTGTTCAAGTCACAGTGTGGGAGTGAACAGGGACTTGGACCAGCCATCCTTCTCCATGCCCTTTTCTTAATTTCTATTGTGCAGACATGGTAGAGATTGACTGGACAGGAAGACAGGAGCTGGTGGGCCATAGGGGCTACCCTAGTTTTCATCTCCTTCTTCTCTGGGACATTGCATACAAGTCTGTTGGCTCTTAGAGGCTATTTTAGTCACGTCACTTTTTTACCTGGCCCTTTGAGAGAGGACTTAACCATGTGACTTACTTTGGCCAATAAGAGGTTAGGAGACCTGACACAGTAGTGCTTTGAAATGACCTTGCATTCGGGGCTTTGCTCTCTTATGCCTCTGTCGTCACACATGAGCACGTCCAGGCTAGCTCAGAGTGAGACAACACTGCAAACTTCATGCAGAGAGAATGGGGACAGGGTGGGGGAGGACTGGGGAGAACATTATAATTTAACAGCATCTATTGCCATACTCACGCTACACGTAACACCATGCTGTTTCTCTGCAGTATCTATGCTGGATCCCATTCATGTCATCTAGGTATACGTGTGTGAGTTGAGCAACCCCCTGATCCGAGGGGTACCCCTCCTTTAAGTGCAGCCCAAGTATCATCTCTTTCAGGAAATACTAAACACTTCTAAATCCTACTAATGGTTCTCTTCTCTGGGCACCTAGAGCAAGTAAAAATGAGGACTCTGAATACACTGAATAAATATACTGTCTTTTGACGTACTGTCTTATTTGAATGTCTCCTTCAAGCAAATATGCAGCAGACAGGATTCTAGGGAAGAGGCAGAGAGAGACTGTGTGGGAGCCCCAATTAGCCAGAAGGTTGAGAGATACCACCCCAGACATCTGGAGCCTCTCCAAATGTGCTTCCTTAAGAACTCGAGGAAAAGGTCTTATCCAGGCAGGAAACGTGGAGTTCAGGCCCCAGACCCTCATCCACAGGGAAGAGGATGAAAGATGCAATTGTGGGTAGGTATTTGGTGTGACAGGGAACTTAAATTTGTCGGCAACCAGGGCAAGATATCATTGTCAAAAACATTAATAACACATAACAGCTCTCCTTTACTGAGCACCTACTTTGTGCCTTCCAGGTAGATGCTATCACTCCTATTTAACATATGAAAAAACTGAGACTTAGAAAAAAGAAATGATTTACCTAAGATCAAACAGCTGGTAAGCAGAAGAAACACAGTTCAAACCCAAGCCTGCTTAACCCAGAGCTAGCACTTTCTGCTCTGCCACTTCCAAGATGTATTAGTGCCATTGTGATTTTCAGCTGTAAAACTACCTCATCTAAGTAGGTCAGGCCTTCCCCAGTGGGACCACACCACCAGGTGGGGTTTGGTGGGAAAGGCAGCTGTGAAGAAGGGTCCTTGGATAACTTGCCTGTAATCCCACGGACAGATGTGTACCTGGTTCCTCATGTCCCACCATCTATGAGTCCCACATGTCCCAGCTGGCCATAGCATTGGCTGGTGGAACACAGTGGTACTTGCTGGGGAGGAAGGAGTCCAAATTCTAGCTCTGGCTCTGCTGTGCGACTCTAGGTATGTCACAAACCTGCCTTGATTAGAGTTACTTTAACTATAAAATGAGGGACTTGAGTAATGTTCAATTCAACATTCAACTTTTTGGGTCCCACTCGTGCTAGTAGATGGATCAGAGTGAAGAGAGACACAAAGAGCGGTCAATCCCTGCCTCCAAGGAGCACATGGTCCACTGGGGGCAAGAACACATGCCCAGGTTCCTCTGACAAAGCTCAGACAGTAGTGAGAGCTGGGCAAGGTGTAGCCATACTCTGGGGGCAACAAAGAGGGAGAGACCTGTAGGGAGGGCTGAGGGAAGGTTGCACCGGAAGTTGACAGGCAGGAGAAGCTTCAGGAATGAGTGGAGTTTTTAAGAGGTCTCATTTCCTCTAAGTATCTTCAGAGTCTGTCAAAATGCTCAGCAAATTGTAGGTCTCAGTGTCTGCTTGTTGATTGTAAATGAAGAAATGAGGGAGAATAAATGAATGGCTATTTTAGCCACAGAAATGCTATATTCCATTGTTTATAGGCTCAACAAGGCAGCAGGAAAAATAATTACATTGTGCTTTACATTTTGTAATCTAGCCAAGAAGTCTGACATACATGGGAACACATTGCACTCTTTTTTCTTTTGGGTTTAAGAGTATTGTTTTTTATAAACATTTTGTAATGTGGGGGAAATTATAAAAGTGTGACTAATCTTATCATCCAAAGATGGTCAGTTTTAACACTTTGTTATATATTCTTCCAATCCTTTCCCTGTGCTTACACACACATCCACACCCACACATACTCTAACACTAGTTCTTTTACCTTACATAGAGTGAAAATGTGCTCAGACAAGAAACAAAATGAAAGAATGTAGTTCCAATAGTCCATTTGACATTTTATATGAAAATTAAGCCTATGGTAAAACAAAAGAAAGGCAAAATATGGCATCTTAGGCTATAGATGTTCCAAATATGAAAAATATTTCTTTTTTTCCAAGTATAACCTTTCTTTTTTCTGCAAAATGATGATATTAATGGTAATGCTAATAATTATCATTCATTAACCCCCCACCATATACCAGGTGGTGTACAAGGTACTTCACACATATTAACCTTTTTTATATCACCACGATTTTGCAAGTTGGAAAATTTAAAAGAGGAGGTTTAGAAATTTGCCAAGTCTAGTCAACTGGGAACCCAGGCTTGTCCACCTCAAAGCCAAGGGCTCACTCCAAGGATGTCAGAAGTGGTGTTCCAGATGTCTCCACACAGGACTGAGAACCAGACTTCCAAATGTCATAGGATCACATGACTTTAAAGGGCTTCTGATGATGTGTCTTTGTGCTGTAGAGGTTATAATGGAGCTGACAGTGGGCTGCTCCAGCCAGACGTTGGATACGGTGTCTGTTAAAGTCCCTGAACTTACCTCTCTGACATCACTGACTATCTGAGTTGCAAAGAGTGTCTTAGCCATCTGCATTGATGTCCCTGCCAATAGCCTGCATCACTTGCCAACCACGTGAGTGAATCAACTTGGACCTGCAACCCAGGCAAGACTTTAGATTGGCACAGGTCAACTGTCAACAGACTGCAACCACATGAGACGCCCAGTGAGAGAACCAACCAGTTGAGCCCACTCAACCCACTGGACCATGAAAGATCATAATATTCTTTTATTTGGGGGATGCTTTGTTACACAGCAATAGATAATCATAACAGTGACGTTGAGTTGGGTTGAATTTCAGACTTAAAGGATTTTTTCCAGGAAATTTTTCTCCAGTAAGTGGATTTTTGGCTTTAAAATTTATATTCATATATGGCAAACATTGTTTTTGACTATTATGTAACTGGTCACCTGCATTAAATGTTGGCAGTGAGGGTTCCTTCTGCATCTATATTGGCAAAAGGCTCTGTATAGATAGACATTTCATTAGATCAAGGTTTGGCAAAACCATTAGTGTATTTAAAAAAGGGAAAAACATGGTGTCCAGAGCCAAAATACTTACAAAAATTCTTGAAAAAAAACCATGAAAAAAACATTTAGAAATATTGTGAATAAATTAGGTTACTTAGTAACATGCAATACAGGGTTTTCACAGGCAAATCATATTGGTCTATTTGAATTCTCTTGTACGATAACATTCTGGGCCAGTAGATTGGGAGGAAGTAGACTTGCAGTCCTGAACAAATTTGTACTTGTTCATGATATATTATTCTTTCATATGGCTATGGATTAAGTAGCCTAATGTCTTAATTAAGGTTTGTATGGATATTCTTTGCTGAGATTCTGTGAATTCCTTTTATATTTTTTCAGGTTCTGATAATAATTTGCTGACTTTATGAAGACATTTGCAAGTTGAAATTTTGATGATCTGGAATATTTTCAACAATATTGGGGAATTATTTGTCTTCAAAGGCTTGTTAGAATCCTTTCTTGAACCTCTTAGCCTAGAGCTCTGTGTGTTTATTTGTGTGTGTGTGCACTTGTGTGTGTGTGTGTGTGTGAGAGAGAGAGAGAGAGAGAGAGAGAGAGATTTGGGGGGTGGGGAGTCAATGGTGACTTCTGGAATTCTGAATTGCATAATTGTTTGGATAGTGGTGCCATTGCTTAATATAGGGAGCTCTGGAAGAAGGCCTGGATTGGGTGAAAATCTCATGGATTTCAATTTTGAGAAACGTTGATTTTTCGGGTTTTGGCTGGGGAGGGGGCTAAGGGTGGCAAGGTACTTGACGAGAAAACTTGTGTAGAAGCTGTGTTTAAATATTGTATGAGTTTACTAGACTGCTGTAACAAAGTACCACAAACTGAGTGGTTTAAACAACAGAAGTTTATTATCTCACATTTCTAGAGGGTAGAAGTTTAAAATCAAGGTATTGGCAGGGTTGGTTCATTCTGAGAGCTCTGAGGGAAAACTTCAGTCCCTTCTCCTAGCTTCTGGTAGCTCTTTGGCTTGTGGTATCATAACTTCAGTCTTCCCACATCATTCTCCCTGTATGTGTGTCTATTTTCAAATTTCCCATTCTTATGAGGACACCAGTTATATTGGACTAGAGCCCATTTTAATAACCTCATTTTAATTTTATTACCGCTGTGAAGACCCTATCTCCAAATGAACTCAAGTACTGGGGTTTGGAACTCCAACATATGAGTTTGGGGGGAGGATCATAGTTCAACACATAATAAATATCAAGCGTGCTGTTCTAACTTAGATTTTGTTTATTTGGGGGTAGCTTATAGGGTGGGGCTAATGAAGATTTAGTGAAAAAATGTACTCTCCCCTCAACCATTCCTTGTTGCTGCCACTAATTTGTTACACATATGAGTTTGAGGTGACTTCAAGATATTCAAAAGCATATGTTATGCTAAGTAAAAAAAGTCAGTCACATAAGATCACATATTGTATGACTCCATTTACATGAAATGATCCAAATGAGGAAATTCATAGAGACAAATTAGTGATTGCCCAGGACTGGGGCTGGGAGTAGTATGTGGACTCTCTGCTAATGGGCATAGGTCTTATTTTTGGAGAGGATGAAAATGTCCTACAATTTGAATATGGTGATTGTTGCACAACTTTGTGAATATCCTAAAAGCCATTGGATTGTAACTTTCAATGGGTAAGTTGTATGGTTTGTGAATCATATCTCAATGAAGCTATTAAAATTAAAAGCAGGGCTTCCCTGGTAGCGCAGTGGTTGAGAGTCTGCCTGCCGATGCAGGGGACGCGGGTTCGTGCCCCGGTCCGGGAAGATCCCACATGCTGCGGAGCGGCTGGGCCCGTGAGCCATGGCCGCTGAGCCTGCGCGTCCGGAGCCTGTGCTCCGCAACGGGAGAGGCCACAACAGTGAGAGGCCCGCGTATCTCAAAAAAATAAATAAATAAAAAATAAAAAATAAAAGCAAGTGTTAAGTCAGCAGTTGGATATAAGGGTGTTTGAGTGAATTTTAAAGTCCATTCCACTCATGAGATTCTAAGATCTGCATTTTTTTCATCTCTCTGGATTTCTTTTTTTTATTTGTAAAATGAGACTAGAGTCTATGTTGTAGATGATCTCCCCTTCGATTCAACTAAAAGCATCACCTGATATCCTTATTTTACCTTACAGAGCAAACTAGCTTAGAGCCTGGGTTTTGAGAGCAACAGAACTGAATTCGAATCCAGCTCTTCTACCTTCTAGCTCTGCAGCTTTGGGAAAATTATTGTACGTCTCTGAAGCTTAATCTCCAAATCAGGATATGGAATGGGAATAATAATAATTCTTTCCTCATGGGGTTATTGAGAGCATTTAATGTGCTACTATTCTAAAGGGCTTAGCAAGCATCTGGCACATGGTAAATCCCTGAAAGGCAGTAGCTATTTTTATTGTCAACATTAACTTCCTAGGGTCAAGACTAATGACTCTACTTCACCAAAATGAGCCAGATGATTCTTTTTCCACAGGTGTTGAATTGTCCTCTTGCCTTCGATGCTCTAACAGTTCTACATCCTACGCAGTTTTAAATTCTTGAATAATTTGATACAGCCGCACCTGTGTTAGTCCAGCACATGTTTTTCCTCACACTCCTCCTGCAGTCTGGTAAGATCTTTATATTATCAAATAATCAGCTTGCCTCTGTTTTTAAGAGGCACCAAATGTCATGTAGAATGAGACAAATTTGTGACCGTTAATAGCAATCTGATGGATGCAAATACATCTCTCATACTTATTGAGCACCTACTTTGTTCAAAACAATATGCCAAGCACAGAGAGGAGAGCAAAAAGAGCAATATAAGGATGCTGTTCTCACAAGTCCCATGGTTTAGCGGGGAAGATACTCCCATGTGTCCATTCTGTCATGCATCAAATATTTTCCGAGCTTATGAGGAGGATGGAAATATATGTAATGCAATGCATGATGTTGAGCCCTATAATAGATTTGTGAACGCAGTGCTGAGGACTCTCAGAGAAGGGAGGGATTAATGCAACGTGGAGATGACATGCCTGCCAGATGGTGCAGTGACAGAGGGACACTCTCGACTAAAACTGGGAAACACATCACTGTTCTGCAAACAGGTCATGCCCTTTCATGACCTGCATTTCTGATTCGGAGACCAGGGCAGGCTTCACGTCTAGGTAAAGCTGCTTCTGAAATGACGAGTAGAATTTGGATATTTAGTGAAGGGACTAGGGAGGGTCATCACAGGGAGGCAAACTGGGGTTGGGTTATGAAAGCCCTAATGCTAACAGAAGACAATAAAAAACTCTTAAAGGGGAATGACAAGCTCAGAATTATGCACATGAATCAGTGTGTGTGTGTGCACGTGTGTTTGTGCATATGCGTGCACTGAAAATATAACACACTGGATGCTTTTTTCCTACTTCTTACCTCGTGTTTTCAACCCCAAATTTTATATGTGTTGATCAAGAAATTTTTTTGGGGGGGAGGGTGGGTAAGTATTTGAGCAAAAACAGACAGCATGTAGTTTAGAAAGCAAGCTTACCGCTGTCTCTCAGCAACTGAGACTTTTCATTGTCAATAAGGTTAATTACATCTATCACTCATTCTAAAATGACCTTTATGATTTTTCCTCCTAATAACATTCTCTCCATATGGGCTCACGTTTGGGTAGCTGAAGATCGGTGATGTCAGCCCTGAATTTCACCATCTGACAATCAGAGCTCTGGAACTACAGGTTAGACTCTCAAGCTTTCCTGTGGCCCTGCCTCCCAATTTACATGCCTGAACTGAATTGGTGAACCATCCTCTGCTATGAGGATGCAGAAAAGCATATTGCCTATTCACCAAACAATTCTTCACTTCAAAATATTGGGGCAAGATTTATAGAAAAGAGAGTTAGAAGGAGCAAACATTTATTGACATCAGTGAGAGAGCATGGACCTTGGAGTCCAAAGACCCATATTTAAATCCCAGATCTGCCACTTATTTGCTGGGTAACTTGAGCAAATCACTTCCCTGCTCTGGGTCTCAGCTTCCTCCTCCTCTAGAGAATGAGGATGGTAATATTTACCTTACAGGGTTGCTGGATGGTTGAATGAGGTTCTGTATATAAAGCAGTCCATCCAGACCCTAGCTCAAGGTTGGTGGCTATTCTAGAAGTCCCAGGAGGAATGACAGCTGCAGACTATCATCTTCCACAGGTTTTAGAAAGCCAGTGTGTAAAGGGAAACATAAAATAAAATCCACCCTTGAAAATCCCTTAAATCAAAGGTCAGCCTGTATGGTTTTATGTAGACGCACAGACTGCTTCTTGTTAGTGGCAAGTGTAAACATAAAACAGGTAAACAAACATATATTTTTACACCAGAATCATATTCATCATAGAACAACATGCGCACCGTATTAGAAGTACATGGAGACAAAGAACAACTGAAAGAGTAGGAATGGGAATTTGTATCCAGGGAGGGCTTCCTGTGTAGTTATGCGCTTGACTCAAAGTTCTGCTGTTACCATCTTGAAACTCTCAATCATTTTTGAACAAGGGACCTCTCAGTTTTATTTTTCTCTGGGACCCAGAAATTATATAGTCAGTCCTGGTCATATCTTTAAATTGTTTCCCTCCACTCCTTTTCACCCCCATTTGGTATAGTTGAATTCATACAAGATAAATGTTTTTAAGATATGTCACTGTAGTGGAATAACTATTATACACAGTACTTTAGTGCATTTTCAAGAGATGGATGTAATTGTCCCCATTGGATAGATGTGTAAGTTGCTCAAGGTCACACATCAGTAAGTGTTCAGATCGGGACTGATATGTCTATCTACACTTACTACTACATCATGAAGAATGAGGGAAAAAAAAAGCATGACAAGTAATTCCACTTCAAAAATAACACAGAATCAGATGCCTAATAAGAGGATGTTTGAACTGGATTGATACGCTGGGCCATGCTGGACCCAGCAACACATCATTTATTTATGCTAAATTTCCCCGGTTATGGCTTGCTTCCTGACGTGGAAATCTGTGGGGTTTTACTCATCCTTCTATTCACAGCCCCTAGCACAGTGTTTGGCATGTAGAAGATGCTCACTGCATATTTATTGAGTGAATAATATTCCAGACAAGTTCTTCACTCAGCACTGGCCTTCCTTTTTTTGAAAATTCATACCTTTGCTACTTCTCTTCTTTGAAGACCTCTCTGACATGAAAATGTTCCTTAGGAACATCATTTCTGATTATATAAACAAAAAGCCACAAGATCATAACAACAAAAACTTTGATGATGACTCTTTGCATGAAAAAACGTTGCTGGTTGATTATGTATTTAAATGCTGTTGGAATATCCCAGTTACTGTTTTACTCTCCACTAACTGGAAGTGCCTTGAAAAAGGCATTAGGAAAAAGAGCTCCTCCCCCAGGTTGCTATAGATTTTTTAAAAACCACTTTATTTGGATATAATTGACATACAAAAAGCTGTACATACTTAATGTATATAATTGAATGAGTCTGGAGATAAGTGTACATCCATGAAACTATCACTACTGTAATCCATCCTCTCCAAAGTGTTTCCTACTTCCCTTTTGTTTATTACTTTTTGTGAAAAAAGTGCTTTACATAAGATCTATCCTCTCAGCAGAATGTTAAGTACTGGGCTGGCCAAAAATTTTGTTCGGGTTTTTCATAAGCTCATACAGAAAACCCCGAATGAACTTTTTGGCCAACCCACTGTATAATACAGCATTGTTAACTACAGATGCTACTTTTTTTTTTTTTTTTTTTTGCGGTACGCGGGCCTCTCACTGTTGTGGCCTCTCCCGTTGCAGAGCACAGGCTCCGGACGCGCAGGCTCCGGACGCGCAGGCCCAGCGGCCATGGCTCACGGGACCAGCGGCTCCGAGGCATGTGGGATCTTCCCGGACCGGGGCAGGAACCCGTGTCCCCTGCATCGGCAGGCGGACTCTCAACCACTCTGCCACCAGGGAAGCCCAACTACAGCTGCTACTTTTAACCCAAGTTAGCAGTGTTCCCCCACCACAGCTGGGAATCAACATACTCCCTCAGTATCATTGTTCCCTCATCCTTTACTCTGCTCATAGTCAACGTGTCACGGGGGCCATTGATTTTTCCTCCCACACTTCTCAACACCAGCCTTCCTCATCATGACCCACTACTTCTCCAGCTTGGACCTCACTTTTCTCTTTCCTGAATTGACCCGGGGGCCTCCCACCAAGTCCCTTTGCCTCCTTCCAGCTTGTCACCACGCAGCCGCTGGAGAGGTCTCAGCACCCTCTGGTCTCTCACTGCTTGCAGGAAAAACTGCCACCCCTTGGCACGGCACTGGAGGTCCTCACCATCTAGTTCCAAACTCACTTTCTAGTTGGTTTCCCTGTGTAAACCCACTCTCGTAGCCTCACGCAGGCTGACTCTGGTACAGAGTTTAGTGCTCTGGGAAGATCAACATCTGTGGGAGGGAGGCAGAGAGAGTAGTTAAGCTGTGATGATGCGGGGCCAACGGTGGCCTCTGCCAGCCCCACTGGGAGCACAGGAGCTAAAAAGCTGCCAGAAAGGTCCCCTGTTTGTCCAAAATAGCTTGCCATTGTACCCCCATCTCAGCCAGTGCTCCTGGATCAGGTCGCCTCGGGCCAGGCGGCTCTCTGCAGTAGAGGCCACTGCTAAGGAGCTGACAGCAGCAGGTGTCTGTCCTCAGCACAGCCTGCAGCAGGGCAAGGAGTCCTTCCCTCCCAGAAGGAGAATCGGGAGCCCATCTCCACATCTACCACGCTTACCCTCCTTTACCTCCATAGAAGCTTTACTCCTTTTTTGTGGCTTCATGCCTTTGTACTTGTTTCTTCTGTTGGAAATGCCCTTTGCCTACTGCTTTCTCCCTTTGATGTGATACTTTCAGTTTCCCTCTGTGACTGATGTCAATTGCTGACTCCCCTAGAAGCCCCTGCCCACTCTCCCAGGCAGTCAGTCACTATTTCACACGCTCAGGCCATGCACCTTGCTCACATGCACTATGTGATAAGCCCGGACTAGATACCGAAGATCGATGAGACACAGTCCTGACCCCCAACCTACTGTGGAGACTCCACCTCTTCTGAGCCCCAGTAGTACTTAGCGCTTTCTTGTATTACAGCATCTACCACGTTGCTTATTTATTCACTCACTCCATCATTCACTTGTTCATTCACTGAGTATAAATCAAGTCCTCGCCTTCCCTGTGCCTAGCACTCTGCGAAGCACTGGGGATACAATGACCAATTGTCCGGTTTGCTGAGGTATAGAAATTAATCAATGGGTCCTATAAAGCCAGCGTAATTCTAGCTTGGACAAAGGCTATGAAGTTCATGGAACTATGAGGTTTTACAATAGGGTGTTTGACCTGGTCAGGGAGGTCAGGGGAAGCAACCAGGAGAAGTGATAATTACCAGACAACTTGGAGAAGGGAGAGAGGTTAGAAGGCTTTCAGGTAGAGATTACAGAATGCCCACAGACTCAGGGGCAGGAGAGCAAATGGAGACTATGAAGATGTGAAAGAGCTTTGATGAGGCTGGAGTTCACAGAGCGAGAGAATAGTAGAGGGTGATATGATGGCTAATGACCATGTGAAAGTTTATTGATTGTCTTTGGTGCTCAGCGGGAAGTCATTAAATGCTGTAAGCAAGGGATTGAAATGATCAGATTAGAGATCTGAAAATATGTGATGGCTGCTGTTTGGAGAACAGATTGGAGAAGGGAAAGGACCCCATGCGGACACCATGAGGAGGCCATTTTCAGTTGCCCATGGAGATAAGGGCAGCTTGGAGTAGGGTAGGGACATGGAGAGAAGGGGCTAGATCTACAGCAATTTAGGAAAAAAAAACAAACCGACAAGCTTGGTGATTGGTTCGTATGTGACTGGGGATTAAGGAAAGGGAGCTGTCAAAGCTGCCTTTAGATCTCCATTGATCCCTAATCTCTTTGAATTCAGAATCCAGTGAAAATTATAGGCAACCCACTGGAGACTCATATATAGACGTGCACATAACACACAGCATTTTGCCTGTCACTTCAGAGGGGTGCATAGAATGTCTAAAGTCCATTCCTGAGCCCCAGGTGGGAAAAGAGACTGTATCTTATTCCTTGCCATACCTCTAACTTCTACGCTAGAAATCAGTATAGAATCTGGCACATAGACATGTTTGTTGAAGCAGTTACTAAAGGTGAGAAAAAATGGAGGGTACTGAGAGGCTCCTGATGGTAAACTCTCTGCCGTCTCTGCTGCAATATGGATGTAGGAACTTTAACAGAAGAGCTACAACTTGCGTGTCTATGAACAACTGCTCATTAGCTTGCAAGGCAGCATGAGGTGGAAAAGTCCACAAATGGACTCAGGAGCCTCCAGGTGGTGGAGAGGAATACATTTTAAAATATTAAGGCTCCAAAGACCCAAGATTTGTTTGCAGCAGATGTCTCTCCATAATGCTTAGTGCATTGGACTGAAGAATCAAGCCGTCTGGTTTTATTTTACGTGGGGGAGTACATCATTTGGAGATGAAGCCAGTCTGCCTATGGCTGGGTGGATAAGTTAAGTTAATGTCTTGCATCCAGTGATTCATTTTTTACCTTGTGGATGAAGCAGAACTGGTAATTGTGTTCATAGACAGAGATTTAGAACAGAATCATGCCACTGCAGATAAGGCATTTCAGGAGGCCAATAAAGATAAGAGAGAAAAGAAATGCATAGGAGGAAGTTTTAAGAAAGATTTAGTTTCCACATATTAACCTAGGCTGGGTGGGATTGTCCTCTGTGTGCTTTGAGCAGCTGCGAGGGGGAGGGGGGAGGGAGAACCACCATCTGAACTGTGGACTCTTCAAGTGGGCCTTAGCGATCCATCACCTGGTTCAATTCCCATCTAAGCGGGAATTCCCTCTGCACTGCCCTTTGCAGATGGTCTGTGGTTCCTCCTCAAGCTACCCTAATGAGGCTCCATTGTTGAGTAACTCTGATATAAAGTCAGGTCCAGACTCTAGTCTATACCAGGAATGGCAAATCAGCTTAAATTTGCATAACAGTTCCAATTTCTTGACAGTGCTTGCCTAGAGCTGAAGGATTCCAAGGCTGAATCTGGATTTAAAAAAAAAAAAAAAGCAGTAATTGATTATCAGTGTCTGTCACAGAGGGAGGAGGATGAGGAATTGTACCTTCGAAACCAAAAATATTCTGTACTTGTCATCCCTGGGCTACACAGTCTTCAGTTAATTAATTCAACTTCCATTTATTGAGCATCTACTGTGTTCCAGTTGTTGTCCCAGGGCCTGGGGATGTAAATCCAATGGTTAGTTCTCAGTTCTCATTTTACTTGCCCTCTCCACAAAATTAGACAGAATTGGCCATTTTTTCTTCTTCTTTTTTTTCTTTAATTAATTAATTAATTTATGGCTGTGTTGGGTCTTCGTTTCTGTGCGAGGGCTTTCTCTAGTTGTGGCAAGCAGGGGCCACTCTTCATCGCCGTGCGCGGGCCTCTCACTATTGCTGCCTCTCTTATTATCTGTGGAGCACAGGCTCCAGACGCACAGGCTCAGTAATTGTGGCTCACGGGCCCTGTTGCTCCGCGGCATGTGGAATCTTCCCAGACCAGGGCTCAAACCCATGTCCCCTGCATTGGCAGGCAGATTCTCAACCACTGCGCCACCAGGGAAGCCCCCATTTTTTCTTCTTAGCTACATCCCAACCCTCACCC
This sequence comes from Monodon monoceros, assembly GCF_005190385.1. Lineage (NCBI taxonomy): Eukaryota > Metazoa > Chordata > Mammalia > Artiodactyla > Monodontidae > Monodon > Monodon monoceros. The sequence continues at coordinate 95,173,555 of NW_021703777.1, forward strand.
TCATCCCTGCTTTGGCTTCCCTGAAACCACACCTCTCTTTACTCCTAACTCACTGTTGCTCCTCAATTTTCTCCTCTTCTTCTCTATTTTAAAATGTTGCTCATTCCCAAGATTTGGTCCTGCATCTCCTTTTCTTCTCTGTCTCACTCTAGTATCTGGATAAGCACATCCAATCCCACATTTTCAAATGCCATCTATAGGCAAATAAAACTCAAGTTTATGTCTCTAGCCACAAAGGGAAGCCTATATAACCATCTTCTACCTGGAATCTCCACTTAGATACCTAAAATGCACCTCAAACATCACACATTCAAAAAAGAACTCGATTTCCGTATTACCTCCATCGCCCCCTCAAAATACAACCTCAATCATTTGTCAGTCTTCCCATCTCAGTACATGGCACTGCTATGCATTCAGTTGCCCTTGCCAATGAGACAGGATTTCTTTCCTTCCCTCACCACCTCTCGTCTAAGACATCAGGTAGTCCTGTCAATTCTACCTCCAAAACTTCTCCCAATCTGCCCAAGTTGCCCTGCCACTTGACCACCATCCTTATCCCAGGTGTCCTCATTCTTTCCTGGAATATGTCAGTAGTTCCTATCTGCTCTCTCTCTTCCATTCTTGTCCCCCTCAGTATACTGTCTGCATAAGATGGAGAAGTTTAAAAAACAAATGTTAATGAGATCATGTAAACTGATTGTTTAAAATGTCAAAGAACATCTAAAGTTCTCCGGTTTACTGGGTCAACTTCAGTCTTTGTGTACCTCTTAGACCTCACTGCTCTTGCTTTCTTCTGCCACTCACTAGCCCACTTTCTATTCCTTCAACAAGCCATGCATATTTCCTCCTTGGGGACTTCAGATTTTTTGTTTCTTTCTAGACTATTCTTCTCTTTGATCTTTCTGTCGTTGGTTCCTTCTTGTCTTTTAGGTCTTGGCTTCAACTGTACCTGGCAGGATATCTTTATTATCTCTCATCTGGATGACTGTAATCACCTCCCTGCTGGTCTCTCTGCCTTCCTGTCTCCCACTGCCATGCCCTCCTCCATACTCCACAGACTTCAGCCTGGTCCATTCAGCTGGACATGGTCCAGCCCCTTCCCAGTCCTTCAGCCTCATCCTCACTGGATTCCTTGCCTCAGATGTGATGCTCCTCTCCTTTGCTGGATTGCAGAAAGCCTCTAAGCCTTTCACCTGCTATTCCTCCTGCCTAGTATACTTGCTATACTATACTAGTTTCTGGATAACTTCTACTTCTTCTCCAAGACACAGTTTAGGAGAGTGTCACCTTTCCTGGAAATGCTTTTCTGACCCTCCCCTTACCTGAAGGTCATCCTCTGCTTTCTGTACTGGGCTTCTGAAAGCGCTTGGGAGCTATTTTGTTATGTTGGTACCTATTTTCTAGTCTCTCTCCTGATGTCCCTTTTGGAAGCAAAGATTATGTACATGTGGGCTTATCTTTATTCCCAGCACCCAGCACAACCCTTTGCATTATAATAAATATTGCCTCAAGTTTTACTTACAGGATTTCCGGAAGGTGGCAGTGGGCTGGCATTCTGCTGGGGTGGATCATAGCCAGTGTGTTCTACCCAACTCCAGAATTCATGAGCCCTGAGTGAAGACTGACCTCTGGGGATGGAGTGAATGACATATCTGGAGGAAGAAGTTGCTCAAGTGTGAATTGTGGAGAATCAAGGATGGCACACTGAATGCCATTTGGTGATCATGGCACAGCTATGAGTTTTGTATCCTACAACGGCTCAGCTCTTGGTGTTTGACCTGTGGGCTAGGGATACTCTACAGAGTACCAGTAGAAGTTGGAAATACTTGAAAGGACAGGCAAGGTTCAGATCCCCCAGGAATTCTCACGGCGAATAGCCCTGGTGTGGCCGCCTCCTTCCCTGGGCACTGCATCTCACATGCAGTGGAGGATAACTGGCCATGTTTCCATTTAGTGATCCTGCCCACCTGGCTACACCTGACTGAGCCAGGAGTAGACATCCAACCCCACTTGGGCCAATGAGATTCTCCCTCTCCTAGAATTCAAGAATTAAAGTAGAAAAACACAGAATTTGGAAGGTAGTGATACTGACTCAAGCTAATGGCAACATCCTAGAAATAAAAGCTACGAACTCTTTCTGTTAAAATATGTCCATTTCCTTTCCCTTCCTGAGTCAAAACTTCTTGATTCTATGACATAGCCCAGTAACCTTGCAAAGAGGAGGAGTGAGGGGAGGTGGGGTTTGGGATGAGAGAGACTCAGATGCTTTCTGGGGACAGGAGCGGACCAGTCTTCCAGGGATGAAAGATATAATGAGAAAAGAGCCAGGAATGGATCTCAAGCTTGCCATTTCAAGCTGAGCAAGTGCTGTTTTCCGTTAGCAAAGCTGAGGACTTTCAGAAAACCAGAGCTGAAAGCCTTTTAGTGATGAAGACACTATGACCTCGAGTGGAGTCATGACTTACTGAGGCTCCTGCAATCAGGTATTGGTTATGTCTGGAATGCAGGCCTCTCAGCTCTCAGCCTAGTGCTCTTCCCACCACCTCAGTTGCCCTCAGTCTAAGCTGGGTTCAGCACATCTGTCTACATGGGTTCATTGTGCTCCCCTTCTGTGTCCAACTTGGTGGCTGCAGGTGATTACCTTGGGGTCCAGGAGCACAGGGTTAGCCCTAGCTGTATGGCTACTAGGAAAGTGTGTTTCTGCGTTTATCCAGGGCATCTGCCTACCTAAGTACCCAAGTGACCCATCCCTTAATACTGTGGGGCTGGAAACCATAAAGCAATAATCACATGGCAGGTCACTGACACGAAGGAACACCAGTCATAATAACATGATGTGATGTGAGCGGCATGGGGCGATACTTGTGAGCTGCCTTACTCCCACACACCCTGCCAGCCCTGCCACATTATAGCATGGCTTCATTCCTGGCCTTACACGTAACCCTTGTTATATTGCTTCCAAATATGGTTGGATGCAATAATCGTACTCTTCTTTTCAGTCAACTCGATGTCTCCAAAGTGGGAGCATATCTCCTCTCTCTGTGCCATGCAGGTTTCCAGGGAGGCCTTTCAATAGCCAGTCCCCTAGCTAACTTCTACAGTTGGTCTGAAGTCACTGACTTCAAAGTGTGATCTGAAGTTTGCTTGAATCAGAATCTCTTAGTGTGATTGTGAACACGCCGATTATTGGGCCTCTCACAGACCTACTGAATCATAATCTCTGCATTATTAACAGATTCCCCAGATGATGAAGGCTGCTATTCTCAAAAGTTCATTGGGGTTGGAAAAGGTGATGAGTTTAGGCTGGGGAGATAGTGGTTTCCTGCCCCTGCTGCAGCACTTCCTAGCTGGGTAATTTTTGTCATGTAACTCACCTTCTTTGAGCATCACTTGAAGGGAAGGAATATGTCTCATTTATATTTCCCGATATTCAGTAACTAGAGCACAGGTGGTCCTTAAATAGTGTAAAATGAATGAATGCACGCACGAGCGAAGATATTTCCCCACATTGCACCTATTGAATGAGATAACTCAGGGAAAATACCTGAGCAATGTCCTACACACAGTGGGTCCTCATCAAGGGCAGTTCTCTTCCATTGCCCTTAGGAAGGTGGCTTGTCATCTCTGGGTAACTTGAGTAGGGACACCACAGAAGAGTGGAGAAGGAGATGTTATGTGCTCAGAGACCTTGCTGAGACCCAGAGGTAATAGATGCTTCTAGAATATAAATCCTTTCTTATTTTGCTCTCTAGTGTCCTCTGCCCATTGTCCTGGGAGTGGCCAAACTCACGATGGTCAGCCAAGACCAATCACAGAGGAGAGGGATATGGTTGCCATTGTGCTACCCTGCGGCTTAAAAGGCCACCTGATGGATGCTAGGTCTGTGTCAAGAGGCAGAAGAGCATCATGGCTGTGACCAGCAGCTAAGGGTAGGGGGTCTGTAGAGGATTACACTGGGGATTTGAGGCCTGGACATGAATAAATGAATTGTGGTCTTAACCATTGGTTGATACCTAGTGATACCATTGGGAAAAATAGTGATTTCTCCTAGACTCAATGTTTTTATCTGTGAAAGGGTCATAAAGTATCTCCCTTATCTACTCCCAGCATTCTTATGAGAATCAAATGAGGTAATGAGGATATGGCTACTGTCTTTCTATATAAACCATATTGTGATGCTTTCTGCTGAAAGTGTGGTCCCCAGACCAGCAGTGTTGGCTTCATTCAGTAGCTTGTCAGAAATGCAGAATCTCAGGCTCCATCCCAAACTTACTGAATCAGAATCTCATTTTAACATCATCTCCAGGTGATTTGAAATACACATTAAAGTTTGAGAAGCAAAGACTATACAATTATAAGAAATTTTTAGTTCTCTACTTTTTTTAGAGAGCTCTTCCAGAGAAAGGGAATATGTCTTATCTCAGTTTAGTACCGAGAATATAATTGACCCTTAACTAGAGTTGACTGACTGACTGACTGAATGAATGAATGAATGAATGAAGATCTTGCTCTCACCCACTACTCAGAGCTCTTTACCTATTATTTCTTCTGTTCTAATAGCAGGACATGTACGAGGTGACTGCAGCTGCCTCACAGCCAGCTGATGCCAAACACAGATGCAGACATTTAGTATGTGATTAAGGACAGAGTAATCCATTTAATGTGAGTTGTGGGAGATATTTGGCAAGAACTAAGGGACAGAGGTTAGATTTTAAAGAGTTTCCAAAGATAATGTCTTTCCCAATTATTTAAAGCCCTCGGAAAGTTGGATCACACCCAGACAGAAATAAGCCTTCTTAAGACAGAATTTTCGAAATAGGGCTCTTGTTCACTTTGGCAGCAGAATCTTGACTCAAGGTCTGTTCAGGTGTTTATGTAACATTCCATGGAGGGGCTGTCCAGCTTTGTTGAGCTGAAACTAGCTGAACTTACCATCTATTGGGGAGAAATGCTTTTGTTTACCAGATTTTACTACCCTCTAAACTAATTAAAGAATTAATCTATCCCATCATTAAACAAATACTACAATGCTTGGCTTGGGGTTACCATAGTGAACATGCTAGCAATCCCTGTTTCTATCAAGTAACTGCCGGGTGTGAGGACAGACTATGAATCAAGCACTCACAGCGAGGTTTGAGGAAGTTCAGACTGAAATGGGAGAGCATGGCAGGCCAACTTAGCTTAGTAAGGGTAGAGGTGATGGAGAGACACTTCCTGCAGGAAGTGACCTTTAGTCTGACACCTGGAGGATGTGTAGGAGTTAGGCAATTGGGACAGGAAGGAGGAAATGAAGCTGGTACACAGAATAGCATGGGGCGAGCCCTAGACACAAGAGAGAATATGCTCTAGCAAAGGAGGTGAAGCAGTAAATGCTTGGATAGCTGTGGTGACTTTGTGGGAGCTGCTTGCGGGTGTATGTGCAAGGTGTGGAGTGTGATGAGACCTGAGGTTGAAGAAGTAATCAAGGGTGGGACCTCACAGGGTCTTGAGACGCCTCCTAAGAAATTTGCATTTTATCCTCAGGTCAACGGAGGAAGTCTTTGAAAGGGTTAGTTGGTCTGATATAGTTACCAGTTCTCCTCTCTAATGGACCAGTGAGCCCCTTCATCAGTTTGGCACCAGAGAGATTTGTCTCCGGTCTGCATGTCCCATCCTGGCCTCGAGTCTCTTAGTCTGAGCTGGGTGCCTGCTTCTTGTTTTGCATCCGTTTATGCTAACCACAGGAGGGTTCTAAGTGTTGCCTTATGCACTTCTTCAAAGAATAGTCTCTACCAAGACGTCATCAATTGAACTCTCCTGGTCACTCTGCTTCTAGTCTGCCTAATGTGAGAGCCTCCACTCTGTGGTCTCTTTTTCTGTGTTCCCCCTGCCTGGAGGGGCAAGTAAAGCACTGGCAGCTTTGAGCCTGAGCTGCAAGCAGCTGCCCTCGTGGGCCTCACCAGCAGCATCACCATGCCCACTCCCTGAGCCCCAGTAGGTCAGGTCATTTTTGTGCAATCATTTTATACCCGTTAGTGTACCAGTTACATTTACACATGCCCTCATTGCCTAGGCTCTTAACTATGAGCTGCCACTATTGGAAGGTTTTGAGAGGCCAGGTGGCCAGAACACAGGATTGAAGGTCAGAAGACCTGGCCTGAATCGTGTCCCCTTCCTGTCCTCATTCTGTGACCTTGGGTGAGTCACTTGGATCTTGGTTTCTGCAGCTGTAAACAGGGACAAACAAGAGCACCTGCCCTGTCTCTTCTCAGGGCAGTGTTGAGATCAATCAAGATGGTGCATGGGAAAGTGCTTTGTAAAGTTCTATGAAAGAGTGGGCTTTCACTGGCGCTCTGGGCATTGCTGGCTTAGTTCCTGGCCATGCCACCCCTTTCTGGAACAGCTAAAGGTAGATAGGACCCAGAAGTTGTGCATTTCTCTCCTTCCACAGCTAACCACTGCCTTCCTGTCTGAGGCTTTCAAATTAGGTTCCATTTTATCATGACTCCTGCACTCAGTCGCGTAATGGACAGCCCAATTAGAAATTATTTGTCCAAATGTAAACATTATTTTAGTTCATAATTGTTGAGTCCAAGTAATTTTTGGTGACACCACACACTTTGAAACACTTTCTGGTGGACCTCTGGCATGAACACCCAGTTTTCTCCCCTGGTATGTAATTATCTCCTCAAGTTTCTTGCTGGAATTTTCTGAAATGTTAATGGACCAACATTAAATTTCAGCTCATTACAGAGTTCCTGTTTTCCTCTAAATTTTTTTCCAGGGAATCTTTAAAAATAAATAGGCTGATAGATATATGAATAAACAGAACAGAAGAGCAAGTGATTGTCCCTCTTCGAATAATTGCCTTCCAAAATCCAAAACACTGACATTGCAGCACAAAGGGGAGATTAAAGATTCAAAACATAGTGATGAAAATGGAATGTAGAGATAAAAGAAAAAAACCTGGTATCTTATCCTTGAAAGAGATCTTCACCATCTTCTCTTCTCATCCATTATACATGGTGGGAATTCCTTTCCTGGAGACATAAGACCATATTAGAATGTCCAAACATCCAGGTCAACCAAAAGACAGCATAAATTATCCTTCTTAAAAGACGGAGCCTTCACAGGTCCTGTCCTCCCTAAAACATTCCTCAAGCATCCCTCCCCATCAGATGCAGATGGTGCTTCTTTCTCTTTGCTTCCAAGTGCTACACATTTCTTTTCCCATCATTTTCCATTTATTATAGTTTCTTAGTTTTCTTACCTGTCTCCCCGCAGTAGACTATGAGCTCCCTGAAGTCAGGGGCTGAGTCTGATTACCTCGGCACATTTAATGACTAACTTCTAAACAGAATGTGTTGTTTGACTAGTCGTGTGGGGCCACCAGCTCAGATGCTCTTCTGCCCTCACCCAGGTGACCACAGCAGCCTCCAAACTCATTTTTCTGACTTTGGTTTACTCAGTCTCTACACCATCCTCCCCATCGGAGCAAGGAAAGTCTCTAATCAGACCCGTCCTTCCCCTGCTTAAAACTCTTTGATGAGTTCTCTTGTCCTCTGGGTAAGTCCAAACGTGGCTCAGGGGGCCTTTCATCACCTGGACCTGGCTGAGCTCTCCAGCCTGGTCTCCACTCTGCCCTCACAGCCAAAGTCCGGCTGCCGGTGAACCATGCTCATTCTTTAATACATCCCACCCTCTCATAGGATAACAGTAACTGATAATTATTGAGCAGTTGCTATGTGAGGTACTTTCCGATCACTCAGTCGGCATTTTAATAAGCCTTAGAACTACCCATGTGATCATTACTATATCCCCCCTTTACAGATGAGAAAATTGAGACTTGGAAATGAAAGGAAACTTGCTCCAGGCAAGATAGGTAAAGGCAATTAAAGGGTTATAACCAGGCCTGTGACTCCAGGACCTGAGACTTTGCCCACCATGTTATGCTGAAGATGTGTTTCTCATGCTGAGAGAACTTAAGTCCAGCTGGGGTGTGACTTTACCCAGGTAGAGATGCATGGCTGTATCACAGAGATCTGCTAAAGGCCCCTCCCAAGGTAGATTCCAAGGCTGCTGTGGGAAGCAAGAAACAGAACCAGCACGCACTTTTTTTTTTTTTGAATTTTATCTTATTTAATTTTTTATACAGCAGGTTCTTACTAGTTATCCATTTTTTACATATTAGTGTATATATGTCAACCGCAATCTCCCAATTTATCACACTTTCAATTGTAAGAGTCCAAGAGGGCTTCACCAGACAGGAGGAGTGCAAACTAAATTACAGAGGGTAAAAAGGATTTGTACAAGTAGAGAGAGAAAGAACTGCTGTTCTGAGCAGGGTTCTCACCAGAGTAACAATGGTAGAGGGGAGGGCCCTGGGTAAGTCAGAGGCCAGGAAAAGGATCCCTTTGGCTGAAGCAGAGAATCCAGGGAAAGGAGAGGGGTATTGGGTAAATGTGCAAGGGGCCAGGAGCTGGGGAGGGCCGTCCAGGAGGCTCTTCAGTTCTGGGCTGAAAAGCTGGGTGGGGCTGCATCTGGTAGATGGTCTGAGAGAAGCTGATCACCTTCCAGCAAAGAGGTGGTCTGATTACAGTGTTGTTTGGGGAGTTCAGGGTGGGGTTGAACATGGGGAGGGGACATGTCTGGAACGCCCAGTAAGAATGCTTTTGCAACAGTCCTGACAGGAGATAAGAGTGGTGGCTGTGTATTGCAAAGCAAAGGACTGATCCTACAGACATTTCAAGCCACCTTGGGCTATAATTTGCTTTTTTAATGACACTGCTGATCCTGCTGTTACTGATGTCTGGGGACCTCAGAGGTGCTTTAGAGTCACCCCCTGGGTGGCCAGTGGCCTGTGTGTGGCACTGAAAGAGCCCTCGTTAAGGCCAGGAGCCCCAGGTTTCAGGCCAGGCCCGGCCCCACTATTGGCAGCTAGTAGCCTTGGGAGGCTCTTGCAGCTTCCTGGGCTTGTTTTCCATGATTGATTCATCTTATTCACTCAGTCACACAGGTGTTTCAGGACATTCAGAATGCCTCCTGCATGCAGAGGGTTGTGGGTAACCCTGGGGTCAGAACCTGCTCCCCGCCACCACCCTCCCAGTGAAACACCCAAGCGGGGCCGCGGCTAATCACTGCTTCTGCCCGTGCCAAACAGTGTGCATGTGTATTAAAGACTGTGCTTGAAAGCCAGGGGAAGAGACGAGGCATCTGATGAGCACCCTGGCCAAAGTGGAGGTGAGTCAGTTTCCGTAAAAGCACCTGAAAGAGCCCTCTCTGTGCTGAGTCAGGCTCCACCTGCTCTTCAGGCCCTTAACCTGCACCAGGCCGTTGAACCGGCTCGAAACCAGCCAGAGGCCTCCATGGCCTTTAGCTAGGAAGAAAAGGAATTAGAACCTCCCAGGATTCAATCAAAGGGGATCTTAGTAAGAGCACAAAGCAAATACACAGGTGAACTTAACTGAATCTGATCAAAATTGGTCTGAGAAAATTCACCTTTTTTTTTAACATTCATTCATTCATTCGCTTACTCATTTGCTCGTCATTTTATAAGCACGACACACTATGTACATTTACTTGGTCGTTGAACAGATTTTCAGCTCCTTGTGGGGAGGGAGTATATCTTGTCCATCTACGTAACGCTGGGGCTGCCGTGGATGGTGGTGCCGTAGTTGGTGGCTTGCAGCTGAAGGAAAGCAACCTCCGCTCTGCTTTGTCGGGGCTGCTTCAGCCTGGAGGAGCAGCCAGGATGAAGCGGTGACTTCTTTCAATAAGCACAAAGGTATGGTCTGTGTGCTAAGCTGTGGCCTGAGGAAACATGTGCTCCCAGTGGAAGCTCCTTTTCTAATGAGTCGGCTCAAAGGAGCTGCTTTCTAAATGACACTTTGTGCCTTCAGAGGCCATGTGTGTTATGGTCTAATGTAGTGCTACTCTAGCACTGCTTTGTTCGTTTGTTTTTGGAAACATTTATTGGGCATTAACTGTGTACAGGGTGCAGTGTTCAGTTCTGCCTCGTCATGCAAAGCAATAAAATAGGTCAAACTACTGACTTCCATGTCTGTAAGTTATTTAGACACGTGTATGATAAAGACACATGCCCTGAAAGAATGGGGATCTCCTCTACTCTGGGGAGTTATGGAAGGCTTCCAGGAAGTCACTTCTGGTTAAGTTTTGAAAGATGAGTAGGTTTGCCCAGGAGGAGAATTGTGGGAACATGTTCCAGCCCAAGACCAGAGACCTGCATGGACACGATGAAAGTGGGAAAACGTCAAGTTGTGTAGGTGTGATAGGAACCAGAATTTATAACTTTTCATATGCAGGTTAGATGAGTCCTTATCCAGGAAGTCTTCCAGAATCCCTACAGAAGAGATTCACTATCCCTCTTCTTACAGCCTCTGGACCTGTTATCGGCTTCCATTATTTTAATTACCCCTTGGCACTGCAAACATTTGTAATATGCACAGCTCAATGATAGACCAGAAGCTTGCTGAGGCCAGAGAGCTTGTACCTTCTTCATTTTTGTTTCCTTAGTAAACAACATAGGGAATAGAGTAGATGCTTCATGCACATTTGGTAAAGTATATTCACACATGGAGAATATGGAGAAGGTGCCTCCCTCCTAGAGTTGGTCTTGAGGGACTAGTTATATCTATTACATTTACAGGGCCTCTAAAGTCTTTCTCGAATTTTCTCTCTTTCTTTTTTTTTTTTGGCTGTGTCGGGTCTTGGTTGTGGCACACAGGCTTCTCTCTAGTTGTGGCACGTGGGCTATAGGGCGTGTGGGCTCTGTAGTTTGCGGCACGTGGGCTCTCTAGTTGAGGCACGCAGGCTCAGTAGTTGTGGCATGTGGGCTTAGTTGCCCCATGGCATGTGGGATCTTAGTTCTCTGACCAGGGATTGAACCCATCTCCACTGCATTGGAAGGTGGATTTTTAACCACTGGACCACCAGGGAAGTCCCTCAAATTTTCTTACATAGACATTTTTACCTAATCATATGAGCAGTTATTTACATGTATGTATAGGTGAAAGAATTCACATTAAACTTATCTGTGGCTTCTTCTGGGGAGTGGAAAGAGAAGTGTTGGGGGGTACTATTTCAGAATGATTGAGTATGATTGTCCATGTTGTGCACTGCACAGTTCTAGAGACCATTCATTTAGATGTGGATCTGTACTTTATAAATTTAAACGAAGAATAACAAATACAGAGAAATCATGACACTGTTAATAGTTTTTACTTTCTTTTCAGGGTTGTTTTGTACTTATCCAAAATGTCCAAAATGGATGGGCATGGCTTTCATATTAAAAAATTGTTAAGACTAATGAGTTGTGGACAATTTGAGAAACATTGGAAGTACAACAGAGAAAATAAATATGACCCACATTTTACCAGAGAAAACTACAATTAACATTTTACTTCATAAAGTTTGTTTTCTAGTTTTTTATTTTAAAATATTTGTTCTTTGAATAATGTACAAATGTACAAAGAAGAAAATCAAAATCACTTCTAACTCACCACCCAGTGAGGACCCACTGTTAACATTTTGTACATTTTCTTCCAGCCTTTTTCTGTGTTAATTACAATCATAATTCCCATTTGCTGAGTGCTTAATTTGAGCCAGGCAATGTGCTAAGCACTTGCCAGACATTATCTCATTTAATTCCCACATAAGCCTGAGGTGGGAATCATCAGCCCCATCTCACAGAAGATACAAACCGAAGGTTAAGAAATTTGGACCAGTTGCAGTTTGAACTTAACATTGCCTGACTCCAAAGCTAACATTCTTTATGATTCTCTATACGCCTTCAAAATCGTGTGTGCAGTTACATGCACACACCTGCTACATACACAGGCTGCAAGCACAGATACATAGACACAGACACACACATAGACACACAAGCTGTGATTACATTGTGTCTCGCATTTTTTCTGTCTGCTTTATTTTTTATTTAATATTATATGGTGAGCATTTTATGATGTCATGTAAAAACACTTTTAGAAAGTGGTTTGGTAAACTTTGCTTTTTTAAGTTGAATTTTAAGCAAATCAGTCTTGAAGCATTCATCTCCATAGAGGACTGGCCTTTGTCATCAGGCCTCCAGACCTACTACATATCCAGTCCTCAGGATCCCACCTCCTGGCTGCTTCTTCCTGACTGTTTTCTTGTCCATTCTGCTTCCTTAAGCTGGGGGTAGGGGAAGCTGAGCAAGCTGTGGTCACTGGCCTCAGAAGCTGTCAGAGGAAACTAACCTCCATAATGCCTGCACTTCATGACAGTATCTCCTATGAGCCCTGCTTCACAGCCTCAAAGCATTTCTTGCTTGTGTGTGTGTGTGTGTGTGTGTGTGTGTGTGTGTGTGTGTATGTGTGTGTCATGTGAATAATCCTGTATGGCTGAGAAGGCATTTTTCAAATCAAGAAAATTATGGATAGGTTAAGCAGTCGGGATAATATAACATCTTCAGCAAGGGTTGCAACAAAAAATAGGGCATAGAGTATCAAACTTGTAGTTGAATGCAAGCTGTTCACATCCAAAGTGGAACAGATCACTGTGCGCTTCCTCAGCTCCAATATGCTAATGATGGGTACCGAGAGTTCCCAGGGGAACTCAGAGTATACAGTGATTTCCAGACTTAATACACTGAGTACCTGTTAGGGTGGAGGCATCTTTCTTAGCTGACTCTCATTCTGTAATACACAGTTTGAGAAATGCTGTTTTATAGGTTTTCTATATAATGTCGATTCAGTTGTTTAATTTCATTCAATAACTAACTAGTTTCTTGCTACTCAAAGCATGGTCCGAGGACCAAGGGCAATCAGCGATCTTCTAGGGACTCCTTTGAAATACAGAATCTGCACTCCACCTGCCTGCCCTGCTCCAGTCCACTGACTTGATATCTGCCCTGTAATAAGATTCCCAGGTCAAACACAGGAGTATTAAAGTTTGAAATCGATGCACTGCTGTTAAGGACACACAAGTTCTTAATGAAATGGAAGTCGCCTTACAGAGTTTATTTAATGCCACAAAGGGGGTTTCATACACGTGTTTGATTTAATGTACACGAGTACAGGAAGTGGAAAATGCACTTGAATACTGCCGGCAATGGAGCATGGAGTCTGAAGGCATGTTCTGGTGTCCACTCAACAAGGATCCCAAACAACCGTGAGCTCCCATGTTTCTCCTGAGTCCTTATTCTTCTCCTTTTTAGGAGCACACGCAGTGCCCTAGCATGTCCACATTTGGAACTGGAGTGATATGCAGCCACATCCCATTAGCTAATAGCGAGGCCCCTGGAGAGGGGTTTCAGCTGGGCACACACAGCTAAAGCCCCTTTAATGGCCCAGTCAGCTGTCAGGGCTGTAAACACATTTCTTTCCATTCAGAGCCATTTGCCCCTCTCTGTGACCTCTCGTGGCTCTCGAACCCTGGCCACGTGGCCCAGATGGCATAATCTGTCAGGCCAAAGCAGGTGACAGTGGGGCTTGCTGTTAGGTAATCAGTGACTATAATTAGCTGGGGTGGAAATGATAATGGGACCAACTGCAGAGCTGGGGCCGGGGAGCCCTTGATGGGTGGAGTAGCAGTCAGAGAAAGCGGCTTGCTTCCTCCTCCTTCCCCTTTCTCCCTTCCCCCTCCAACATGATGTTTCTAGCATATGGAGTGTATGTGTGCACGTGGGGCTTCATCCTCAATGAGGAAGGTCAGGGCTGAGCACGGGCAATTTAGTAAGTGAGTTGTTTGGCCGCTGATCAATTTTATTTCATAGGGTTCCGTTTGGTAATTAGTTGGCTGTAAGGAGATTTTGGGACCAAGTGTGCGGGAGAGTTGTAGAGGATTAGAACTTGATTCTTGGGGGTCAGACACATAGGCATTCAGACCCTGGTTCTGTCACTTAGCAGCCAGGTGGCCGCAGGCTTGTCAACCAGGCTCTCTCTATCTCTAACAGTAGAGATCACAACACTCCCCTTGTGGGTCCATTGTCGGGGTTAATGAAATATCGCCGTCAATACTGCTTGAAACACGCCTGACATACAGTAGGTCCCATAATACCGTTTTCTTCTCTTCTCCTTCTCAATGAGTATGACTTTATATATGATGCCAAGAAAACAGAACCAACCAACCAAAAAATCGTTCATAGCATACTGAATAAGGTCTCTTTGATAATAGGGGAAAGGAAGTTGTTTACCAAAAAGCAGTTGATAAGTGAGGTTGGCTTTGCTTGTGACTTGTATCAGGAGGCGAACAGTCCCCACATTTTCTAAATCAAAATAGAAGAGATGGGGGAGGGCAGTCAACTAAAACCATTGAAGCCTTGTTTGTTGCTTGTCATTGTGTAACTGGCCGTTTATGGCTGTTTTCTAACACAGCACATATTGTCAGTTCACCGGAAACATTGTTGAAGCTTGTGCAGTTTGGGTGCTTTGAAGGTCTAAAGTAAAACTTCTGCAGCATCTACCTTCCCTCCTCCCACCCAACTGTTTTCTTCTTTTCCCTTCCTTTATTAAAAAAGAATAATATATCCCTAGAAAGGCAAAAAAGAAACCAAAACCTACCTACAATCCCAGAAATAACCACTTAACAATTTGGTATATATTCTTCTAGATCCATCTAGACGCAGATATTATTTTTTCATCAAAGTGGGTCAGATGTGGTCACTTGCAACCTGCTTTTTCCCCCCACTTAATATGTTGATTTTATTGTATGTCAGCAACTACATTTACATAACATGATTTTCCCCAGATTTTCAATCATAGTTTATTGACTCAATTTACAAAGAAGTCTACTCATCTTTTTCCACCACCTTTTTTTCTAATCAAGATAATTCACATACCATAAAATTCACTCTTTTAAAGTATACAATTCACTGGTTTTTAGTGTAGTCACAAGATTGGGCAACCATAGCTGTTTTCTAACTCAAGAACGTTTCCATCACCCCCGAAAGAAAGCACATACTGCTTGCAGTGTTTGCTCCTTCCTCTAGCCCCTGGCTAATAGTAACTATGGTACCATTGAGATGCCATGAATTACGGACACAGTTCCTCACCATTGGTTATGTAAATTGCTTACGACTATGTATGACTTTAAAAAATATTGTAATGATCAGTCTGTGAAATTTCGGTCCAATTAAATCGTATTTTTGAGCTATGTCAGAGTTAATATACGCATGCTGTTTTAATTTAAAAAGGAGTGTTACATTTTTGGATGATGTGGTTTGGGGAAAATTTAGAATTAAAACAAATCTCTAAATCTGTAGAATTATAAACATTCTTTGGGGATTTCCCGAGTGTGGTCATTGCAAAATTGCTCTTGCCAACACTGCCTGTGGAGTTTGCCAGACGTTAGAAGTTGTGAAATTCTAATATATTACTCTGCGGTTTCGCTGTGGAGGTTGATTCCTGACTCCTCCTCCTAGAGTGACAGTCAAAGTTGTGTTTAGTGTCTCTCTGAGCAGCATTAGGATCTGGTAGAAAGAAGGGCAGGAGGAGGGGTGTGGGGTAGAACCAATTCTGTTCATAGTTTCTAGGAGTGATTTTTAAAATTTGACTTAAAAAAATAGACCTTAATCTGATACAAAAGGAATCTGGTAGTTATACTTTAAAAACATTGCATACATAGACCATATTTGAAAATTCACTTCAATAACAATAAATTTTATTATAGTAACTCCCACGAGTTAGGAAGTCATGAGGCTATGAGGACCAGGTGCTGCGCTAAGTGTTTCTTATGCCTTAGTTCATTCAACAACTTTGTGAAATCATCGATAAGATTGTTTAAGAAATGGAGTTTGGAAGTATTGCACAACCTGAATGATGGTCAAACCACAAGCTATTCTGCAGTCAGTTTGGCAGGTCCATTGCTCCTCAGCAACTTACCCCTTCCCAGTGCTTGACTCACCCCCTGAACCTGCCCCACCCTATCTCAATGACAAAGCCAAGTTCTTCAGATCTCCCCTGAGGTCCGACACCCAAACAACAAGGGGCACCTCCCTGTGCCTTAGTGGAGAGAGTGTAGTGGTTGGAGTCTTAGTTCTGCCACTTACCATGCCACCTTGGGCAAGTTTCTTAACCACTCTGTGGCTCAGTTTCCCCATCTGTGTAATGGGGGTAACAGTATCGCCTGCATGCATTTGTGATGAGAGTTAAATCACTATATTAAATGCAACTGATAAGTGCTGGCAGAGTTGGTCTGGCAGAGTTGGCCTGGCCTCGAGGTGACAGCACTGAGCCTGTCCCCTGAGATTGTTGCAGAAGAGGCCTGGCCAGCTACCTCCACTGCGTCATTTTACATTTGGGAAAACAAAGGCCTGGAGGGTGGAAATGTTTGTGTAAGGCCCACTGCTTGCCAGCAGTAGAATCTCTAGTGATGCTATAAAGGGATCTGCTTGGTTTCTGTTTGTCTGTCCGAAGCAAAGACTGTGATGGCTTAGGAAGCAAGCATCAGAGGACAACACTCTATTTCTGTTCTCCACGCTCACAGGGTTCCCTTATTTAGTCCTTGGTCTCATCACAGCCAGGAATTACTGGTCTCCTTCGTGGTGTCCGACCCTGGGATCTACTGTGTGTTTACCCCCGCCAGTGCGAGTCAGGCCCTGTGCTCTCACATATTCTAACAATTGTCCTGCGAGGGAGAGCTACTCTTACTCATTTTGCAGATGTGGAGACTGAGGCAGAAAAAATAAGCCATATTCAAAGTGACACAGGTGTAAAGGGATAGAATTTCAGAAAATTGCGTCATGATCAAAAGCTCATTTACGACTGTGGGCAAGTACCTTAACCTCCTATGTTGCCATGCTTTTATCTGTAAAATGGAATAATAATAGTACCCGCCTTAAAAGGATGCAGTGAGGGTTATTAATGCTTGTAAAGTGCTTGGAAGAACTCCTGGCGCGTAGTATGAGCTCAATAAATGTCAGCCGTACACAAAACAAACAAAACAAAACACGATATGGATTTGTCTGCTTCCAAAGCTTGTGTTCCCTCTGTGACTCCCTGCTTCCTCAAAAGGAAGCAGTGAATTGAATTCATACTAAGAAACCTGAGCAAGATGTAGGATTGCAAGGCATTTTAAAGTGTGGCCTAGTTAGAAAGCACACTCGCTCACATACACACACATAGCTACTTTTAATAGCTGGTAAGAGCCAGAGAAAATCCAATTATAGATGAATCAATCGATTAAAAAGAAAGGGGGCAGAAGAAACGAAAAAAATGTTGGAGAGACACAGAGCCAAATTACAGCTGCATAATAGAATTAAGGGTCTGTAGAACAAACTGGGAGAAGTAACAAAGGGATAAGGGCTGGAGACTCATTCACCGCTCTGTAAAGATCTGATTCTTTCTCTGTCCCTTGACTCCAAAGAGCAGTCACTGGGCCAGCGCCCCAAACAACTGATCACATTGGAAAGAGCTGGCAAATCATATGTTTGGCAAATCATATTTTTGCAGAGAAATGAACCACCTGTGGCCTCTGGAACAAGAGGATTCTGTTTGGGTTTAAACAGATGCTCACATTTAAAGATGAAAGCAGAGGGCCCAAATATCACTCTCCTGGGAGGGGGAAGGTGAAAGCTATGTTGTTAGTTGGCAAAGATGTAGCTTTTGTTCATAATGTTCTGTTTCCTAAGAAATCCTGTCTTTACTCTCAAAGAAACATCTCAGTATTAAGTAGAATTTCTCTTTCATACAAATGCTTAAAAAAACCCACATGCACTTTAAATTTTATTTTCTATTTTGGGGGGAGGGGGTGATGAGAGGGAGATGGGGCTCTTAATCCAGCAACAATCTCTACAGCTGTGTCTATTATTGGTGGGTTCTAGAATAACATCCGTTTCTATGTATTTATGGAAAGGCGTCCTTAACTAGGCCACAGAAAGAGCCAGCGCATCTATAAATAAATTAAGGAGGCTACGAGGCTCGGGTGGTGGCCCCTCTGGCTGCAGCCCTGCTGCACAGCTGTCGTCTTTGTGCCGGGCTGGGCCTGCCCCATTGTGGATGCGATTACCCGGAGGGCAGGGTGGTGCGTGAGGGGCGGGGAGCACCTTCACCGGCGGGTCTCGGGGATTGACACCAAAGGTGGGCTTCTCGCCGCTGTGGACTGGCCTCGTTTTGGCTGGGAGCTTCCGGCCTCTGTCTCGGGCAGTACAGGTTACCAGGCAGCAGTCACTTCCTGAGAGCCAGCTGCACCCAGCCCGGGTTCAGGCTGAGCTAACAGATGGTGGTGTTGGGATGGCGGGGACAGAGCAAAAAGACAAGAGCAACAAAATAACCCCGAATACGTAAGTTTAAACAGAGCAAGGAGAAGGGGCACAGGCATGAAGGAAGATTTTCCCAGAGTTTGGGAGCCCAGTTGTTTTTTCCCACCCCCTAGGACTGGTGTGCCTGCTATAGACTGCTCCCTCCAGAATAGGCATCAGGCAAGAAGGATCCAGGGTTCAACTGGCAGGTTTTTTCCTGTGCACTCACTTAAAGATTGAATTAAAAAAAAAAAAAAAAAAAAGGCAGTTCTTTCTATTAGAGAAATGGTGCAAAAAATGAGGTTCTATTTGTTTGGTAATCATTTCTAGATTTCCTGGGAATCTTGTCTTGGAAAGGACCTCACTACTCAAAGCAGTGGTCCCTGGACCTGCAACATCAGCATCTCTTATTCAAAAAGCAGGGTCTCAGGCCCTCCAGACCCTATGAATCGAATCTGCAGTTATTTAAGATTCTCACATTCCATTTGGAAAGCTTACTACACTGGTCTTTAACCCTGACTGCACAGTTGAACCACCTGGCTTCATGGGTTGACTTGTGTCCTCCAAGAAGATGTTGAAGTAGAAACCCCCAGTACCTATGATTGAGAACTTGTTTGGCGATAGGGTTTTTGCAGACGATCAAGATCTTAGGATGGGCCCTAATCCATTATGACTTATGAAAAGGGGAGGTTTGGACACAGAGACAGACACGCACGCAGGGAGGCTGCCATGCAGAGATTGGCGTGATGCATCTATAAACAAAGGAATGCCAAAGATTGCCAGTAAACCACAGGAAGCTGGGAGAGAGACACGGATAGATTTTCCCTCATACCGTCATAAGAATCCAAATCGGCTGGCACCTTGATCTTAGACTCCTGGTCTCTAGAACTATGAGATAAATTTCTGTTATTTAAGCCACCCAGTTTGTGGTAATTTGTTATGACAACCCTAGCAAACTAATACACCCAAATCCTTCTATGAAAAATCCAGGGTTTTGAGCTCTGTCTGACAGAGAATACCCAGGGGTGGGGCCAGTGGACTTGCATTTACTAAATGTCTTTTGGGCGATTCTGAAGTAGCTGGTAGTTTGGAAACCAGTGGTCCTGTCTACCTATTATCTTGTGCTCACCCACACAGCATCCTCCTTAAGAGCAGATGCTTGTATGTACCAATCTGCTTGTAAACTTCTGGTGATGGAGAGCTCATTGCCTGATGGGAAGGCCCTATATATCATGGAAAGTTCTAATTGTTCAGAGAAACCTTTAAGCAGAGCTAAAATCTCCTAACATTTTCTCTATTGTAAATATGAAGAAGCTGAGACCCTGGAAGGTTGAGTGACTTGCCTAGGTCCATACAGTCAGTATGGGGCCAGCTACAGATTTGAATCAGGCAGTTGCCTGAGTCCATCCTCCTGACCACTTAACTACCCAGATGACCCCTAGTTTACAAAGGGCCATTATAACTGTGCTCAAATCAAGAATCCCGCCAACCTTGGGAGACAGGGAGCCAGTGTCCCTCCCTGATCCTCACACCTGGATGGAGGGATGAGAGGGTGGAAGGTGAGATCGGGAGAGGGAACTGTGTAGTCCTCTAGGTGCCTGGGCTATGGGATTTGCCACATGTCCATCCAGAGCGTGGATGACTTGGCTGGAGAGGCCAAGGTGTGGATTTGGTCCTTGTGTCAGGCCTGCTCCTGACCCTCATCCCTGAGTGTGTCTCTCCTGCTCTCTTGGCCCTCAGTGTTCACAGCTGTGAAACAGGGACAATAGACCCTTCCTTTTCTACCTTCTAGCAGCCTTGAGGGGCTCCACCGAGATCAGGAATATGCCTTGTGCAGTGCAAATATGATGATTATATTATAACTTGATGTGAGAAGAGAACTGAGGTACTTCTATGAAAAAAACACTTCTCAGGGCTTCCCTGGTGGCACAGTGGTTGAGAGTCCGCCTGCCGATGCAGGGGACACGGGTTTGTGCCCCGGTCTGGGAGGATCCCACATGCCACGGAGCGGCTGGGCCCGTGAGCCATGGCCGCTGGGCCTGCGCGTCCGGAGCCTGTGCTCCGCAACGGGAGAGGCCACAGCAGTGAGAGGCCCGCGTACCGAAAAAAAAAACAAAAAAACCACTTCTCAGTAGGGCAACTTTGGTAATTGCTCTTTCTGACCAACCATTTGATTTCTGCTCAGTTTCTACCAAGCCCTTTCCAGGCGTGAGTGGAAATGGGTATAGGGAGGATGTCAGGGGTGGGGTCTTTCTGAGAGCTATACTGCCCCCTCCCTGGACGTACCCCATAATGGACCTAATCTTCAAAATCAAGGACAGTGTACCCCTCTCTTTCCAGTAGGTTGCATTTGAGCTGGATTTTCCTGGGGCAGGGCTGTCCCTCTTTCCCTAGAAACCAAGATTCTCTCTACCCACTGGACCCATTCGTTAGTGTTCAGAAGTCTGGAAACTGTTATTATTCCCATCCCTAAAGTTTCTCATATACTTCTTTATCAATTCATTCTACAAATATTCCCTTAGTGCTTCCTCTGGCCCGGATACTGTGCTGGGCACTGAGAATATGAAATGGATTAAGATGAGTTCTTATGCTCCAGGAATTTACAAGCAATCCAGCCTCAGAGCTGCACATATTTCCACGTTAGTTCCCAAGGCTGTCTCTGCTTACAAGCCTCTCAGCAAACCTTCCTCCTTTTCTCCCACCCCCTTGCAGTGTGGTGGACTAGGTAGAGATGACAGCTGAGGCAGAAAGTATAAGCTCTGTCCTCATTCCTTGCTGTGTAACCTTGGGCACGTCACAGCCTCTCTGAGGCTATTTACTTGTCCATGAAATGAGGTCAACAAGAGAGATATGTGATAAGATTCAGTGAGTATTTTCTATGAACCAGACAGTCTTCTAAGTGTTTTATGTCTTCATTTTACAGAGGAGGCAACTGAGGCAAAGAGAAGTTCATTAACTTACCAGGTCACAAAGCTAGTTGTTTGCAGAACCAAGAGTCAAGCCCAAGCTCTAGGGCTCCAGAGCCCAGGTCCTTAACCACTGTCATATCTGGCCTCCCTAAGCTGTCCATTATCACTTGCCCTTAGGGGGCAAGTGAACAGACAAAGTGCTCCATACACTGCTGCTGAAATGGATGCAGGAAGAAGATGGTGATGATGAAGAACAAATTCCTTCGTCAGTAAAGGAGTGAAATATCTCAGTCTTATTTGTTGATTGATGGATAGATGGATGGAAGGATAAAGGGAAGGAGGGAAGGAGAAAGAGAGAGTGTTAGAGTTATATACAGATGACACAATCATGCACAGCACAGAAGTATTGCTATCCCAATTTTTTTTTTTTTTTTTTGCGGTATGCAGGCCTCTCACTGTCGTGGCCTCTCCCGTTGCGGAGCACAGACTCCGGACACGCAGGCTCAGAGGCCATGGCTCATGGGCCTAGCCGCTCCACAGCATGTGGGATCTTCCCAGACCGGGGCAGGAACCCGTGTCCCCTGCATCGGCAGGCGGACTGTCAACCATTGCGCCACCAGGGAAGCCCTATCCCAATTTTAAAGTTGAGGAATTGGAGGCTCAGAGAGGTGATGTGCCTTGTCCCAGGTCAGACAGTGGCAGAGCTTGGAGTTTACTCAAGAACCGTCTGATTCTGAAGCCAGTGCTCTTCTTATGTCTCTCTTAGCTCCTGCGCAGGCGGGAATCAGCAATTCTTATGTACAGTTGACATTCCGCCTTCTCTCTTGTTCCCTCCTTCATTTATCAGCAATTCATGGGACAATTTCTGTACATTATTTATCATGGAGAACTTAACGAAAACAATCCACAATCCCTGCTTTTAGGAAGATACTATATGTAATAGATATTGATAATAATATATATAATATATAAATTATTATATAATTTTGCCTTCTACAAGAAACAAGACTTACCTAAGGAATCCCCACTTCAAATGAGGAGGAATCTGGATCCAAAGGAGAGGCTTCCTCCCTCTTCCTCCCTCTCATGCTCTCCTTTGTTAGAATCTGCATTTAAATGCTGCTTCCATTGTCAATGGACCTGATTTGTACAGTCTGAAAGTCAGTTTAGCAAAGACAAATGAACTGTCTCTTTCTACCTTCAAGGTCTCACAGTAATAGGTAAATTTACAACAGTGTTATTCTAATGTCTTTGTTGCTTAAACAGATTGGCTTTTCACTATGATGTCCTAGGCAAGTTCTAAGATATCACATGTTACAAATCAGAATAAGGATGACTTATGTAGCATTCACACTGGTGAAAAAATGCAAATAAAGCAGTACAGTACAAGAATTATAAAAATAAAAGACAGGTATTATTTTTTTTCCCAAGGGAAACCTGTACAGATTTAACTAAAGTAAACTTGTCCAGAGAAAACCTAGGGCTCAAGATAGTTAATCTTCCTTAGAGATTCAAAGGAAAACAGTATCTATTTAGCCCCTATATTTTGCTAGGCAGTGAGACACTCATTTAATCCTCCCAGCAACCCTAAAATGAATATGGTATTATAGAATAGAAATGGGAATTATCTGAGATGATGTAAGTAAGATGTTATGTCCATTGCCTGGCACACAGTAATTGTTCAATAGTGGTGGCCATTAATACTATTGCTTAAACCCATTTAATAGATAAGGAATGTAAGGCTCAGAGAGATTCGACAACTTGCCTGTAAAGTTACTTGCCTGTAGCTAAGGGGTGGCAGAGCAGGAGTCCAACACAGACCAGTCTGGCTCCAGAGCTCACGCATACACTTCCTGCAGTGCCATGTAGTTACCAAGTTGCAGTTTTTGGAAGAAAGACAAAACTTGACTTTTCAGCTAGTGGGAAACAGCCGCATAGCACAGGGAGATCAGCTTGGTGCTTTGTGACCACCTAGAGGGGGCGGGGATAGGGAGAGTGGGAGGGAGACGCAAGAGGGAGGCGATATGGGGATATACGTATATGTATAGCTGATTCACTTTGTTATAAAGCAGAAACTAACACACCATTGTAAAGCAAGTATACTCCAATAAAGATGTTAAAAAAACAAAACAAAAAAAACAATGACCTGGAGTTCTGGTTCCCCTAGGTCTGCCCTGTTCCTGGTGTGTTTTTCTCTTTTCTCTAATTATCTAGTCTCATTAATTAGAGGCCACCATGCAGTTCCTTTTGTAACTCCTGATCAGCTCAAAATCGTAAAGGAAACATGGGAGAAAACAGAAGATGCCACTGCCATCTGCTGCAGGTCTTTCTCGAGCCCCATGCCAACAAGTCCTTCTCTCCACTGTGACTCACACCCCATTGCCTGCTCCTCCCCAGCAGGCAAAGCTAGGTTATGACTCATTCTGGCTTCTGACAGGCTCAAAAGAACCATAAATTTAAACCCAGTCCTTCAAGGTCAAGGAGCACCATAGTTCTTTAAGCCTCACCATTGTGGTTTGTGCACGCCTTCTCCTTCAGCCAATGGGAACTCTGTGCCTCTGTGGGGTTTTTCCTTTCAGCTAATTGCTCCTTCCTTGGTCCCAGCTCGAGAAGGCTGTCAGTAAAGGAGGCATTCCTGGGTCAGAGGTCAGGTCACAGATGCTCCAGGGCTGAGACCTCAGGTGAATTCTGGGGTTTTGCAAAAGAGAAATTGGGGAAGCCAAGCCCTCTCTTAAGTGAAGCTCATTAGGCATCCCAGCAAAAGCAGGGACCCCTTAGTGCCGTGTCATCATGGGCTACTGGGCCTGTGGCTTCATGGGCAGGTTATAATTAGCAGACAGCTCATCCTGGAGGAAAGCAGAGAATGAGCCTCAGAACTTGTCCTCTTGCCTCCGGCTTGGCTTCCCTCCAGCCTGCCCCATCATCATGTCATTCTCATGCTTAAGATCTTTAATGACTTCCTTTTAACCTCTACTTAACAACAGGAAGAATTTTTATATAGTTTAAATGGAAAGGAATAAAACCCACTTCTCTCCCACTGCCTCCCTGCTTCACCTGCCCAGCTTCTTCTGATCTCTAAGGTTCAGCTCTGCTGTGGACTCTTCTGATTTGCTAGGCTGAGCCAGGTGCCTACTGTGTGCATTTGTTACACATCTTGGACTTCCTTCTAGCTCAGACCTTACTGCACTTCACTGTACTCTGGTTTTCTATCTAACCATCTATCTTAATCATGCAATGAGCTCTTCAAGGGACAAGACCCTATTAGCACAAGTTACATAGTAGGTGTTAAAACATAATGGGTGACATAGCAGGATGGTTGAGAAACTTATCTGTGTCTCTTTTTTGTATGACTGCAGATTCACTGGAAATGAAGGAAAGGTACCCCTTTCTGTGTTGCTGAGATCTGTATTTCCTTTGCTCTTAATAAAGACAATCAATAAGCCTTTTTGGGCTTCAAGGCTGAAAAAAGTAAGTGAGCAACCCACTGAAGTGTAGTCTAAAGTGGAGATGGGGCCTCTTCAAGGTTTGAAGAAAGTGGAGGCACAATCAGTGAGATGATTGGGTCAAGGGCATGGTTGTGGGGATATTTAGAGAACCACTTCAACTGAAAGGTCATGGTAGCCATCATGGTGGCCTGTACCTAAGTGCTAAGTGCAGTGGCCTCTGGAGCCCTAACAGAGTTCCCTGTGGCTGAGCTGGTACAGAGGGAGGGGGATTGCTAGCACAACCACACATTTTCTGGTGGTCCATGACAATTGAACAAGGACTTCTGTACAGCAACAGCAACACTAGGAACTGGAAATGAAAACTGAGGCTGTTGTCTCCTTACCACTCCACTCTCTCTCCACCATTTTCCTGGATCTAATAAGCCTTAGAATTCTTATATGATCCCAATGAGAAAGAGGGACTGGTGTGGGTATGGCTAAGATTGAATTTCTTTGATAAGTAAGGGCTTTATGGGAATACTTCTACATAATGAAGATGCCTTGTGAACAAAAAGAAAATAGACCACTAGCCTTGCAAATGAATCAGCTGGAATGAGAAAGACTTCAGTCCAATAAGCCTGTATGGAGCCTTAGCTATAGGCTTGGGGCTGAGAATATCATGGTGGATAAGCCATGGACCCTCCCCATGATGTTCCTTTGCAATCTGTGAGGTAGACCAGATGGCCACATAATCAGGACTTTCAATATAATTTGTTGTATGTTGAGGTAGAAGGAAGAACTGAAGGGAGGGGAACGTAGCCTGGACTGGGGAGGCAGGGAAGATTTTCTAGGATATATTGTACTTGAACTGGTCCTTGGAGGTAAATGAACTAAATTTATGATAAAAAAGAGAAAGGGTATTCCAAACATCAAGGAGACAGTGACAGAAATTTGTATGAACTGTCCTGGGTGTGGGGACATTTATATGTACTTGGGTGTTACGGGAAAATGAAATGTGTGACCTTAATGGTGGAAGATGAGGTTAGAATGTTAAACAGGTCCAGAGCCAGAGAACCCTGGACTAGATCCCAAGGATGATGGGCAGAAATCGGAGGGTTTTAAGCAGGTCAAATTTCAGCTTTACAAACACAGAGTAATTAATGCAATGCTAGGTCTTATCATAAATAAATCCTGAAACCTCAGTGGTTTTACGCAGTGTCCATGACAAGAATAATGGTGATATGATGATGATAATGACAGCAGGCAACAGACAATGCCTAGTATGTGCCAAGATTACTCTAGGTGCTTTACAAATATATCTCTTAATCCTTGTAACAATATTACAAAGTAGAATTATTATCTATTGCCATTTAACAAGCAAGAAAACTGAGTCAGAAGAGGCCTCGGATTTAAGATATAACTGATTCTGGATGTACAACACTAGAACTAACTCTAAACACATCCCTGGGAATGAACAACTCGGGGAGATGGGGGATGTGGTGGGTAGGAAAACAATTCCTGACCACTGGGAAGGGTCCTGGAAACAGAGAAAATGGCCTGGAGTGTTGAAGTGTGTGGAAACTTGGGGGGAGAGAAACGGTTGACGAGTGCCATTCCTCAATATTTTGTCAAGGAAGGCACAGATACCAAATGGTTCATGCATTCTTTCAGCCATTATTGAGCACAACTCTGTGGCAGGCTGTGGGATAGGTTCAAGGATGTGCCCCCTCCCTGGCTTCCAGAAGCTTCTGTGTGGTTCCAGGAAGGGCAGAGTGACAGGCAGGAGAAATCTGTAAAAGCTTTCCTTTACTTTTCATCCATCCTATAATAAGTATAGGTCATTTTTTTGCCTGTCCCACATTCATTTTCTTTCTTTTGATTTTCCTTTTAGGAATTATCCCTCAACCATGTTGTGCAACACTCATAGGGTTGGCCTGAGATCCAAACCAGAGTGGTCAGGCATTCTGTCTCTAGAATTTGACTTTTGAATGGAGTGACATAGTAATGAGAAATGGTTGTAGCTGCTTCATCTAGTACTCTGAGGAGGCTTTCCTTTGGTTCCTGGAGCCTAGGGCCCTGAAGGTGCACAGCTTCTTTTCTTCATAGTCATGTGTTTTCCCATATCACATACACATACACATACACACACACACATACACACACACACACACACACACACACACATATAATCATATTGTGTATAAATGTGTATGTCTATATACATGTTTGTGTGTATGCTTTTTTTTTTTTTGCTTATATTGGCCAGTTGTTTTCTGTTGCTTGCAACCAAAGACATTTAACTAACACATATCTTTTTCTGTTATCTTTCTGCCTTGGTTTTTCTACCCGTAAAATGGGAATAGTAAGACTTACTACTTACCCTCAGGAGCTTGTGTAGATTAAAGGTATATGTCAATAAAATGCTTTCAGATTCTTGGATGAAAGTTGCTATAGAACTACAAAGTCTCCTTCTCAATTTTAGCCGTACTGTCAAAGAGGGACTTCCTTTATATACCATAAAACAGCTTTCATCCTGAGAGGATGTGTTCCTCATTTTACTGCCTCTGTAAACAGTTCAAAGATTGCTCCATACTTGCTGTGTTTCCAAAGCTACCATTCGAGATGAAAGCTCAGCTTTATTTAGCGTGAGAAGTAGCTGTGTGATATGGGGAGGTGATGTGGACATTATTGATATTGTGTGTTAGTGATAAGAAAGTTGGCTCAGATTCTCAGGTTGTTACTTTTTTGGCTTTTTAGGGTTAATACTCACATTCTTACCTCAAGTCAAAATAAAATATAAAATCCCCACTCATTTTAGAGCAAAAAGAGTTGCATCATATAAGAGCATTTGGCAATTATGAAAGTATGTACCATAATAAAAACTACAACACCTACAGGTTCTAGAATGTTTTATGATTTTCAGAACACCTATACTTTTCCTTAGGCCAGTGTAGATTCTATAGTATCTGGCAGTTGCCAACTATACATAAGATTCCTGAGTTATTATTTTAAGTGAACCATTTTTATAATATGCAAACATTATGACAGCAATGCACACCCATCAGGGGAAATTTGGAAATGTAGAAGGGTAGAAAGATAAAGAAAATACATCAGTATTTCAACAGACTTGCTGCCTTAAAACAACAATTTATTACATTTTCATATATACCAATTTTCTTTTTCTAGGTACTTATTTTATAATTATTTCCTATTAGTTGATACAATTTTACATCCTGTGGGTTTTTCTTTTTTCTTTTCCTATTACATTACATTACATTACATACATTCCTAGCAGTTATCTATTTTCACCCCAAAATTCAGTGGGTTACAATAAGAACCATTTGGATTGCTAATGAGTCCAAAGGTTTGCTGGTAGGTTCTTCAATTTCTAGTCTCATCTGGGCTTGCTCATGGGTCTGTCATCAAGTGATCCTGGCTGGGCAATCTCACCTGTTTGGTGGTTCACAGCTCTCCTACACTTGGTCTCTCATCCTCCAGGAGGTCAGCCTGGAGTTGTATTTGTGATGGTGGCAAAATTCCAAGAGAGAGAGAGCAGAAACAGGAGAGGCTTAGGTGCAGACCAGGCCAATCATTATTGCCACCGTGGTTGTTGCCAGTGCAAGTCACAAGGCCAACCTGGATTCGAGGACTGGTCAGGTAGCCTCCATGGCTCCATGGGAAGGGGCTAGTCATCTGCAATGGTCAGGGATAGAAGGTGGGGTGAAGAATTGTATCTAGAGTTTGGTTTGCAGTTGCTCTCCCAGAATAACATAAGCACACTCTGTATTAATTCAGAGACATATATAATGACTTCATAGTATTACACTAAGTGACACCATCACAGACAACTTAAACATTCCCATATTTTAAGTCATTTAGGATTTTCTGCTTTGTTTGCTGCAGCACAAAAACAGTTTTGTGAGGAACAAACCTTTCTATTTGGGGTTATTTTAAAAATCCTAATATAGAATCACAGAAGTGAATGTATTATTTAAAAATTTATAAATATTTTTATTGTTCTTCCTTCATTCTTCCAAAGCACTGTGCAAGAGGCTTATACCAATTTAAATCCACATCAGTAGTATATAAGGGCTCACTTCACTGCACTGCCACCTGTATTGACTACTTAAAACACAAATCTCTGCTGAAACAAATTAGGAACCTCCCCACCCCCAGCATTTCCTTGATGTAACTGGTGCATTTATTTAATTGCTAATAAAGAAAGAGAAGGAGGGATCCAGAGAGAAAAAGAGGTTTATATAGTCAAACAAGATTAGGAAATGCTGTATGTCGCATTCCTATCTTACTTAATCACAATGGACACCCTCTGAAGAGTCCCACAATAAAGTAATGTGTTCAACTTTATTGTTGAGTCAGTGTTTCCTTAATTAATTTGATCACAGAACACTCATTTTTTGTATAGCATCAATTAACAACCTTAGCACAACTGTTTTGAGTGGGACATTCTTGAGTAAATGCTGCCTGGATAAAACATGGTAGTTTTTCCTCACGGTGGGAATTTCAGACGCCCTGCAAAGGCAAGAGGGGTACTAGACACATCTGGGGCTCCTGATCATTCCTAAAATCATACTAAACTTTATAAAAAAGAAATTAAACTTGTCAATGAAAATGTTCAGCTTCTCTTTCTTCCTAATCATTCTCTTTGCAGTGATCACCCCAAGAGTTTTCAGGTTTTGTTTGAAGTGATGCATTCTTCCCCAGAAATAGCATGCTGGCATTTTTCTCTTCTTTACATTTTCACAATAAAACATATCTGACTAGTGGCTCAGAGCTTAAGGGCTGGCCCTTTTCCAGGAGTTTGCAGCTCTAGATATGGTCTGCAGACCAGCAGCACCTGCACCATCTGGGAACTTGGTAACAATGTGGGGTCTCAGGCCCCACCGAGACCTCCTGAATCAGAGTCTGCGTGCCTTTTTGCGAGATGTCTTGGTGATTCACTGAGTGCATATTAAAGAAGTGGAAGATCCATCCAGGGGACACCCGGCTAACCTAAATGAACTTCCCCTTCCTCCTGACCATTACTTTGTTATTCAGTCACCACCACCAGGCATGGCAGAGTCAGTACGCATATATTATTTTCTCCCTTAAACTCTGGCCCGTGTGTGGTCACAAGCCCATTCTCCTAATGCTTTTAAGCATAGTTGAACTTACTAGAATGAAAACAAACAGAACATACCAAGTACAGAGGCAAAGCAAAGATAAATTTAAAAAGAAAAAAAAATAAGGTTAAACCAAGTCTGGGTTCCAGGTACGCAAGCCTTGATCCATTCCTTATCCTGCCCGTGGAGACTTGCTTTCTAAGTCCCAAACAGCTGGTGCAGCAGCCCAGGCCCCTTCTGTGTCCTGGCCACCTCTTTCGTCCCACCTGTCTAGTCCTGTTCCTTTCTGGAAGGAAACTTCTCACAGTTCACTGGCATACCCTGACCCCTACCCCTTTGCCCCAAAATAGGGAGGTATCTTGATTATTCTGTGGTCAGGTCACTTTCTGATTTCTTGTCTCTTTCCCAGTGATTATTCTGTGGTCAAATCACTTTCTGATTCATATCAAGTATTTCCTCTCCCAACCGCCCCAATCCCACTACTATTTCTCTTTAAAGAAAGTCTGCTTCAATCCAACTTACAGGGCAGTGACTTTATTGTAGCAGGTCCCTCAGTCTAATCATAGCAAATTATTCAGAATTATAAAGTACTAACTAAAGGCTTTTTATAGAGTTCTCTTACTTAGGCACTATTCAGCAGTAGTTAAAAACATGGGTCTAAAGGGTCATTATTCTGCTACTTGTTAGCTGTGTGACCTTGGACAAGTAACTGAACCTTTCTGTGCCATGATTTACTCATCTGTAAAAGGAGGATAAGGGTAATGGTAATTCCTGTTTCTTAGAACCAGGATTGGCTGCAGTATTTGCAGGGCCTAATACTGATTGAAAATGTGGGGCACCTTGTTCAAAAGTTATGACCTTTCTGGGGTAGGAATTCAATACATTTCAGTTGTTAATAAAGCTTAGGGAAGTATGTATTATTTATCTTATTTTACAAAAGAAAGAACTGAGGATCTAGAAAATAAAACAAAACAATTTACCCAACAAGGCCAGACAGCTGAGCTGCTGAGAGACATGATCGGACCTGGGTCTGCTCCCAAAGTGAATGACCAGAAATTCCCGAGAGAAGGAGCACGGGCGGGAGGAAATGAACTTATCCTGGACCCACTGGAGGTGAAGAGAGCCAGGGGTCAGGAACCCACCCACTTCCCTCACTGTCAAAAGAACAGCAAAGAGAGAGCTATGCATCTTATTTCTGTGACACCTGAGGACATTTACTAGGTCAAAAACAAGACTGAGAGCCTTTGGGCTGTTGGTGAGATCCTAGCAGAACTTTTATCTTATTTTGATCAGAAACTTAAGCCTGTGTACCATTTCTCAGGCCTATGGTTTCCTAAGACCTTGAATGACTTCATTCTAAGTGGAGAACAAGGTTCCTTCCCCCACCCCACCCATCTGGTTGGAATCTTTCCTTTCTTTGGACTGCAATATTTCCTGGTCTCCAAAGAATAAAGATCAATCTGAAAAACTTCCTTTGGCCCAGGGTCCCAGAAATCTGCCTTATTAGTCTGGTCAAGAATAAGTGCACATCTAACCAGGAGCTTAGAGAAGGCGATGTGTGATGAGCCAGCATATGGGGTTATCTTTCACAGTTCTCTCCCACACGATGAGGGCACAAACACAGGTGCATTATTTGCTCTACTTTAGAAAATGAGTTAGGCACTTACCATGAGCAATTTTAATTCTCATGATAGCCCTGAGGGGCAGGCATGGCCATTCCCACCTTACAAATGAGGAAACAAGTCACACAAGCTAGAAAGACATGGACTCAGGTTTGAATCTAGATTACCCTGGTCATACCATACCATTCTATAACATACCTAAACTTTTAACCACTGTACAGTGAACTTTTACAATTGAGATGTCTAATTTTATGTGTCAACTTGACTGGGCCATGGGGTACCCAGATGTTTGATTAAAAATTAATCTCAATATTTATGTGAGCGTGTTTTAGGGTGAGATTAACATTTAAATTAGTAGCCTGAGTAAAGCAGATTGCCCTTCCTAATATGGTTGGGCCGTGTCTAAGGGGTTGAAGGCCTGAATAGAACAAAAAGGCTGACCCTGCCTTTGGACTTGACCTGAAACATTGTCACTTCCTGGGTCTTGAGCCTGAGAGCCTTTGGACTGGAGCCATTGACCCTCCTGGGTCTCCAACTTGCCAACTCACTCTGCAGATCCTGGGACTTGGCAGCCTCCATAATTGTATAAGCCAGTTCCTTATAATGCACTATCTCCTACAACCTATTGGTTCCGTTTGTCTAATACAATGATATTCTAAGAATTGTGCTCAGAACTTTGGGAATCCAGGGACACAGAAAAGACAAGAAGACAGTCCCTGTTTTCAAGATGCTTACAGTGCAGAGAAGAAAATTAATAGCACAGCAGATTTACTGCTATTTGAGTTCTGAGAAGGAATTGATGGGATTGAGGAGCTAGGGGATAGGATTTAAGGCAGAAGCACCAGCGAATTTAAAGGCAGCAAGGCATAAGGGAATAATCTGATTGGGGAAATTTGTAAAAAAATCCTGAAAGGGTGAAATAGGCTGAATATTTGCCAGGTTCCAGACAGGAAAACAGAAATCACATTAATTATTTTAACAACAAGCATCCACTGTGGAGGACTTGTTAAAGCAGGTATTGGAGGGCTAAGAAAGCAAAATGGAAACACTGAGGTAACAGAGATGGTAAGTGCAGGAAGCAGCAACCACCCTAAGTGCTGGGGAGCACAGGGTATCCATGGGGAATTGGTTCCAGGGCCCCAGAAGATATCAAGATCCTGGATGCTCAAGTCCCTAATATAAAATTGTATAGTATTTGCGCATAACCTACACATATTCTCCTGTATACTTTAAGTCATTTCCAGATTACTTATAATACCTAGTATGATGTAAATGCTATGTAAATAGTTGTAAATACAATGTAGATCCTATGTAAATAGTTGCTGGTGTGGCAAATTCGAGTTTTGCTTCTTGGAACTTTCTGGAATTTTTTTTTTTTCCTGAATGTTTTCCATCTGCAGTTGATTGAATCCTCTGATGTGGAACACGTGGATATGGAAGGCCACTGTAATTAGAAATTAGAAGGTTAAAAGTATTCCTGAGGAGCTGGGACTCAGACACTGAAGAAGGGCTTTGCCTGGGTCCTTCTGGGACATCTGAGAGGTTACAGAAAGTCTGGTTCTGCCAGGGAAGGGCTGGAGTTGGGTAACAGGGGCTTAGGAGAACCAACTGTTAAATTTCCAGGAATTTTTTGAGCCAATTGTTGAGACTTTTGTAGCTTGAGGTCACCCATGATGGAGTATTTATACAACAGAAATAGGCAAATGCTACTGATTTTTCTGGAGAAAATTTTCTGCACACCACTGGTTCTGGAACCGTGGGACAGGGGTGGAGACTGCAACTATGGCTGTTGCTGCTTTGGTGAAATGCTGCTGTTGGGGTGAAGAGCCAGGTCCCTTCCTTCTGGGGCTTCTAGCTTCTTTCTAGTTCCTGTGTTTGGCAGCATCTATAAGCACAGTCAGAGAATTGTGGCAAAGGAGAATTGTGGTTTGCAGAATCCCAACCCTCGCATCCCTAAAAAGGAATATAGAAGGGTCTGTTTGGACCTGAGAAACAGTAGCTGAAACACAAGGGGGCCAGCTGTCTGATTTCTAGGAAGCACTGTCGCATAGTGGAGGTAAGAGTCTGGACTTAAAATAACTCAAATTTGCCATGGTTCAAATGTTGGCTTTGTCCACTGCTTCAAGATCTGAGTCAGATATTTAACCTCTCTGTTTTACCTTCCTCTTGTACAAAATGGGGATAATCATAATACCTAGTCATAGAATGAATTAAATGTGATAATGGCTATAAGAATAATAATGGCATCCTTATCTTCTCTATCAAAACTTTCCGAAATGTCACCTTCTCAGTGAGGACTTTTCTGACCACTATTTGAAACTGCACCTCCCTTCCCCTGGGCACCCAGTACTGATTATTCCCCTCCCATAACTTATTCTTTTCTAACCTTTACCATCTTATAATTTACTTACTGTCTGTCTTCCTAACTGGAAGGTGAGCTCCATGAGAGCTGAACATTTGTTCTGTTTTGTTGTCTAGCACATAATTGCTCTTAAATAAATATTAATTGCATAAATGAAAAATCTTGACTAACAGTATATACAAAGAAATGTTAGCCATCACTAATAAGTTAAAAGTTATTTTATTAGTGTTTTGATCTTCCATAAACACACTGCCATCACAGAACCAAACTCAGTTCCATAAAATGAGATGTTAACCTACTTTGAAAGTCTCTCAGTGTTGATTATAAATTACGCTGTATGCATAA
This sequence comes from Monodon monoceros, assembly GCF_005190385.1. Classification (NCBI taxonomy): domain Eukaryota; kingdom Metazoa; phylum Chordata; class Mammalia; order Artiodactyla; family Monodontidae; genus Monodon; species Monodon monoceros. The sequence continues at coordinate 95,207,552 of NW_021703777.1, forward strand.
TAAGTTTTCAGAGAAATTGTAGCTTTATAAAATAAATTCCTACTGTCTTAAAAAAATTGTCTCTCAAGAGAACTAACTGAGCTAGAATTACAGGCCCTCAATAATAGCTTGAAATGTTTAGGGTCTTTTTTGACACCTGTTACACATCTCTCAAAAGTGGCCAGTGGATTTACTCTTTGGACATAACTTTGGTGAAACATCCTTCTTGGTCTACTTTCCTTTCAGTTGTAAAATAAAAGAAGCAGAAACAGAGCTTTCATGCCTGGAGCATGCCAGAAAGACACTTGTAACATGCAAATACCCCTAGAGGAATTTTTTCATTTGCCCTCTTACAGCTAAGATTAAACTCTTAGCATTACAGGGAAAAATTGCAGTACCTTATTTCTATGGTACAGGTAAATTTATTTATTTATTTATTATCATTTGGGTTTTTAAATTTTCTAAAGGTTACACTCCATTTATAGTTATTCCCAAATATTGGCTATATTCCCTGTGTTGTACAATATATCCTTGAGCCTATCTTACACTCAGTACTTTGTACCTCCCAGTCCCCTGCCTCATCTTGCACTTCCCCCCACTTACTGGTAACCACTAGTTGGTTCTCTATATCTGTGAGTCTGCTTCTTTTTTGTTATATTCAGTAGTTTGTTGTACTTTTTTAGATTCCACATATGACTGATATCATACAGTATATGTCTTTCTCTGTCTGACTTATTTCACTTAGCATAATACCCTCCAAGTCCATCCATGTTGCTGCAGATGGCAAAATTTCATTCTTTCTTTACAGCTGAGTAGTATTCCATTGCATGTGTGTGTGTATATATACATATATATATATATATGTATATATACACACACACACACACACACACACAAATATATGTATGTATGTATATATACATCACATCTTCTTTATCCATTCATCTGTTGATGAACACTTAGGTTGCTTCCATATCTTGGCAATTGTAAATAATGCTGATATGAGCATTTGGGTGCATGTATCCTTTTCAATTAGTATGTTTGTCTTTTTCTGATATATACCCAGGAGTGGAATTGCTGGGTCATATGATAGTTCTATTTTTAGTTTTTAGAGAAACCTCCATACTGTTTTCCACAGTGGCTGTACCAATTTACATTCCCATCAACAGTGTACAAGGGTTCCCTTTTCTCCACATCCTTGCCAACATTTGTTGTTTGTGTTCTTTTTGAGGATAGCCATTCTGACAGGTGTGAGGTGATATCTCATTGTAGTTTTGATTTACATTTCCCTGATGATTACGGATGTTGAGCATCTTTCCATATGCCTGTTGGCCATCTTCAGTTCCTCTTTGGAAAAATGTCTATTCAGTTCTTCTGCCAATTTTTTAATCAGGTTTTTTTATTTTTTTGATGTTGAGTTGTAAGAGCTGTTTATATTTCTTGGATAGTAATCCCTTATTCGTTATTATAAATCCCTCATTTGCACATATTTTCTACCATTCAGTAGGTTGTCTTTTCATTTTGTCAAATGTTTCCTTTGCTGTGCAAAAGCTTTTAAGTTGAACTTGCTTCAAGTTTTTTATCTTTGCTTTTATTTCCTTTACTTTAGGAGATGGATGCAAAAAAATATTGCAGCAATTTATATCAAAGAGTGTTCACCCTATGTTGTCCTCTAGGAGTTTTATAGTATCTGATGTTACATTTAGTTCTTTAATACATTTTGAGTTTATTTTTGCATATGGTGTTAGAGAATATTCTAATTTCATTCTTTGACATGTAAGTGTCCACTTTTCTACCACCACTTATTGAAGAGACTGTCTTTTCTCCATTGTATATTCTTGCCTCCTTCTTCATAGATTAATTGACCGTAAGTGTGCAGGTTTACTTCTGGACTCTCTTTCCTATTCCATTGATCTATGTGTCTGTTTTTGTGCCAGTACCATACAATTTTGATCACAGTTGCTTTGTAGTATAGCCTGAAGTCAGGGACCATGATTCCTCCAGCTCTGGTCTTCTTTTGCAAGATTGTTTTGGCTATTCAGGGTCTTTTGTGTTTCCATACAAATTTTAAAATTATTTGTTCTAGTTTTGTGAAAAATGCCATTGGTATTTTGATAGGGATTGCTTTGAATCTGTAGATTGTCTTGGACAGTATGGTCATTTTAACAATATTGATTCTTCCAACCCAAGAACAGAATATATTTTTCTGTCTGTTTGTGTCATCTTCAATTTCTTTCATTAGTGTCTTTTGCTTTTTCCAAGTACAGGTCTTTTACATCCTTAGGTAGGTTTATTCCTAGATGTTTTATTCTTTTTGATGTGATGGTAAATGGGATTGTTTCCTTAATTTCTCTTTCTGATACTTTGTTTTTAGTGTATAGAAATGCAACAGATTGCTGTATGTTAATTTTATATCCTGCAACTTTACTGAATTCATTAGTGAGCTCTAGTAGTTTTCTGGTGGTGTCTTTAGGATTTTCTATGTATAGTACCATCTCATCTGTACTAACTGATAGCTCTAACTAAGGACCTACCTTAATGAATAAAACTGATTTTTATTTAAAGAGGAAGCCAACCATCTCTCGACCTTTTACCGATGTGTGTATTTCTTCTCTGCGTGTCCAGTATGAAAACATTTTGATACATGTAGGCTGCATGGTCAAGATTAAACCCTGGTGGTAGGGAACATTTTGACGTTCCCAATGTCAACAACCTGGGCTGAGTGGATCCTTAGTCAGGGACTAAAAAAGGGGTGTTTGGCTTACACGGACAATGAGTTTGCTCTTGTCTTCTCTTCTTGACCTGTGCTTGAAGCATCCAGGTACCTATAGGGTCATTTTCGAGTAGTGAGGGTTAAAAACAGGCTCTGTCACTTGGGGGGGCAGATGACTGCTAATAATGATGATGGCTCATGCTGATTTTTTAAAAAATAAATTTAATTATTTTAATTTATTTATTTTTGGCTGTGCTCAGTCTTTGTTGCTGTGCACAAGCTTCTCTAGTTGTGGCAAGCGGGGGCTACTCTTCGTTGCGGTGCACATGCTTCTCATTGTGGTGGCTTCTCTTGTTGCAGAGCATGGGCCCTAGGTGTGTGGGCTTCAGTAGTTGTGGCACATGGGCTTAGTTGCTCTGCAGCATGTGGGATCTTCGTGGACTAGGGATTGAATCTTCATTGGCAGGCAGATTCTTAACCACTGCGCAACCAGGGAAGTCCTAGCTCATGCTAATTTAACACTTACTACATCCAGGCATTCTGGTCAGTGAGTGATCTCATCAACTTTCATAGTAAACTCTGAAAGATCAGTAGGTGTTACTGTTGATTTTACGGACAAGAAAGTTGAGGTTTAGAGGAATTAAGTGACTTTCTCAAGGTTACACGTCTAGTAAGTGAATGTACTGAGATTTGAATCCTGTGATTCCCACCCTAAAACCATACTCTCAGCTGTTTAAATAAGCCAGGGTATTTTGGAATCTGTATTTCACTAATGTTGACTTTCCTTTGGTAAAGTCTTTTAGGAGGAACATTTGAATCCTGCCTCATGGTGTACACACAGAGGTGAAAGGGCCCTCTGTCCTTCCTTGGGTCACGACATGAAAGGGGAGCAATACCTCTTGAGACTAGTACAGTGATGTTCGTGTCATTAGTGAGCTCCTCCTGGGGAAAGGCAACACTTGGGCCAGTTACTTAACCTCTCAGTTCCCTTCTTTTCTCATTGGTGAGAATATAGTACCCAACTCATGGGGATATTGTAAAATTTAAATGAAATAATATATGTAAATAACTTAGTCCAATGCCTGGAACATGGTTAGTCCCTAACAAACTCTCAGATATTAGTAATGATTGGCATCTTCTTTTGCATAAGTGACTTCCCTTTCAATGAGTCTTCAGTCTTCAAGATGTCACAAACACCTTAGACAATCTCCTACAATAACATTTCTCAGGATGTATTCCCTGGACCTTGGAGCCAAAGCGCTCTGTTCAAAACAATTCCTAGGATCAATTATGTTTTGGAAATACACTTATACTTTCTTCCTCTTTGTAAATTAAATGCTATAAGAGTATTGTAATAAAAACATTGTTAAATTTGATTTCACACAGCATTTTCTGAATGCTTTTAAAAAAACTTTAATAAAAAAAAACCTTGAGACTTTTTTGGGGAGCAGTTTTAGGTTCACAGCAAAATTGTGAGGAAGATACAGAAATTTCTCACATACCCCCTGCTCCTACACGTTGATAGCCTCCCCCATTATCAACATCCCCCACCAAAGTGGTACGTTTTTTACAATTGATGAACCTACACTGACACATCATACTCATTCAAAGTCCATAATTTCCCTTTGGGTTCACTCTAATGTTATACATTCCATGGGTTTAGACAAATGTATAATGGCATGTATCCACCATTATTGTATCATACAAGAATATTTTTATTACCCTAAAAATTCTCTGCTTATTCATCTTTATCCTCCACACCCCTGCAACCCCTGGAAACCAATGATTTTTTTTCCCTCTCTCCATAGTTTTTTGATTTTTCCAGAATGTCATATAGTTGGAATCATACAATATGTAGCCTTTTTGAATTGGCTCCTTTCCCTTAGTAATATACATTTAAGTTTCCTCCATGCCTCCTCATGGTTTATTAGTTCACTTCTCTTTGGTACAGGATAACATTCCATTGTCTGGAGGTACCACAGTTACTTGTCTATTCACTCACTGATGGAATCTTGGTTGTTTTCACATTTTGGCAGTTATGAATAAAGCTATTATAAAATCTGTGTGTAAGTTTTTGTGTGGACACATTTTCAGCTCCTTTGGGTAAATAATAAGGAGTGTCATTGCAGGATTGTATGGTAAGAGTATGTTTAGTTTTGTAAGAAACTGCTAAGCTGTCTTACAAAGTAAGCTGTACCATTTTGCATTCTCACCAGCAATGAATAAGAGTTCCTGCCACTCCACATCCTCACCAGCATTTGGTTTGTCAGCATTCTGGATTTTGGCCATTCTAACAGGTATGTAGTGATATCATGTTGTTTTACTTTGCATTTCCCTGATGACATCTGATGTGAAGTATCTTTTCATATGCTTATTTGCCATCTGTATATCTTTTTTGGTGAAGTGTCTGTTAAGGTCTTTGGCCCATTTTCAATCTGGTTATTTGTTTTCTTATTGTTGAGTTTTGAGCGTTTTTGATCCTTGTACTTTTTTGCAAGTATTTTTCTCCCAGGCTGTGGCTTGTCTTATTCTTTTGCCATTGTCTTTTTTAGAACGGAACCTTTTGGTTATAATGAGGTCCAGCTAATAAATTATTTCTTTCATGGATTGTTCCTTTGTTGTGGTATCTAAAATGTTATCACCATGCCCAATGCCATCTAGGTTTTCTCCTATGTTCTCTGCTAGGAGTTTTACAGTTTTGTGTTTTACATTTAGGTTTATTCATTTTAGATTCATTTTTTACATGTGGATGTCCAATTGTTCTAGCACCATTTGTTGAAAAGACTATCTTTGTTCCACTGTTTTGAATTTGCTCTTTTGTCAGAGATCAGTTGACTGTATTTATAGGGGTCTAATTCAGGCTCTCTATTCTGTCCCATTGATCTGTTTGTCTATTTTTCACCAATATCATGCTGTCTGATTACCGTAGCTTTATGGTAAATCTTAGAGTTGGGTAGTCTCAGTCCTCCAACTTGGTTCTTCTCTTCCAATATTGTGTTGACTACTGAGTCTTTTCCCTCTCTGTATAAACTTTAGAATCAGTTTGTTGATATCCACAAAATAGCTTGTTGGAATTTTAATTTCTGAATGCTTTTGAGATAGAAATTTCTTTTTTCACTTAGCAGTTATTCTTTGGAACACAATTTGGAAATGACATCTTATGTAATTTGCTCCTTTTTCGTGCATCTTATATAATTTCCTAATTTTTTGTGAATGAACTTTTTCACTGAATCTTCAAGGTTTTTTGTATGTCCCTTTATATCCACCATATCACTGGGCACATAGTAGGTGCTTAGCAAAACAAATGTTGCTCAACCAATTCATTGGGTTCTGTGTTCTACTTCACAGAGAGAGCACTTTAGCCCAGACTCAGGTGAAATGGTCCCACCTTCAGGCAGGCAGTGTAATGTCATGGAGGGAACATTGTATCGAAAACCTCTGTAGTTTACTTTCCTAGTTTATAACTTTAGGATTTCAAATAAAAGAGCCCCTACGTTATTCACTACCTTTAAATTCTTTGTAATCATGAATTGGGGCATTAAAGTTGGTGAAGTTTTATGATATAAATATGCAAAATAGAGGAAGGGGGTATACCCTTGTGGAGATAAGTGAAAGCTAACCAAATGAGAAAAGTAAAGGCTATTTATTCAGAGCTTGTTAGAATAAGGGAGTTGACCACCATCACTTGCATTTTGGCAGAGAGTCAAAGTCAAGGAGAGGAGTAGGAGAGCTTTATAGAGGAAAATAGGAAAAGCTACATGTAAGTCCTCTTTGGAAGCCATTGACATGGGGAAACTGTAGGTAGGATAATTAGAAGCAGGGCATCTTATGTAATTGGCGGGGGTGCAATAATTTGGCCTTTTCTGGTTGGTCCTAAGCTGGAAGCAAGGAGAAAAATTAGGGACACTATCAGTTATTAATCAAATCCTGGCCATTTTGGGTTGATTGTTATAGGGGTTATTTTTTGGCTTCCTGGGTTGTTACTAGATACAGCAAGTCTGACCTATAGCAGGCTGGCTTCTTGGGCTGATTACTATAGATAAGCGTTTGGTTTCCTGGGCTGGTTGCTTCAGGTTTTGGGTCAGAGTTCTGTCTTTGTGTATGGTCTGGCCATTGCCCATTTGTATATTCAGTCTTTCATCCTCGTTAAATATGTGAGTAAAATTCTCAATTCAACTCAATTCAAAAGTTCTCCAAATCAAGGGAGTGTGTGCAGGATCATGGTTTGTGTTTTTGGTAAAGACGACAATAGATGAAACTACATATCTTTTCAAAATTTTTTTCTTACAGTTTATAAGCATTACAAACCATTTGTTAATGGCAATAATTAGCCTTTTCTGGTTATGGGAAAGGCATCCTCTTAAACCTTATAAAGGTTGTGAGTTCCCAAAGATATATAGAACATTTGATACCTGTGGTCTCAGAACTCTTGGGCACTCTCTCTTGTTCCTGTAGAGGAACTGGAGGTGTATCACAGAATGTTTAACTGCCTGTGCTATCTCTCAGGATATCAATTAAGATTGGACAAGGAATATGTATATATATATATATATATATATATATATATCTGAATCACTTTGCTGTACACCAGAAACTAACACAACATTGTAAATCAACTATACTTCGATTAAAAAATTGGACAAGGCTCCATGTCATATTTCTTAGCAATTATGGAACAATTCTCAGGATCTCTGTTTATTTTATTTTATTCTATTTTTTAATTTTATTTTATTTATTTTATATTTTAATAAGAAAGGAAAGAAATCCCTGTCCAGGGGTCTACACACTTTGGCCTGTGGCTTGTTTTTATACAGTCCCAGCTAAAACTTTTCTTTTCATTTTAAAATGGTCTTTAAAAAACAAATAAAAGAAAAAGAAGAATATGTGACAAGGGTTGCAAGTGGCCTACAAAGTCTTAAATATTTACTCTCTGGTCCTTTAGAGAAAACAGTTGCCAAGTCCTGTCTTGGTCAATTAACAGAGAGCCTGGGCCAGGTTTTAGAAGTAGGACCCTTGTCATTTTCAGTGTACGGTGGGGGCTGCTGAGGGAGGGGGCGCTGCCTGACATGTCCATACAGTAGCTGTGACACCTGTCTTACTTGTCAGCCTGGACAAGGGCGGGGAGCACCTGGAGGTGCTCGCAGAGGATCTGACGTTACCTGGCTCTCAGGAACTGTAGACCTGAGTGTTTTGCTTTGTTTTTTTAAACTATTGTGTCTCCTCCCATGTGACTGCTCCCTGGGCTGGTCCTGCTGCTTTTTCCAGTCTAGCCTGTGCCATGGCTTTGGGACAGTCAGTATTTTTAAGACTTCAAGGTCTTAATGATTTAAAGCAAACAAATAGACAAACAACAAAATTTTCGTCAAAGCAAGACACTGGAAACACTCCAATGTGTGGAGTGGCAAAATGTGGCAATCCGTGATTACCACAAGGAATTGTAATTCTGGGGTATGTTTTGCTTCTTTACGTTTTCCTATACTTTCACATTTTTCTACCAAAAGCATGTATGGTTTTAAAATCAGATTAAAAAAGAACAGTTTGACCTAACAGTACTCTGGTATATTCCAGTCAGAAGAAACACATACACTTTGCACTCAGATGTCTTTCTGGGAGCAGATGGAAAGTGGATCCATCTGTCAAGATGTGATTTGGATCAAATTGTCAGAGTTACCAAAAACTGGCAAAAAATGAACAAAAATGATATTAGGGAGCCTTGAATTATTCTGGTAACTGCTTTCATTCTCACTTTACTTTGTAGGCAAAGATATCTTTTTCTTGTTTTAAATGTTTGGATGATGGAGCCACTAAGAATGATAGTTGTCCTAACCCTTAATATATTTACTTTTCAAAACATGAAACTCAAATAGAAATAAAACTTTGAATGTTTTTGAAATTCGCTGATGTCTTCTTTTTTCCATAAGACAAATCCATTGCCTTCCATATTTATTTTTATTGCATTATAAATTGATGGGGAACAATATAAACCCAGAAGCCTAAATATCAGGAAGAAAAGGAGACTTGGTCACAACTTGTTGGAAACTCTGAAATACATATTTATTCTGAGCCACAAAAGTACAGTACATCAGCATCTTTTTAATAATGGAGAACAGTGTCTTCTCTAATAGGTGGCCTGGGGGTTGGTGATATGGAGAGCCTGCACCTTCTCAGGGCATTGTCACTACTTTATCTTCACAGTTCTTGCTTTTGTTGGTATTTGTTCCTCTTCCCTCCCTGGGCCATTGTTAGAAGTGTGAGTGATCAGGACAGATCAATCTGCATTTACCATCTATATTTCCGTTCCCAATCTATTTTCCTTTCATCGGGCCTCCCACAGCATCATTGGCTTCTCTCTGCCAGAGCCACTAGAACTCTTCCCTCACTTGCCTGGTTTACTCATTAAACTGTAAGCTCTTTGTGGGCAGGGACCATGCCTTACTCTTCTTGTTCTGAGCAGCCAACATGGAGCCTAGACTATAGGCTTAGGTAAATTCTCTTAAATGAGTAGGTAAAGCAAAACCAAATTAATTAATAACAGAATACTCACTCTGTTTTAAGCACTAAATGCTTTGCCTGTATGCAGCCCTCCTAAAAAATAACCTAATAGCTCCATTATTATCTGCACTTACAAGTACATGAGATGGAGGTGCAGTGGTGATCGTAGACCTTCTGGCTTTAGAGTAGAGGCTGTTGAAAGCTGTTTCTCCTTACACTTTCCTCCAGACACACTGGAGTGATGATGCTGAAAATTCCCCATGAACACCCCTCACCCCAACCAGGGCAAGAAAGGGCAATGTTTGAGCACAGGTGTGAGTCTATAGAGATCTTCCCGAATTCACCTTGACTGGACTACTCATTTCTTAGCCTAGTTAGTGCATGAGGGTGCCTGGCATCCATCCAGGCCCTTGGCCATCAAGCCAGGCTGGTCTACCCGCATACCCTGTGATCAGGCCCATCCACACAGGCTGCTGGCATTTCGGCCTTCTTTGGTCATTTGTCTTGAATCCTATTACTTCTTCTTTACCTGTGATCCCTCTCTCTCTCTGCTTTCTTCCAGTGCTACTTGGCTGCCCTCTGGCCCTCCTGACTTTGTTTTCAGCTCCAGCTCTTTTGAATTTTGCATTGGTCCTTGGCTTCCTGGGCTGGGCCGGACTGCACAGAGCCAGCACTCACCCTGAGTTCTTCTGTCCCTAGCGGCTTCTGGAAAAAATTCTGCTTGACTAAACTCCAACCTGCAGTGCTGACATGGCCCCTAAAGCAGGGACGGAATTCCCCCAATTCTTGTTTCCCCCCAAACTCCCATTCACCCTTGTCTGAGGGACTTCTCACACCAGAGTCCCACTGCCCGAGGAGACTTCTCACCCTCACCCTCCACCATTCTGACTCTGGCTCATTCTTTGGACCTCAGTTTGATGTCACTCCCCTTGGGAAGCCCTCACTACTACATCTCCCCAACCCTGGCCTGAATCACGTAGGAGTCTTTTCTCCTTTCTCCTTTGTCACCCAGTATGTCTCCATCACCAGCATAATAGCTGATGTGCTTACCTGTGCAGGCATGGTTTCAAGAACTTTACAGGAATTAACTCAGCTGATCCTCTGCAAAAACCCCGAGATGAATACCATTTAAACATTAAAAAAAAAATTCTTTAAACATTTTTAAAGGTTATATTCCATTTATAGTTATTATAAAATATTGGCTCTCTTCCCCGTGTTGTACAATACATCCTTGTAGCTGCTCTTACAGCCAATAGTTTGGACCTCCCACTCCCCCTCCCCAAGCCCTGCCACTTGTAATCACTAGTTTGTTTTCCATATCTGTGAGTCTGCTTCATTTTTAATCTCTGTTTTACAGGTGAAGGAAATTAAAGAACATGTGTAAGGCTGCACAGATAATTAGGTGCAGTCACGTTTTGAACCCAGGCTGTTGGGCTCTGGAGCTCCTTGGTGTACCTAGTTTTACTTTCCTCTTGTGTGTGGCATTTCTCACTCCACATCACACTGTCTGGTCACCCCTCTGTTTTATTCATAGCTGCATCCTAGCGTGAAGTGCAAATCCTGACAAAAATTAAGCTCAATTAATACTTTTTGTGCAATCTATGCCTGAATTCTAGTTGTAGATATTTTATGTCTCACAAATTCAAATAATACATTCCTGATTCTTGATCTGGTAAGATCACGTGTGACAGAAAAACGAGGATGGCCAGCCGACTGGTATGTGGTCTTTGGGTCTTTTAACGATTTCTGTGTTCTTCAGTCTTATTCGATATGAACAATTGGAGCCAAAAGGAAAGTGATGTCTGTCTCGGCTCCCACATTTTACACAGTTGGAGATGGAGGCTGGAGCATTTAAGTGACTTGTCCAAGGTCACGCATGGAGCCGGTGACAAACAGGATTCCAGGTCAGCTGATTTCCAGTCCTGTGTCCTTTCTGTACACCTGGTCAAACAGAAACTAGTGTCACATGAAGGCATGCAGGTAAAACAAACACCAAGTCCACACCTGGTTTGATTCTGACTCCAAACAGCACCAAGGGGCGCATGGCTCCAGTGCTCCCTGGCACTGTGATCAGCCCAGAGTAAACACAGGGCATCTGATAGGGAAGCACATTTGGCCCAGAAAGGGCCCAGACTCTGCAAAACTTTAAGAGTGTTTTGCTTACAGCTTGGTCTTTATTGCTGTGTGACCTTGCATATATTCCTTTGTTTCTCTGGTCTCCAGTTACCTCTGTAGTATGATACGGTGTAATGAACTGAATGTATGAGTCCCCCTCAGATGCAGTGTTGAAGTCCTAACCCAGAGTGTGATGATATTTGGAGTGGATCTTTGGAGGTAATTAGGTTTATGAGGTCATGACTGAAGAGCCCCTATGATGGGATGTGTCCTTGTATAAAAAGGAAAAGAGACAAGAGTCCTCACTCTTTCTCTCTCTCTCTCCCCACTGTGTGAGAACACACTGAGAAGGCAGCCATCTGTAAGCCAGAAGTGGCCTCTCACCAGGAACAGAATCTGGCAACGTGATTTTGGACTTCTAGCCTCTAGAACTGTGGGAAATAATGTCTGTTGCTCAAGACCCTCAGTCTCTGGAATTTTGTTATAGCAGCCTGAGCTGATTAAGATGAAGGGTTTTATGAGCTTGATCTTGAAGTCTCCTTCTGGCTCTGCAGTTCTAGCATTCCTTCTCAAGGTCCCCTCTGTTGCTGGCTGTGTTCCTTCCTGCCACTCTGCTGTCCCCTAAGCCACTCCTCCTCTCTGGTATGTTTTCTCCAGCTCCTGGCCATTAATCAAAATCATCTGCTGACTTAGAGGTTGAGCACAAGTCTCAGCTTACAGGTGTGAAGAAAAAGCAGTGCCTTTGGGTCAAATCCAGATACTTCTCTTCAATTTATGTGAACTTTAGCAGTTACCTTCTCTTCGCCTCCACCTTCAAAGTGCAGTTAATAATACTTATAGGATAAGAGTTGTTGTGATGATTAAGTGGAATTAAACATGTAAAATACCTGTATAGACTGGTGGTCAGCAACATTTTTCTGTAAAAGGCCATACAGTAAATAATTTACCCTTACAGAGAATGTGGTCTCTCAGCTTTGCCAATTTATGGTGAAAATGGCCATGGGCAATGTGTAAACAAATGAGTGTAGCTGTGTTTCAATAAAACTTTATTTATAAAAACAGGTAGCAAAAAAATAAAAAACAGCAGACTGGATTTGCACCCCTACCTGCAGCTGCCATGCTTTGCTGTTCTATATAGAGATTATGATTCTTATCACTTTTTTGTTTAAACAAACTTTAGGTGGTTTTGTACTGTCTCTGTCTTTCTCTGGGGCCCTTGTTTCCCTCCCTGCCTTACCCTTCTTTCCCAGATAACGGGTACCTTGACAGCAAGAATAGATGCTTTCATTGGTGTCTCTTCACCCAGATTTCCAAGCACAAGCACTAATAAATGTGCTGTGTTTGTTGAAATGGAATGAAAAGGAGTTCCCCCCTTCATTCCAGGCCTGGAATCCAGTGTCTGAGGGCCCCCAAATGCAGCAGTGTGGGCCCGGCGCCATGGGAGAAGAAAGCCTTTCTCAGGACCTACAGGGCCTGCAGACTGGGCGGGCTTTGCTTTCTAAAGAGCTGCTGTGCTTTGACTTCAGTGAAAGGCCTCAGCCAGTGCACTGGGGAGGTGGCCCGCGGTGGAGCTGGTGCGGGAGTCCGCTGCAGTGGTTTCCTGTCCTGGCCAGCCACGCCTCGGGCTCTGCTGATAGGGGAACCATTGTTCCTTGTCCATTGTGTGGCGCACAGGGTGTTGGGGACGATGGGCAGGGTGGGGAGCAGCCACTCATTTCACAGAGCTTAGCTCAATGAAAACAGAAAGATAAAGGGCCAGGAGAGGAGGAAGAAAGTGCCCGCCACACTGACGTGCCAGCTCAGAAATTGAAGTGACCTGCCGGGCAAGCATTCTCAGAGCAAGGGTGACATTTGCTGAGAGTCGCTCTGAGTTTGGAATGGGAACTGGGCTCTTAGATGTTGGTAATTGGAACGCACAGATTCAGTAACCCATCTGGCAGTTATTCTACTAATCTCAGTATCCTGGCCAGGGGCCAGGCAGGCACAAAATCGCGTTCTTTTCTCTTAATCCCCAGTGCAGTTCCAGCGGCACCCGGCAGGCCCCAACTCTGTAGGATTTGTTAATGCTACTCTGCTTGGCTCCACGGCTCAGGGAAGCCCCTTGAAATGCCACTGGCTGCCCCAGGGCCTTGGACATAGCCAGACACCAGGAGGGGCCAGGGATAAGTGTGGGTGATGGAAGACTCTGGCTCTCAGAGTCATTTGGGCTTAGGCCGAATCCTGGCTCTACACAGGCAAGAGAAAGAACTTCATCCTCCTTCAGCTGAGAAATGGTTTCTAGGGACTGACTTTTTAGATTCACATTTCAACTCTGTCACCAGCTCTGTGATTTGGGCACATTACTTAATGTTCTGGGCTTCAGTTTCCTCCTGTGTAATATGGGAGCAATATGGTGCCTCCTCAAAGTGTTGTTTTGAGCATTGAACAAGCCAAAGAGCATACACACACACACACACACACACACAAGAAGAGGGCCTTGCCCATAGTGGGCATTTGTAGGGGTCATGACTTTGGTTACTATTTCCTCACCCATAAATGGGGATAATGACAACCACTTCTTAGGGTCCTTGTAAGATGAGATGAGATTCTAAATGTGAAGTCTCATCCCTGGTGCATGAGAGGTCATCAGTGAACTATGGTAACTTTGTGGATCCCATCACTGCACATTCATTGCACAGCATGAGGCTAATCCTCAAGAGTCCAGGACTGTAGACCCAGCTCTGCCACCAATTACTGTGTGACCTCAGTCTGGTTACTGCCACTCTCTGTCCTTGGATGTCCTTAGTCTAAGATGAGGAAGTCAGACTGGATTCGTTCTTTCTGCTCTAATATTGCAGGCTTCACAGACGGTTGGGGAAACTTACCATGGATGACCATCTTGTAGAGATTTGCCTTTTGCACTAGCTCAATGTAGATGGTAGAGGTCACAGGCAGGACATTCCAGTGTGTGACAACTGGTGAAACATGACAAGGCAGGGGCTCCCTGTGCAGCCCACTAAGCTTTCTTCCAAAGAAGAACACAGCCTCCTCAACCCTTAGCGGCCCCTGGACTCATCGTCATCCATCATCATCATAGTAGTAGTAAACATGTATTAAATTCTTCACACATATTAATTCATTTGACCCTCGCGAGTACCTATGAGGCAGACGCCATTATTAACCCTGTGTTGCAGATGAGGAAACAAGACACAGAGAAAATAACATGGCCATAGTCACACAGCCGCTAAGTGGAAATGGGCTTTGATCACCATGGTTAGAGTTCTGAGGCTGCCTCTTAGCCACAGGACTTACCTAGCAAGCCATGTAAACGATCAGGCTGCAGGCTGAAAGACCTACAGTGAAGCAGGGCAAACACTGGTCCAGAGGGCAGGCAGGCTGACTTCATCTGGAGCCTATCCCACACCTGCTGGAGGCCAAGGGCAGATGGCACCTTTTCTCTGGGTCATGGCTGCCTAGCCTATTTGGCACTTGGGAGGGTCAAGTGAGAACACTGCCTTCAGCCAGGCCTGGGAGAGGGGGAAGAGGGCTGCCCTGTTGAAAGGGAACACCTGATTGTCACCAGCCTCTTTTCTGGCAGGCTCATGCAGGCAATGATATGCACTGTTATTGGCACAGGATGGTATGTGGGTATGAAGAGGCAGGTCATTTCCAAGAAAAGATGTTGAAGCACCTTAAGTGCAAGAAGACATGGAACAGAGAATCAAAGACCCCATAGACCTTCCATATTGTTTGGCTCTGTGTCCTAAGAAAAACTACATTTTAGTATGACATGAGCCTTTGGGTGCTTTGGCCACTCAACCTCCCCGGACATGTCTAAGGTTAACCTCCCTGAGGCTCTCTGGAGAAGAAAAGCAAGAATGCATTTTTATGATGTCCAAAGAATACCCAGAATGTGGCCCCATTGCTTCCATGTCTGCTCCAGACCCCTCAGAAGCCCCTATCATGTCATCAAGACAACTCACTGAGCACTTAACCTTTGGCTTAATACAGTGTTTCCATTTTACAGATGAAGAAGCTGAGGCTCAGACATAAGTCAATTGATCACAGGCACACAGGCTGTGGCAGTTTGAACTCTGACTGCTCTGATCCCAAACCTCTGCCCTTAACTGCTCCTCTCTACTGGCCTATAGGGGAAAGTCACTGCCTTTTGGCTGAACATATGTGTTTCATGTCTTCCCCTGTCACTCATTCTCACTCATGTCATACTGAGGCCACAAGAAATTCTTGCTGCTCCCAGACACTCTGTGTCCTCTATGATCCCTGCCTTGCCTCGACCATGGCTGTGCGTCTGCCAGGATTTCCCTTCACAATTTTCTACTCATCCACTGACATCATGTGTCACTGTCATAGGGAAGTGTTTTAAATTATTTATTCACAGAGTACTGAACAGCTTCTAGTCTACTCTTCCTGAATCCATCTTCATCTATCCAATCTTTTCTTCACACTTCTGCCCCAAAGACCTTTCTAGAGTATAAATCTGATCCCACCTTTCGTAGCTCCCTATTGTTGTTGAGATGCCTGGCATATGGGCCAGTTCTGGTTGTCTCTTGCCTACCCCTCTCTTGAATCCTACCCACCAGCCCCCGTCTCACACTCTAAACTTGGTTCAATTCCTTGGTGACTGCTCCCTCTCTCACCTCCTTCCCTTCTGTCTCAGTCAGTTTAGGCTGTTGTAACAAAATACCATAGACTGGGTGGCTTAAACAACAGACATTTATTTTCTCTCAGTTCTGGAGGTTGGAAGTTCAAGAGCAGTGTGTTAACATGGTTGGATAGTGGTTACAGCTTTATTTCTGGTTTACAGATGGCCACCTTCTGGCTGTGTCCTGACACAGCAGAGAGGCAGGGAGAGGTGGGAGAGAGAGAAAGAAAGAGCTGTAGTCTCTCTTCCTCTCCTTATAAGGGCATTAATCTCATCATGGGGCCCTCACCCTCATGACTTTGTCTAAAAACCTAATTACCTCCCAAAGGCCCCACCTCAAAATACCAACACTTTGCAGGTTAGGGCTTCAACATACCAATCTGGTGGTGGGGTGGGGAGAAGTTGGGTGGAGTGGGGTGGTGGTGATCTAAACATTCAGTCCATAACACCTTATCACATGCTTCTCTGTCTTCCTGGAAGCCTCTCTACCACTTCCTCATTCTTGTAATCTTGGTTTAAACCACCTCTTTCCCAGGGAGGTTTCCCTGTCTCCTAAACCAGGACAGGCCTCTGTACGTGCTCCTATACCTCCCTTCTTAAAGCCCTCCACTGTATGCTGCTTGTTATGGTCTCTCTTCTCTGAAAGAGAGCTTCACTAGGGCAGGTAGCCTGGCCACTATGTGCAGAGCTCCCGGTACATAGCAGCTGCTCCATGAATACTAGTTTGATGGATGAATGAATGAGTGCAGTGGTTCACCAAGATCATTTCAAGAGTTAAATCTGGAGCCTTGGGATTCTAAATTCCCCATCCCAAACCATTTCTCTGAATCAGCTTGGTCCTGGACCCTGCTGACAGGCTCATTTCCTAGCCCAGATTACTTTCTCTAATTACTCTCACATTTATACCATATTAAAAACAGTATGAAATGGTGCTTTCTATCTTGTTTGCACCTTTCAAATAATAGGCTCTTATACTTGTTATATTTTGTCTGCTAGCCAAGTTGTGCATTTTAGTTCATTTAATTTTTATCTGTTAAATAAATCTCTTCATACTTTGGGTCCTCTCCAATTTTCATAGCTTTTTTTTTTTTCCTTCTCCCATTTCCTTAATACTTAAAAAAAAAAAGCCTTAAATTTAAAAGCACTGCCTTAAAAATACAATTGTGTTGAAGTCCATGGACAATTATTAAGCCTGGTAGCTATGATAGAAGGATGAGCAAGGCATGGTCTCTGTCTTCAGGGAGTGTACAGTCTTGTATCTCTGAATTCTGCCTGACTCCAGGCTGTAAAGAAAACATGTTGGGGTATTTCTTGGCACTGGACATCACACAGGTTGCTAGCAGCTTGTCTCCAGCCCAGTGTGCTTAGGTAGCATCTCTTAGAATCATCCTGTTCACTCCTATCCCTTATGCAGTCCTACAATTTCAACTCTACACTCCTTAGTGGACATTCAGGAAAGCCTGATATCCCTGGCCTCCTTCTTCTCAGAGAGAAAATCAAACCATAGTCTTGAGTCAAAAGACCTGCTTTGGGGGTTAGGTAGAAAGTCATTTACTTTGAGTTAGGCTGTCCAGGGTTTGAATCCTGACCATGCTTCTTATTAACTTTGTATCCTTGGGTAAGATTTATCAAGCCACTTGTTTCTCTCATCTGTAAAATGGGGATAATAATAACTACCTCATAGTGTTCTTGTGAGACTAAAGTGATATGACAAGTAAAAATTTTCTGGCACATGGCAAGGACTCAGCAAATGTTTTTTCCCATCCCAAACCAATGGAGTGACATTTTAGCTGTGACCTGTCTTTCACAGTTTTGCTGTCACTTCGTTAGTGGCCTTGTGAGTGAGCTGTCTTCTAAAGTCTAGGTTATACCATGGCTTCTACGCGGGTTGGACAGGTTAAGTCATTGACTTTTAGACACACAACTAATATGGGTATAACCAGAAGTGAGGTATATTGGAAACTGTATTATACTTGACTAAGTGTGAAAGATATATTCGGATGTGTTCTAACCACTTTAGAAAATGCCTTGGTTATACTGACCAGGATAAAAACAAAAACATTTTCAATTGCCAATGACACATCAGGCCCTCCCTCCATCTGTGCACTCAACCATTCAACTAGGCTTTATTGAGCTCCTATTATGTGACAAACATGGTGCTAGTGAATAATAGATGTAAATCCTGCCCAGTATGTGTGTGTGAGTATGTATATGTGCTTAAAGTGTAGGTGATACACAGTGGCACAGACTATGATGGAAATACTGGAGGAGTTATGGGGTGGAGGGCAAAGGGAGGGGCAGCTGACACCATTTAGGGGGTTGGGAGGATTGCCTACTGAAGATGATATGATCTGATAAACACATTCCTATTTACAGTGGTTCTGGATCACTAAGAGTAGGTTCTGATCAAGGACATGGACCTGGTTCCTGGAGGTTATGGTTAGGCCGTGCATTAACTCTTTTGTTGCTGGCTCCCAGGAGCCTTGGGAGATGAGACTGGGAGCGAGGGAGTTGAGCACAGTCATTTGGGGTAGTAGCTATCTACCAACTATATAGAGGCTGTCTGTATTTTTCTATTCTGCATTTCCTTTCTGCTATCATCTTGCCATTTGTGAGGTTTAGAATAAAGTCTAAAGTCACCAGGTTCACAAAAATCCTAAATCCCTCACCGGATATGCTGACCTGAATCTAATTGGTTATATCTTCCCTCTTTTGCTTTTTTTTTTTTTTTTTTTTTGCGGTACGCGGGCTCCGGACGCGCAGGCTCAGCGGCCGTGGCTCACGGGCCCAGCCACTCCGTGGCATGTGGGATCTTCCCGGACTGGGGCACGACCCCAGGTCCCCTGCATTGGCAGGCAGACTCTCAACCACTGCGCCACCAGGGAAGCCCCCCTCTCTTGCTTTTTAAAAGTAGTATTTTAAGGTTTTATTTTCCATAGATTGCACAGCTAGTTCTTTACAGTTTCTTATTAAATGGAATGCCCCGCCCCCAATAGCTTTGAGCATCTCAGTCACTGTGTCATCCTGTGTTAGTGGGTGTCTTGGGGCTTTTTCTTCCATCCCTCATGGAATCATGTCCCAAGACACCTGTAAAACCCTCATCTTGTCTTTTTACCCTCATTGTACATGATCTCAAAGCACTGTGTATTTTCTTCTTAGCCTCTATGTTTTTCATGAGTAATGAAGGACGTGCTTATGCCTTCTGCTAGTCTCCATGAAGATTTCTGTGCAGGAAAGAGACAGTCCATTCTGGAAAGTGACCAGTGAAGAGAATATACGTTGTGGAGTCAGGAGAAAATGAGTTTAAGCACTAAGCCTTTCCTGGTTGGCTACTTGACTGTGGGCTAGTGAATTTCTCAGTACTTTATCTAAAAACTAGAGATAGAAATTGTGAGACCTTGAGTAAACCAACCCACGTTGGTCCAGGTCCTTCAAGACTCAGAAGGTAAGACAAGGTTAAACATGCAAAGATTTTATTGGAGGAAATGCCCATGTGAAAGGGAATAGGGAGGGAGTTTGGAAAGGCTGGGAAAGCTTCAGAGGCCAATCTTAAGTCTGGACCTGTGAAGGGGAGAGGGGAGGATGTTGGATGGAAGCATCCCAGACCACTGTTTATTCTAAGGGAGGGTTGACAAAGCTGCTGGGAAGTCCTTGAGCCTAAGTTGGCTAATAAAGGATACCCTGAGTCCTGAGTGTCCCAGGAAGGAGTCAGGCTTAAAGCCCCTGCAGCAGCCAGTCATTTGAGGGGCAGCCTGTGAAGGGCATGGTTTTGGCATCAACATGGTGGATTTCAGGTGCTGCAGCTGGGGTCTAAGGTCAGTTGTGCTCCCAGTCATAGTTGTAGGAGATCCGTGAGTATGTCCTCATCGTGCCACGATGCTTCACAAAGTTCCTGGCACGCAGAGATGACTGTCTACCACTCAAATGAAGTGATATACTATCCCCTAAACTTGGGAGGCAGGGTCCCTCTACATCAAACAGAAACAGACAAAGCCTCCACATTGGCAAAGTATGAGATGGTGCTGAGTGCAATGAGTGGCACATGGAAGATATATTGGAAGGGGCTCAAGTGTGACAGAAGGAGTGTGCCTGGCTTCAGATTCTGGTCCTACTATATACCTCTGGGAAAATGTTTAAAAATATTTTCACCTACTCCTGAGAGCTGATAAAAGGATAAAACAAGACATCAAGACATCAGTGCCAGACACTGGGTGTGTGACTCCCTGGTGTTTCCTCTTTCTGTACCATCTCCCCTTTACTCCCAGTCATCTTCATTTGCTTAGATAATGAACTTATCAAAGCACCTGTCCTAAGACCCAGACTTAGGGTTTGTGTACTACACACCTAATCTTGGAAGTAGTATTTATTTACCCTTTCAGAGAATATGACTGCAAGAGGCAAGTTTATTTATGAGGTAGAGATCTTGGGGTTTCAGAAGCTAGGGGTGGTCAGTAGGCAAGGAAGGGGCACCTGGAATGTATCAAATCTTTGTCTTTTCTTCTAACTTGTCACAGGGTCCCTCTTAGATATATTGCCCCATTTAATAGGGTTCTTTAACTGGGGCCCTAGCAGCTTCTTTCTACCTTCCATCCACTCGTTTATACAGCATATTTTTGAGTTGAATGTTGAGATGGGGAAGATACTTTAACAGAGTGTCTTAGTTCGGATTCTTCCAAAAGCCAACCACAGCACTTGGACTTGGGAGATAAGCCCAGTAAGCAATGTGAAGAAGTGGGGAAGTGAGTCAGGGAAGGAAAGGAGCCCAGTGAAGTGTACTTCATCTTTATCAGGGCTCAGCAAACTTCTTCTGTAAGGGACCAGAGAGAATTTTAGAGTTTGTGAGCCGTATGGCTCTGTTGCCATTAGTCAACTCAGCTCCTGTAGCCTGAAGGCGGTCATAGGCAATGTGTAAATAAATGGACATGGCTGTACTCCAATAAAATGTTATTTATAAAAACAGGTGTCACGTTGAATTGGGGCCATGAGCCATGGTTTGCTGACCCTTGATCTAGAAGTTCCTGCCAACTGGGGCTCAGTCACGTTAGGGACCCACAGCAAACATACCTCCTCAGATCTGTTCTACTGAGAAGAAAAGAATTGGCATATTTCTCTGTCAAATCCCTTCTCTCAGTGTTTGGAGGGTTGCTTCCTTGTTCCCCCTGGTTAACCCCGAGTCCATGCAGCTCCAGGAGTGCTGGGAATGTTCTGTGGCCAGAAAATACCCTCAGGTGTCAGGGAGGCCTAGGACCCCCTCAGTGTGCACTGAACTGTCTGTAGGTGACCTCAAGGATGGACAAAGGCAACATGGGTGAGGCACCAATAGCACCTATTACACAGAGCAGCTTTCTGCCTGGTGATGGGATAAAGCATGAACCTCTGGGAAGTGAAATCACATTTCATGTGGTCCAGAAGGCCCTGGCTAACCGTTAGAGAAATGCTGCTATAGGCACAGAGAAGAATCACCAGGAGATTGTATAGGAGTTGTCGGATTACACAAGTACAATATTAGCTAGTATTTATTAAACACTTACTATGGAACAAGCACTGTGCTAAGCACTTTAGATGTATTAGCTCTCTGAGGTATGTGCTATTTTATTCTCATCTTATAGGTAGATAAATTGAGGCCTAGAGAGCTTACATGATTTGCTTAAGGTTGCACAGCTAATAAGGGGGGAAGCAGGCTTGTGTGAACCCCAACATTTTATCTCGAGGACTCATTGTCAAAGATGGATCCAGGAACGCTGTTGAGACACTGACTATATTGGCTTATTGGGCTGCCACAATCACAGACTGTGTGGCTTAAGACAACAGAAATTTATTCTCTTACAGTTCTGAAGGTTAGACATCAAGGTGTCAGCAGGGCCATGCTCCCTCCGAAGGCTCTCGGGAAGATTACTTCCTTGCCTTGTCCTAGCTTCTGGTAGTAGCCATCAGTTCTTGGTGTTCTTTGGCTTCTAGACAGATCACTCCAATCTCTGCCTCCACCTTCACAAGGTGTGTCTCTGTTTCTCTTCTCTTAAGCACACCAGTTACATTGGATTAAGGACCACCTAATCCTGTATGACCTCATCTTAACTTAGTTACATCTGCAAAGACCCAATTTCCAAAGGTCACATCCACATGTACCAGGGCTTAGAACTCAAACATATATTTTGGAGGGACACAATGCAACCCAACTGAAACATATATTTTGGAGGAACACAATGCAACCCAACTGAGCCTGGCACTGTGCTAGAAGCAGGGATGCAGAGATGAAGGAGTTATAGTTCTGCTTTGGAGCCAATACAGTCTAAGGGGTTAATGGTATGATTCGGAAAAATGAACAGGTAAAGAGCATATAATGCAATCAGATTTAGAGTAGTTGCATTTGCAAAATGCATCTCCTTCCAGTAATCTGTTTGCTTCCCTTAATTTTCATATTTAACTTTGTTTTATTTTCTTCCAGCATTTATTGATTCCTGAGGTTGGTTACACATTAGTGAACTGAAGTTACAATTCAAATTGGTGACAATTGCCACTTCTAGGCAAGTACAACTCCTCAGGGCCTCAGTTTCCTCATCTGTGAAAGAATCAGTTGGACACACTATTGGTTCTTAACTCCAGTAACACACAAGGATCACTTGGGGAGAATTCAAAAACTACTAGTGATAGCTGGGTCCGCCCTTAGGGATTCCAGTTCAGTTCTGTACTGGGACCTGAGCATCAGTATTTTTTAAAACCTCCTTAGATTATTCTAATATGTAGCCAGGCCAAAGACTACAGACCTTCAAGGTCATTGGGACCTACCTGCTCTGCCAGTCTTGGGTTTTCATCAGTTATGTGCTTTGCCTCCCAGGTTAAAGGTGTGCCAGTGGCTTCTGCCAGAGCTGAGTTCAAGCAGGACACCAGAGAGATTATCTTCCCATCCGTTAGCCCAATGCTGCTCCTTCCAGAACTTTTAACACCCAGACTTCATGAAAGCCTCCAAAGA
This sequence comes from Monodon monoceros, assembly GCF_005190385.1. Taxonomy (NCBI): domain Eukaryota; kingdom Metazoa; phylum Chordata; class Mammalia; order Artiodactyla; family Monodontidae; genus Monodon; species Monodon monoceros. The sequence goes on from NW_021703777.1 coordinate 95,230,463, forward strand.
AGCTGTCCACAATAAAATGCTCTGATGGGCGGGAGTTGAGGAGGGACCATCAGCAGGTCTAGAGAACAGATGCCGAGATATCAGCAATTGTGAATTAGCTATTAATTGTGAACTGGCCACGCTGGCCCTTTGATGAGAGAAGCTTCAGTGACCATACAGATTACTCAGGCCAGCTCTCTTCCTCCTTTCCTGGGTTTAGGAATCCAGGTGGTAGAAGAGCTTGGGAGAAAATGACTTGGTTGGTGGTCAGAAACTGGAGTGCTGATTATAGGTGAAAGACTAGCAAAGGCATGGGAAGTTTAAAAAAATTTTTAATCTATTTTTCTTTCTCATGTCTGTAAGCCAGCCTATTTCTAAGTAAGTTAAGAATGCCATCTTCATTGTTTGACCCAGCTGGGTTTAAATCCCCCTCCACTTTCCTTTAACTATGACCTTGGATACATTATTTAACCTCTTTGGGTTTTGGTTTCTTCATCTTTTAAGTGGGTGTGACAGGGGAGCTTACATCATTAAATTGTCATGCTACATGTAAGGTTTACATGTGACGATGCATGTAAAGTTCCTAGGGTGGTGCCCAGCACATAGAAACACCTAATCGACGTTTGCTGCTATTGAATTGTTTATGTAATTATTATCTCATGAGCCTGATGAGAACAGAAACTAAAGGGCGTTGGTACCAAATATGCACCAGGTACTGGGTTAAACAATTACATATATAGAATTTCATTTAATATTTTTTATCAACATGTGAAGTAGGTATTATTATTTCCACTTTAAAGATGAGGAAACTGAGCCCCAGGGAGGTTAAATGTCAGAAAAAGGTCACACAGTGGCATGTGGGTGGAGCCTGGTTTGGTAAGTCAGCCTGACTCCAATCAGACTTCCTCTCTCCACAGCATGGATACCTGGGGGAAACTGGGTTTATAGGAAAAAGGGAAACCTGTAATGAAAGAAAGATTTCATAAAGAAATAGCTTTGAATGGTGTGTGTGTGTGTTGATGGCTACTCCCAATCAGAGAGTTTGATGACAAACATCTTCAGTGAGATTTCAGGATCTACAAATGTGTGTTAAAGAGCTGGAAGGAGAATCCTCCTGAGGCATCTGATGGGATGTGAGAGACCCTTTGGATATCCAGCAATAAGTCTATGCCCTTCTCTGTGGCAGGCAGGGATCTTCCTAAATCAAATTCAGAAAACCAACAGGAGTTTCTGGGAAGGAGAACCAAAATTGGCCTGGTAGGGCTGGGGACAGACTCTAAGAGAGCCTGGTTGGTCCCTGGAATCTAGTGATTTCTTATTAAAGTTAATTCCCTTTTCCCATCTACATTGTCCATCCTATGTGCCTTAGACAGCCTTCTCCCTTCCCCGCTATTTTTTTTTTTTCTCTAGTAGGTTAATCAGGACCATCTCCATAGTGCCTCTCCCCAAACACAGCCTCTAACATTGCTGGGACAGAGAAACTGGAAATACTTGGTGTGGTCAGCAAAATAATGGCCCCCAAAGAAGTTCATATCCGAATCCCTAGAACCTGTGAATTTGTTAGGTTACATGGCAAAGCACAATTAAGGTTGCAGATGGATCAAGTTTGTTAATCAGTTGACTTGAGAGAGAGAAAGAGAGAGAGCGTACCCTGGATTATCCAGGTAGGCACAATGTAATCACAAGTGTCCTTAAAAGTGGAAGAGGCTGCTGGGAGTGTGCGAAGGAGTTGATCTGATGCCACTGACTTTAAAGATGGAAGTAGGAGCCCATGAGGTGAGGAAAGCTGATAGCAAGGAGACAGATTCTCCGCTAGAGCCTCCAGAAAGGAGTGTAGCCCTGCTGACATCTTGATTTTAGCCCAGTGAGACCTGTGTTGGGTTTCTGACATACAGCACCGTAAGATGATAAATTTGTGCTGTTTAAAGCCACTAAGTTTGTATGAACTTGTTACAGCTGCAAGAGGAAACTAATATACTTGGCATTACACAGGGATGGAAGGGTAGGAAACTGACCAGAGAATTTGAATTGGGGGAGTGGAGTGTATACAGGTGACCCTGTATGGAGGCTCCATTCAAGCACAGGAGAATACAAAACAGGAAAAGTGGTAACCAATATTTTCCAAAGTGGAGAGTAAAAATTCTACTAGGAGGATTAATTTGGGAAGGTGGAAGAGCATCGGTTTTGGAACCAGGTGATCTGGTTTTAAAATCTGACTCCATCATTTTAGCTCTGTGATCTGGGCAAGTTACTTAATGTCTCTGGGTCTGAGATTCTTCATCCATAAAATACCATATGCAAGCTGCCTGATTAAGATGCTCATCATCCATTGATTATCTCTAAATTCAGAGATTAGCTGACTACAGAGTTGTTCTGAGGATTCAAAACCAGAGAGTTGCCCAGTGGTAGAAGTACTATAAATGGTGACTAATACCTTCTTCAAAAGCTACATGTCACCAAGCCTACTACAGTTCTATTTCTCTGAACTAAGCCATTGAACACACTTTAGAAAGGAATTATATAATTCATGTTAATGCAGTATCATTTAGTAAAAACTTTAACTTGAGGAAGTGGAGTTTTGATGAGAAGGGAACATGTTGATTGAACCAAGAATCAGGATCAGCCCTAAGAGACAAGATATTCTTTGCAGAAATACACTTCTGGATAAGCCTCTATCCCTTACGAATTTCAAGTTTACTCAATTGACTAACCAACCAAATCCCCAGTTATTATTTTTACTTTATAAATCTCCAATTATTATTTTTATTTTGACTTTATACCCAGTTATGATCTTGATGTACAAGAATGGATGCATCAAAGTCAATCACCTATCCACCACTGCCTCCAAATCTGCTCATCTGTGCTTCTTTTATTTATTTATTTATTTATTTATTTATTTATTTATTTATTTATCTATGGCCTCCTTGGGTCTTTGTTGCTGTGTGCAGCTTTCTCTAGTTGCAGCGAGCAGGGGCTACTCTTCGATGCGGTGTGTGGGCTTCTCATTGTGGTGGCTTCTCTTGTTGTGGAGCACCGGCTCTAGGTGTGCGGGCTTCAGTAGTTGCAGCACATGGGCTCAGTAGTTGTGGCTCGTGGGCTCTAGAGCACAGGCTCAGTAGTTGTGATGCACGGGCTTAGTTGCTCCGTGACATGTGGGGTCTTCCTGGACCAAGACTCGAACCCATGACCCCTGCATTGGCAGGCGGATTCTTAACCCCTGCGCCACCAGGGAAGTCCTCGTATGTGCTTCTAATTTTAGTGAGTGGCATCATCTTCTGTCCAATCACCCATGCTGGAAACCTGGGAGTCACCAGTTCCCACCTCCTTATCAACCTTTTTACTCAGCCCCTCCTCTCTGTCACCACGTCATCATCATTTTTTTTTTTTTTAACCTAGAAGAAGAAATGGTGCTGCAGTTTCTCTTCCTTCCCAATCTTGTCTCATCCCTGCTCTAATCTAGTTTCAACCCACCCATCAGTCTAACCTTTCTAAATTAACAGTCTGATTTTTATTTTCTTAAAATCTTTCAATGGCTCTTTGCTGACCATGGGTTGTATGGATTGGATTGTGTCTCTCTCAAATTCATATGTTGAAACCCTAACCCTCAATGTGACTGTCTTTCAAGATAGGGATTTTAGGAGTTAGTTAAGATAAAATGAGATCATACGGGTGGTGCTCAGATCTGTTAGGGCTGATGACTTTATAAGAAGTGACACCAGAGAGCTATTTCTCTCTGCCACGTGAAGACACAGGGAGAAGGTGGCCATCTGCAAGCCAGGAACAGGGTTCTCACCAGGAACAGACCCACTGGACCTTGACTGGGGGCTTCTGGCCTCCAGAACTCTGAGAAAATACACTTCTGTTGTTTAAGCCATCCAGTCTCTGGTATTTTATTATAACAGTCTGAGCAGACTAATACAATGAGATAAAGTCTGAACACATCAGAATGGCATTTAAGGCTCTTTTCCTTTTAATTATTGTTTACCTGACAGGTAATCCACAGCCCTTTACCCACTCATAAAGGGGGTTCCTGACCCACCATGCTCTTTGGGGCATATGTCCTTCCCTCTGCTAGGAATAGCCTGGTTGGTTCTCATTCATCCTTCATTTATTCCTTTAGTGAATGTGGTTCAAAGTCCATTTTGTGTTTTTGTAGTACTTGAGACAAAGTCTGTCTCACTGCAATAAAATGTATTATAATTATCCCTTACCCTATCTACTCCCCACAGTTGACAAATGGAGCGAGAGATAGAGAGAAGGATTCTGTCTTGTTCATCTTTGTAATGTCTGAGAAACAGCACAGATCCTGGCACCTTGTAGATTTTGCAAAAATATGTGTCGAATGGATAATTCAGTGAATGAATGACACACAAAACAAAGCCTCCATTGCTCTTAGGATAAATCTCAAGGTCCTTCACATGCTCTATATACCTTTCTAGCCTTGTTTAATTCTGCCTCTTCTTGGCACCAGCCATGGGATCCACCTGTCATTCCAGGCTGCCTCCTGTCTCAAAACCTTTATACATTAGCTCCTCTCTGCCTGGAAGGTGACCCCAGCTCTAACCAATTTTAAAACAGTGAGTAAGTACTCATCCTTCAACTTACAGCTAAATGACCCCTAGGTAAGGTTGTCTTGCCCCCTAGACACAATCACTTCCCCTAACCTTGGTTCACATACCACAGTTCTATATTTTTCCTAATACTAAATCCTGTGTGCTTGTGTGATTATTGAATTAGAGTTGGACCTCTTGACTAGCCAATAAGGTCTTTGAGAGCAGGGAGGTTTTGTTTGCTTGCTTGTGTGTTTTGTTTTCAGCTCTCTCTCCCTAGGACTCAGAATGGTGCCTGGCACAGAGCAGGATCTCATAATAATACCATGAGGTGGTAGATAATTGAGTGCTATGTGAGTTGTAAGATACAAATCAGATTCTACTTTTTGCCCTTTTTTCTCTACATCATTTCATTCATTCAAAGTTATCTAATCCCTGATCAGAACAAATCAGACCTTATTTCTAGCTTCACCTTTGCATCCCTTGGTTTCTGTCCATGCTTGAACAAAGGCTACAGTGTTCAGCTGCCAATGAGCAGATTTAAATGTGAAGGCCACTCATGCAGATCCAGAACCCTGCAGAACTAATAGGTGAGGGGGCCCTCAGGAGCTTGTTATCAAGAAGACCCGGAGGAGCTAGAGCTTGTGCTTTGCCTTGAAGCGTGGACAAAGCTGGACTGCAGAGAAGGGAGGTGTTAGGGGAGAGCAATTTTGCATCACTGGTCAATTTTGAACCTGCCATAGCTTGGTGGTTAGGAATCTTGTTTCTGGAATCTGACTTCCTGGGTTCAAATCCTGGTTCTACCACTTATTGGCAGAGAGCCCCAGGCAAACTCATTAACCTCTCTGTGCCTCAGTTTTCTCACCTGTTGAAATGGAGGTTAGGAATAGCCCCTATCTAATAGGGTTGTTAGGAGGATTAAATAGGTTAAAAAATGTAATGGGCTTAGCAAAGTGCCTGGCACATAGGATGCATCCAGGAATGGTTATTGGCTACTAGCTAGCATTAGCTGCTCTTGGTGTTTTTAATCCATGTAGAGAAAAATCCATTACTATATCACTCCTGATCTCCTCCCCCAAGAGGAGAGGAGTAACTCAACTCATTGGAGAGTTTAGAAGGGTAAAATGGCCATGTGTAGAAGCTTCTCTGTCTCTTAGGGGCTTCGTGGGGGACACATATTTGACCCAGTTCCTCCAGAATTACATTTGCCCTTGCTCAGAGCTATGTGGCTGGTGGGTAATTCTGACCAATTCTGGAACTCAGGGTTAGGAAGTCCAAATGTCTGGGGATATAAACTAAATTATCTAATATCAGCTTAAGGGTGGTCAAACTTTGACCATATCTGCCTGCCTTCTTTCTTTTATTTCTCCATTGATTTGGAACTTAAACAAGAAAGAGGATAGCTGTTTATTGGTTCCTCTTAAAGACCCTAGATAGGATCACATTTAAGTTGAGTAGAAAAGCACACGACAATGAATGTCAGGGGTTTTAGTAACCCAAGAGCAGAAGATTCAAGCTGAGAACCTGGGAGAACCCAAACAAAAATCAGTGTCCTTTGGGACAGTCAGTGGGAACTGTAAACCAGTATAGCCTACGCAGTCATGGGTGTGATTTCCTCAGTTTATGAGCACCCAGACTAAGCTAATCCCCAGCCTAGCAGCTGGGGGTACAAATGTTGAAACTCAAAGTGTCGTGGCATCTATTTCTATCTATAGAGGACGTGTTATGAGCTCAGGCACCCAGCAGTGACTCACTTCAATGTGTAGAATATGTGTGGAACCCAAAGGTGTGGCATGAAGCACAAAGAACTCAGAACACAGAGTGGTCAGATCAGAGAGACAGATACAGTCAGTGGGCTGCAAGGCCATGCAAACAGAACAGACATTCTCAGGCCAAGGGACAATTACGGGCAGATATTTGTTGAGCATCGTGTGGACCAAGCTACTTAATCCAATTGTTTAAGATGACTTGTAAACTAAACTGGGAGCAAACATACAGACAAAAACTGGGAGTATGGGTCTTGAAACCAGGAAAGGACACCACAGGTCACATGGCCACAGCAGTATGAGGTCACAGAAAGGGACCAGCAGAACTCAGTCAATGCAAAATGGAAAAGCAATTCTGTCTCAGTCAGAACAGATACTCTTCTCTCTGTCACACCTGGCTAAATATTTTAATGAGTGGTAATCAGAAATAAATGTTAGACCACATTGTATGTAATCAGTAGTTTGGAGTGAATAATGTTGCTTAAGCCACCTGTTTAGTGAAATAGATTTATATGTACCTTACTCCACAGTGTAGATTTAGATGATTCTTAAGTAAACCTGTGCTGTTATAATATCCGTGTCAAAGGATCCATATAGATATGTGTGTCTAGAACTGTGTAGACCCCACTTAACTATTTTGATCAGGTAACTGGCAGGCAGTGTGGGCAAAATCATCTGAGCAGACCATTTTTGTGAATATCTTTTCATAGTGCTGTCTTTTAGTCTATGAATCCTATTTCTAAACAAATCAATTAAGGTTCTTATCACAGAGGTTGTTTTTGATCAAATGTTCAAATATCACTGGAAATAGTAGCAACAGTGTAGCTGATGGGAGGACTGGAAGGAGAGAAAAATCCAGTTATTTAAAATAAATAATCCTGCTTAATTTCCTTCCTTCCTTTTCTGTTTATCTTGCTTGTTTTTCCACTTTCTTCTTCCCTTCCTCTATTCCTGCCCATCACCCAAGACATTGCAGGTCGGGTTCCCTGGGAAACCAATTCTGAAAAACAGTTGAACACTCAGGATGTTTATTGAAGCATTGTCTTGGGATGAACACCTGGGGGAGGGGGAGGAAGGAAGCAGGACTGGGTATGGGGAGGAGCTGAGCTGTGATGCAGGACTGACAGCCTCATCCAACCCCATGAGGGCCTCTGGAGCTAGAATGGCTCTTTGGAGTCGTCCTGATTTAGGATAAGATGGCAGGGAGTTTTTGTATTCACATATTGACCCATCATTAGATGTGGGGCTCCCAGGAAGGAGTGTAACCTTGATTGAGGGAACATCTCTGCACCCAGGACAACCCTGAGGGGGCAGATAACTACAGGTGTCTGTGCCTGTCACTCTCAGTCTGGGACAGCAATTGAAGGGGCATCCGGGCAGGATGTGACAGTGTCCACCACATAGGGCCTCCGTAGGATATTTGAAGAAGACTAACTTAACATTGGTAACTAAAACTGACATAAGGGAGATGGAGAAAGTACTGGAATCAAGAAGGTTAACCATAAATCACTGCAAGAATTTAGGAATGAGGTGGTAAGAATTAGAACAGGAAGGAAGGGAAAGTTAACAGACGGATGCAAATCCACTGCAAAATGGCAAATAAGACAGTCTTTCTGCACAATGAATATAGACAACAAGGTCACCAAAAACCAGACCTCTGACGTGTATCTTCAGTGCACATTTAAATCTAATTTTCTTGATGGGAAACTTCTCCCAGAAGCAACACAAGCAGTAGGCACAATACACAGAATATATTACTTTTAGTCTTCTTTTCCTCAATCAGCTCTTGAGGCAGCTTTGTACATTGCAGAATGGCAAGAATTGAGTTTAAATTTTCTCTCTGATGAGTCTGGTCAATGTTTTTAATCTTTCTGAACTCTGGCTTCCTCATCTGAAAAATGGGGACAATGTTATCTACACTTCTCAAGGTTGTTACAAGATTAGGAAGAAGATAACGGACTATTATTTTTTTTTAACATTGTTATTGGAGTATAATTACAATGTTGTTTTAGTTTCTGCTGTATAGCAAAGTGAATCAATTATATGTATACATATATCCCCATATGCCCTCCCTCTTGCATTTCCCTGCCACCCTCCCTATCCCAACCTTCTAAGTGGTCACAAAGCACTGAGCTGATCTCCCTGTGCTGTGTGGCTGCTTCCCACTAGCAAATATTTTATATTTGGTAGTATATATATGTCAATTCTACTCTCTCACTCCGTCCCAGCTTACCCTTCCCCTCCCCATGTCCTCAAGTCCATTCTCTACATCTGCGTCTTTATTACTGTCCTGCTCCTAGGTTCATCAGAAACTATTTTTTTTTTAGATGCCATATATATGTGTTAGCATACAGTATTTATTTTTCTCTTTCTGACTTACTTCATTCTGTATGACAGACTGTAGGTCCAACCACCTCACTACAAATAACTCAATTTCGTTTCTTTTTATGGCTCAGTGGTATTCCATTGTATATATTTGCCAAATCTTCTTTATCCATTTATCTGTCGATGGACACTTAGGTTGCTTCCATGTCCTGGCTATTGTATATAGTGCTGCAATAAACATTGAGGTACATGACTCTTTTTGAATTATGGTTTTCTCAGGGTATATGCCCAGTAGTGGGATTGCTGGTTGTATGGTAGTTCTATTTTTAGTTTTTTAAGGAACCTCCATACTGTTCTCCATAGTGGCTGTATCAATTCACATTCCCATCAACAGTGCAAGAGGGTTCCCTTTTCTCCACAGCCTCTCCAGCATTTATTGTTCATAGATTTTTTGATGATGGCCATTCTGACCTGTGTGAGATGACACCTCACAGTAGTTTTGATTTGCATTTCTCTAATAATTAGTGATATTGAGCATCCTTTCATGTGTTTGTTGGCAATCTGTATATCTTCTTTGAAGAAATGTCTATTTAGGTCTTCTGCCCATTTTTGGATTAGGTTGTTTGTTTTTTGATATTGAGCTGCATGAGCTGCTTGTGTATTTTGGAGATTAATCCTTTGTCAGTTGTTTCATTTGCAAATATTTTCTCCCATTCTGAGGGTTGTCTTTTCATCTTGTTTATGGTTTCCTTTGCTGTGCAAAAGCTTTTGTTTCATTAGGTCCATTTGTTTATTTTTGTTTTTATTTCCATTTCTCTAGGAGGTGGGTCCAAAAGGATCTTGCTATAATTTATGTCATAGAGTGTTCTGCCTATGTTTTCCTCTAAGAGTTTTCTAGTGTCTGGCCTTACCTTTAGGTCTTTAATCCATTTTAAGTTTATTTTTGTATATAGTGTTAGGGAGTGTTCTAATTTCATTCTTTTATGTGTAGCTGTCCAGTTTTCCCAGCACCACTTATTGAAGAGGCTCTTTTCTCCATTGTATATTCTTGCTTCCTTTATCAAAGGTAAGGTGACCGTATGTGCGTGGGTTTATCTCTGAGCTTTCTATCCTGTTCCATGATCTATATTTCTGTTTTTGTGCTAGTACCATACTGTCTTGATTACTTTAGCTTTGTAGTATAGTCTGAAGTCAGGGAGCCTGATTCGTCCAGCTCTGTTTTTCTTTCTCAAGATTGCTTTGGCTATTCAGGGTCTTTTGTGTTTCCCTACAAATTGTGAAATTTTTTGTTCTAGTTCTGTGAAAAATGCCATTGGTACTTTGATAGGGATTGCCTTGAACTGTAGATTGCTTTAGTAGTAGAGTCATTTTCACATTGTTGATTCCTCCAATCCAAGAACATGGTATATCTCTCCATCTGTATGTATCATCTTTAATTTCTTTCATCAGTGTCTTATAGTTTTTTGCATACAGGAGTTTTGTCTCCATAGGTAGATTTATTCCTAGGTATTTTATTCTTTTTGTTTTGAGGGTAAAGGGGATTCTCTATGTATAGTATCATGTCACCTGCAAACAGTGACAGCTTTACTTCTTCTTTTCCAATTTGGATTCCTTTTATTTCTTTTTCTTCTCTGATTGCTGTGGCTAAAACTTCCAAAACTATGTTGAATAAGAGTGGTGAGAGTGGGCAACCTTGTCTTGTTCTGGATCTCCGTGGAAATGGTTTCAGTTTTTCACCATTGAGAACAATATTGGCTGTGGATTTGTTATATATCACCTTTATTATGTTGAGGTAAGTTCCCTCTAGGCCTACTTCTGGAGGGTTTTTATCATAAATGCGTTTTGACCTTTGTCAAAAGGTTTACCTGTATCTATTGGGATTATCACATGGTTTTTATCCTTCAATTTGTTAATATGGGGTACCACATTGATTGATTTGTGTATAATGAACAATCCTTACATTCCTGGGATGAACCCCACTTGATCATGGTGTATGATCCTCTTAATGTTCTGTTGGCTTCTCTATTTGTTAGTATTTTGTTGAGGATTTTTGCATCTATGTTCATCAGTGATATTCGTCTCTAGTTTTCTTTCTTTGGGACATCTTTGTCTGGTTTTGGTATCAGGGTGATGGTGGCCTCATAGAATGAGCTTGGGAGTGTTCATCCCTCTGCTCTATTTGGAAGAGTTTGAGAAGGATAGGTGTTAGCTCTTCTCTAAATGTTTGATAGAATTCTCCTGTGAAGCCATCTGGTCCTGGACTTTTGTTTGTTGGAAGATTTTTAATCACCATTTCAATTTCAGTGCTTGTGATTGTTCTGTTTATATTTTCTATTTCTTCCTGGTTCAGTCTTGGAAGGTTGTGCTTTTCTAAGAAATTGTCCATTTCTTCCATGTTGTCCACTTTATTGGCATATAGTTGCTTGTAGTAATCTCTCATGATCCTTTGTATTTCTGCAGTGTCAGTTGTTCTTTTTCATTTCTAATTCTGTTGATTTGAGTCTTCTCCCTTTTTTTTCTTGATTAGTCTGGCCAGTGGTTTATCAATTTTGTTTATCTTCTCATAGATCCAGAATTTAGTTTTATTGATCTTTGTTAATGTTTCCTTCATTTTTTTTCCCATTTATTTCTGATCTCATCTTTATTATTTCTTTCCTTCTGCTAACTTTGGGTTTTTTTTTTTTTCCCTTCTTTCTCTAATTGCTTTAGGTGTAAGTTTAGGTTGTTTATTTGAGATTTTTCTTGTTTCTTGAGGTAAGATTGTATTGCCATAAACTTCCCTCTTTGAACTGCTTTTGCTGCATCGCATAGGTTTTGGGTCATCATGTTTGCATTGTCATCTTTTTCTAGGTATATTTTTACTTCCTCTTTGACTTCTTCAGTAATCTCTTGGTTATTTAGTAGTGGGTTGTTTAGCCTCCATCTGTTTGTATTTTTTACCATTTTTTTCCTGTAATTGATATCTAGTCTCATAGCATTGTGTTCAGAAAAGATACTTGATATGATTTCAATTTTCTTAAATTTACCAAGGGTTGATTTGTGACCCAAGATATTATCTATCCTGGAGAATGTTCCATGAGCACTTGAGAAGAAAGTGTATTCTGTTGGTTTTGGATGGAATGTCCTATAAATATCAATTAAGTCCATCTTGTTTAATGTGTCATTTAAAGCTTGTGTTTCCTTATTTATTTTCATTTTGGATGATCTGTCCATCGGTGAAAGTGGGGTGCTAAAGTCCCTTACTATTATTATGTTATTGTTGATTTCCCCTTTTATGGCTGTTAGCATTTGCCTTATGTATTGAGGTGCTCCTATGTTTGGTGCATAAATGTTCACATTTTTTATATCTTTTTCTTGTATTGATCCCTTGATCATTTTGTAGTGTCCTTCTTTATCTCTTGTAATAGTCTTTATTTTAAAGTCTATTTTGTCTGATATGAGAATTACTACTCCAGATTTCTTTTCTTATTTGCATGGAATGTCTTTTTCCATCCTCTCACTTTCAGTCTGTATGTGTCCCTAGGTCTGAAATGGATCTCTTGTAGACAGCATACATACGGGTCTTGTTTTTGTATCCATTCAGCCAGTCTATGTCTTTTGGTTGGAGCATTTAATCCATTTACATTTAAGTTAATTATCAATATGTATGTTCTTATTACCATTTTCTTAATTGTTTTGGGTTTATTATCATAGGTCATTTCCTTCTCTTGTGTTTCCTGCCTAGAAAAGTTCCTTTAGCATTTGTTGTAAAGCTGGTTTCGTGGTGCTGAATTCTCTTATCCTTTGTTTGTCTGAAAAGCTTTTAATTCTCCATCCAATCTGAATAAGATCCTTGCTGGGTAGAATAATCTTGGTTGTATGTTTTTCCCCTTCATCAGTTTATATACATCCTGCCACTCCCTTCTGGCTTGCAGAGTTTCTGCTGAAAGTTCAGCTGTTAACCTTATGGGGATTCCCTTGTATGTTATTTGTTGTTTTTCCCTTGCTGCTTTTAATATGTTTTCTTTGTATTTAATATTTGATAGTTTGATTAATATGTGTCTTGGCCTGTTTCTTCTTGGATTTATCCTGTATGGGACTCTCTGCACTTCCTGGACTTGATTGACTATTTCCTTTCCCATATTAGGGTAGTTTTCAATTATGATCAGTTCAAATATTTTCTCAAACCCTTTCTTTTTCTCTTCTTCTTCTGGTACCCCTATAATTCGAATATTGGTGCATTTCATTTTGTCCCAGAGGTCCCTGAGACTGTTCTCAATTCTCTTCAATCTGTTTTCTTTGTTCTGCTCTGTAGTAGTTATTTCCACTATTTTATTTTCCAGGTCACTTGTCTGTTCTTCTGCCTCCATTATTCTGCTATTGATTCTGTCTAGAGAATTTTTAATCTCATTTATTGTGTTGTTCATCATTTTTTGTTTGATTTTTAGTTCTTCTCGTCTGTATTAAATTTTTCTTGTATTTTTTCCATTCTAATTTCAAAATTTTGGATTATCTTTACTATCATTACTCTGAATTCTTTTTCATTTAGACTTCTTATTTCCTCTTCATTTGTTTGGTCTTTGAGTTTTTACTTTGCTTCTTCTTCTACTGCATATTTCTGTGTCTTCTCATTTTGCTTAACTTATTGTGTTTGGGGTCTCATTTTTGCATGCTGCAGATTCGTAGTTCCCGTTGTTTTTGGAGTCTGCCCCCAGTGGGTAAGTTTGGTTCAGTGGGTTGTGTAGGCTTCCTCGTAGAGGGGACTGGTGCATGTGTTCTGGTGGATGAGGCTGGATCTTGTCTTTCTGGTGGCAGGACAGCATCTGGTGGTGTGTTTTGGGGTGTCTGTGAACTTAATATGACTTTAGGCAGCCTGTCTGCTAATGCGTGGGGTTGTGTTCCTGTCTTGCTGGTTGTTTGGCATGGGGTGACCAGCACTGCAGCTTGCTGGTCTTTGAGTGCAGCTGGATATTAGCATTGAGACGGAGATCTCTGGGAGAGCTCTCACCAATAGATATTACGTGGGGCCGGGAGGTCTCTGCTTGTCCAATGTCCTGAACTCAGCTCTCCCACCTCAGAGGCTCAGGCCTGACACCCGGCCAGAACACCAAACCCTGTCAGCCACATGGTTCAGAAGAAAAGAGAGAAAAGAAAGAAAGAAAGAAAAATAAATAAAGTTAAAAAGTTATTAAAATATAAAATTATTTAAAAAGTAATAAAAAAAAGAGAGTAACCAAACCAATAAACAATCCACCAATGATAACAAGTGCTAAAAACTATACTAAGATAAACATAAAAATCAGAAACTAGTCTCAAACAGCAAACCCCAAGTCTACAGTTGCTCCCAAATCCACCACCTCAATTTTGGGATGATTCATTTTCTTTTCAAGTATTTATGTCCACAGATGCAGGGTACACCAAGTTAATTGTGGAGATTTAATCTGCTGCTCCTGAGGCTGTATGGAGAAATTTTCCTTTGTCTTCTTTGTTCGTACATCTCCTGGGGTTCATCTTTGGATTTTGCCCCGCCTCTGCATGTAGGTCTCCCCCTGGTGTCTGTTCTTTGCCCAGACAGGAGGAGGTTAAAGGAGTGGCTGATTGGGGGCTCTGGCTCACTCAGGCCAGGGGCAGGGAGGGGTGTGGAATTCAGGGCAGGCCTGTGGCAGCACAGGCTGCCGTGACGTTGCAACAGCCTGGGGTGCTCCATGTGTTCTCCTGGGAAAGTTGTCCCGGGATCACAGGACCCTGGCAGTGGCCGGCTGCACAGGCTCCTGTGAGGGGAGGTGTGGATAGTGACCTGTGCTTGCACACAGGCTTCTTGGTGACTGCAGCAGCAGTCTTAGCATTTCATGCCCGCCTCTGGTGTCCGCACTGATAGCCGTGGCTTGCGCCCCTTTCTGAAGCTCATTGAGGTGGCGCTCTGAATCTCCTCTCCTCGTGCACCCTGAAACAGTGGTCTCTTGACTCTTAGGCAGTTCCAGACTTTTTCCCGGACTCCCTCCCAGTTAGCTGTGGCGCACTAGCCCTCTTCAGGCTATGTTCACGCAGCCAACCCCAGTCCTGTCCCTGGGATCTGAACCCAGAGCCTCAGCTTCCAGCCCCCACCTGCCCCGGCGGGTGAGCAGACAAGCCTCTCAGGCTAGTGAGTGCTGGTTGGCACCAATTCTCTGTGCGGGAATCTCTCTGCCTTGCCCTCTGCACCCCTGTTGCTGCGCTCTCCTCTGTGGCTACAAAGCTTCTCCTGCCCCCCCACCCCATTTCCATCAGTGAAGGGACTTCATGGTGTGTGGAAACTTTTCCTCCTTCACAGCTCCCTCCCAGAGGTGCAGGTCCCATCCCTATTCTTTTGTCTCTGTTTTTTCTTTTTTCTTTTGTCCTATCCAGGTATGTGGTAAGTTTCTTGCCTTTTGGGAGGTCTGAGGTCTTCTGCCAGCGTTCAGCAGGTGTTCTGTAGGAGCTGTTCCACATGTAGATGTATTTCTGATGTATTTGTGGGGAGGAAGGTGGTCTCCACATCTTACTCCTCTGCTATCTTGAAGGTCCTCTCAGACTATTTCTTCAACAAAGTCAGTTTTCTTCTCATGATAAAGGAGACTAGATTGAACATTCTAGGCTGCCCGTTGGACCCAATTTTGAAAGAGAATATTGTGGGAGAATTGTCTTTTCCCAGCTTTCATGTGCAGAAAAATAATATTAAAAAAACCTTCTGGTTTTAAAGTGAAATAAATATATGAAACATTCATCTTTCAGTTCAGATCTAACATGTTGAAAACTGCCTGGACCAAAATTTTATGTCTGAGCTACAGCCCCAGAAAATAACATTCTAAGTTTGAAGTTCTTAACCAACCTTCACATTACAGCCCTATTTAAAGGAACATTTTAAGTCTACCATGAAGTGGCGTTTGAGTTGATGAAGTTTTGCTGAAGGAGAAAAGAAGAAAGCAGGTATCAAGATTTGTGTTGTTTTGTTTTCATAACTTCCCATCTGGTGAAAACTAGAAGTGATCTCTCATAGAGAATGTAATATGAACATGTTGGGTGGATCTCAATTCTGCAATGTCCGAGGCCCCACCATGTGGAGGCCCCCTGCTCATACAGATGTTACACCTTTAGCAGGGATCCTATCCTGAAAGATTACATCAGATGAGGAGACCTCCATGAAAATGTACTTTCCTCCAATACACCAAGTGGAAGGGATGGGGGTCTGACCCAATTTATCCATTAGACACCCGAAGTAGAGAGTTTGGGGCCTGTGAGTTTTTCATGAGTTTAAATAAAAATGTCTGATATCTGAAAGAAATAGCACCTCCAAAGTGCAAGAAGAAAACTTCAAAATGAATATATGCTAAGTTGAATGTTTATAAAACTTTACATTATGTCAGCTGGCTTACTCAACATACACATATACACAATACTATATATATAATATGTATATATATATAATATGTGTATATATATATGTACATATATATATATATATATATATATATATATATATATAGCTTAAGCCACAAGGAAAAAGTCAATAATTTATAACAAAACAAACTCAGAATTAGCTTTATAATCCTTAGCAGTTTCCTAAATGAAGCAATATAACTAGCATGGGGTAGGGATACATTTTATTGTGATAAAGTATGCAAAGGTCCTTTGAAAACAAGACTGCCCAGATCCTCCAAAGGTTTAAAAGCGGCCCCTGCTATATGAGCCCAGAAGGATAATGCCTCCCTCCCCCCAGGGAAAGAATCCAAAGAAGTTCAGGCTACAATTGCGCATTGCATACAAAGTAAGCATGGTGAAATGTCACAAATTTCACAACCAAGGAGAGTTCTGAAACCACATAGTCAAGTTTATCCATGTATCTGGCAATTGGTCAGAGACTTCAGACTTAACAGAAGGTAGCTCAATGCTTCATGCCTGTGGAAGCTCATGCCAACTCTTAGAGTAATAAGCAGGCCTGGCAAATGTAAAGTCATTTAATTGCCTTCCAATTGTTTTGTGATTCTCTTTGGTGGAGTTAATTCCCTCGGACTCAACACAAAGATCAGAGACCAATGGAACACCTGTTAATTTTTAAAATCTTACAATAAAACAGATAAACCCACTATGTTAGATCTTTCTAAAAGATTGATTTAAACAAGCTTGGGAATAAATGAGTGAGTTTTAAGAAGAGATAATGTTGGGAGAGCAAAGGGATGAAGCATGGCTGCCAGTTGGTCTGATCATCTGTGAAACAGACATTAGATGACCTTGCCTGAAAGTACCATGACCTTGCCAGGTACGTGGTTACAGTTTTCAGCATGGATGTGCCTAAGCACAGGACAAGCTTGGGGTGAGACTCAAAGCACACAGTCTCAGAGAGGAGCATATCAAAAGGGTACTTTCCTAAGCAAGCTACTTCTGATGTTCTCACTAATTATGAGATGTGGAGAGATTTCTACCTTTCCTGGTCTGTCCCATTATTTCTACATACAACTTTTAAATACGTGAATGTAAAACAGAGACTATTTTCTCAACTACCCCCTTTTGCATAATGTTAGGCATCAAAATTTAACATTTAAATTTATGTTAAATAACTAGATGTTTTACTCTCACCCTCAATTCCTGAGTCTTCAAGTTTGTGAAAAAAAAAACAAGATTTCTTTTTCTTTAGCATGTTTACAGACCCTTTGCATTATAACTGAAGGGAAATGACATTTGCCTTTACACTATTACTGAAGGGAAATGGCATTTGTAGGTATTTTCCTTAACTAGCTTTATTGTGTAGTGGCTAAACATGCATTCAGTGGGTCCAGGTTGACAAGATTCAAATCCCACATCTACCACTTACTGATGCTGTTATTTTGGGCAAGTAACATAAACTCTGTTCCGCCATTTACTGCTCTGTACAATGAGAAAGTTAAAATGAAAATCAGTCTCAAGGAGCTGTCACGAGGGTTAAACAAAGAACAGAATACAATTTGTGAGCTGATTAGAGCAGCGCTTAGCACACAATAAACAATTAGTAAGTGTTAGATAGTACTATTCGTTCCTGAAGTGAGTGTTTATTCTGCATCTAGCATTGTGCTAGAAAATGAGATACAAGGGGTGGGGGCAGTTTTGGGGGTCTCTGATTGGGTCCATAACTAGTATCCCTCTTCACAGCCTGAGTTTTGAAACAATTGAGAAATAGGAGATGGAGAGCCAAAATGTTAGATTTATGATTGATAAAGTCTATATAAGAGAACCTGTCTTAGAGTGAGGCTGAAAATGGGCGGCTAACTTCCAAGCCCCTGTCTTAGCCTTGGCATAGCACACCCTGGTAAAGCTTGAGTCTACAGCCCAGATCTCCTAATTTAGATTACTCCTTTCACTGGTCCAGGTGGGGAAGGGATGAGAGAGACCAAATCCCCAGGGTTTGTTATCTTTGTAGATTAGCTCCACCCAATTGACCGAGGACTACTGCTATCAAACAGGTAAATGATTATACCGCAGAGAGAAGTAAAGGTAGAGCAAGAGACCAGAGCATGGAGATGAGGTCTTCCTATCTGTTAAATAAAGTGAAACAGTCTCTGTTAAATCATGTGAAATCAAGTAAAGACAGTTTGGCATGTCCCCAGAAAACAATGAGTAATGTCAAATGATACTTCCACTCTATAAAGAATTTTTATGACCATGGCCTCCAGTTTTCTTCACAATGACCCATAAACCAAATGGAAAGAAAGGAACTATCATTAATTGATATCACAATTTCTCAGGCAATGAGAGAATGCTTTATGTGCCTTCTCTTAGGTTGCCTCACCTGCTCAAGGTCAAGGAAGTAGGAATTAGGAATCCCCATTTGACTTTAGGCACAAGACGGAGAGTAAGTTGCGCATGGCAAACCACCACCCCACCCCGTATGACTGAATTTGTGTACATGTGCTCTACAAGATAATTATCATAATTCACATTTGTTTGGTGCTTAAAAAAAAAAGTAAAGGGTTTTATACAACTCCTTTAGATACACTACATTCTTTGATCTTTAAGACAACGCTTTGAAAGAGACTCAATAGTTCAACATATATTTTTTGAGTGCCTACTCTGTGTGGAGCACAGGGCTTGAGCTCTGGGCTATAATAACAAACAAACACAGACATGATCCCTTACCTCTGGAGAACTCTCAGTCTTGATGTGGGAGAGAGATGACATCAAGAGTTGTTCATCACTGTATTAAATGTAAAAGGGCAACTTGTCTGGGTCTATGAGGGTCTGGAGACATGTCTAGGGAACTGTAGGATGAGGGAATAGTTGGGGAGAGTTCTAGGCTGAAGGAGCAGTGTGTACCAAAGCCAGTGGCTAAAATCAGAGGTCATGGTCGAGGAAAGCCAGCAGGGCTGAAGTGCAGAGGAAAGAAAGGCAGTAGGTGTGATTACCATCCACCCCACTTTACAGATGGAAAAGCAACGTCAGAGCAAGGCATGGGTCACCAATATCACCACAAGGGCATGGAGAAGCAGTACCCAGAAGTTTATAGTTAACTCAAACTCTGTCACACTGATGTCTTCCCTCCCTGCTAAACTTGTCTTAGGGAGAAGAAAGAGATGGCAGGGGTGCTATTGGTTAGCTTGTAATTCCAGTGGGTGGGAAGCTCACAGGTGGATTGACTGCTTCATTATATCAACAAAGGCACCAAAAGTGTGTAGCTGGATCCAAACACTCTACCTACCAGCCACTCACAACTAAGGCACAATGGTGCCCTCTGAACTTCATGGCGCTAGTATTTCCCTTTGCAATTTCTTTTTCCATTCTTTTGTCAGGTAACTTCTTAAAACTTGTCAAAAACTGTGAGGAAACTTCACCTAATAGGAAAAACACAGACTGTGTGTGCTGGAAAAACCAGGACACACACAGGCAGGCAGTAATCCCTTCATTTATCGCTACTTTGTCCTGTGACTTGGAGACATGCCCTAATTGCTGCCCCCACCCCTTAATCTCACCGAACCAGTGGTACTTAACAGACCTTAATAGATGGCTGTGAGAATCTGATAAAGCTAAAGCTTTTGTCCCTTTCCTCCTCTCCAACCAGGCACACAGGTACATCTCTTTGCTTGCATTGCTCAGGGGCTGTACATTCCATCAACCAGCCCCTGAGTCCCTCCTCCCTTCTCAGTGTTCTTTTAGACTTTCCCTGCCTCACTCCTTGATTTCTTTTTCAATGTCAGGCCCTCCTTAGGGACTTCAAGAAGCAGAGGAACTGCAAAGAGCAGTTGTCTGAGGATATAGATCTTGCCTGTATAGCTTGTCTATGTCACTTATCAGCTCTGTGACCTTGGGTAAATCACCTGTTCTTTCTGAGCATTTGTTTTGTCTTTGGGATGTCACCTATCACTCAGATGTTTTGTGAAGATTAAATGTGTTCAAACATTACAGTACTTGATATATGAATGAAATTTGCAATTATTAATGAATATCTCTGCATCTCACATCCACTATCTATACACTGAAAACGTTAAACCAGATGATCTTTGGTGCTTTCCAGGTCACAAGGTCGCTGATTTTTGGCCACTCCCCATCCCGTGCGCTCTCCATTGACTTATTCCCCCTCTATCTCCTTCCCAGCCCCTTCCAAATGCAACAGACTTAGCTTAGGGCATTGCAAAGACCAACTCAGTTTATAGACTTGATGGGTTCTGGTAGTGCTTTCTCAGCAGCAAGACTCTAATGACCCATGCTGGGGAAAGAATATGAATTCTGAAACTGTAAGTGTTAAGTCCCAAAGGGAGCATGTGTCTTTCTGAGTCATAAAGCTGGAGAAAGAGGTAACCTTTCAGGAGTTGGATCATAGGAGAGTAGACTGAAAGAGAATTTGAAAGTATTGAACACCTCTTTGGGATTTGCTCCCAAATCCCTTCACTGGCCTGCTGACTGATTTTCAGCCTAGGATTCGGGTTTCATCAGCATCACTGAGGACTCCTTTGGGCCTCCTTATCACTGTACAAAGAAATGAGCATCTCATAGGGATGCAGGGCGTTGCAAGGGAAAGTGAGTCAGCTTCAGAGCCAGGGGAACTAGGGTTCCGTCCATCCCAGCTCTGCCGCTAACCTGCTGTGTGGACTTTGGCAGATGACTCAACCTTTGTAGTCATCATTTTCCTAATTTTTACATTTGAGAATAATATTAGATATTTCTTAGAGTTGCGTTGAAGTTTACGCGATAGACTGGCACCAATATTTGTTCACAAAAATTGTGCAAGGTAGAAGGATAGGCTTTGTATAACTTGGTATGGTTTTAGCTGCATCCAAAATTAAACAATTAGCAAACAAGAGAAAGCAGTATGGTAGAATGGTTACATGAATGGCCATTGCCTATGTTCAAATCCGACTTCTACCGTTTACTAGCGGTCACCTTGGGCAGGTTTATTAACCTCTCTGCCTTGTTGTTTTCATCTGTGAAATAGATTTAGCAATAACTATAGTTGTGAGAATTAGATGAGTCAATTTATGTAGAACAGTGCCTGACATATGGAAAGGTTGGTATGTGATACCCATTTTTCATAGGTCCTATATAGCGAGAAGATGAAAGTAGGCAGATTCACATTTGAATTGTCAGCCCCAGCAATAGCAAGAATATGGGTTGGCCTTGTTGAAATTCCTTGTCTTCCTCTTCATGGTTATAAAATAGCTGCTGCTACAGCTTCAAGCTTCAAGGATTCATATAACACAACTCAAAGTGGGAAAAGAAAGGGTGATGGCCCAGGGCCTTTCTCCTGAGTCCGCTGTTTCTTTTTATCCCCAGAAATTCTAGACTTCCCCTTATTTCTCATTGGCCAGAATTGGGTCCTTGGCAAACCTGAATGAGATCTATGCCGTAAACCAATCATGATTTACCCTCTGAGATTAGGCAAATTACTTCTGAATCAAATGAAAATACTGTTAGCAAGGAAAAGATGGAATGTTTGTTTGACAGTCAGCTAACAGTATTGCTGCACCTTTATTTTAGAAATAATGACACAAAACTCAGAGAGGTAAAGTGACTTAGCCAAAGCCACATGGCCTGGAGGTGTCAGATTCTAGATGGGGGCATAGATTCTCTAACCCCAAGTTGCTTTGTATTTCTTTGTTAACTAGAAAGAACTATAAATACATAGTGTGGCTCCCAATCTGTGTGTTCAGTGCCCAAGACTTAAGTAGCCCTTTTGGTTGGGCAGACAAGTGGTGGTCACTGTGGCTTTGTCCTGAGACCAGCAGGGCTCCATAGGTTGCTTGGCAAATAAGCCTTGGCCCCAGTGGAGCCCTCAGTTCTAATGTAGCTGCCCTGACATCCAGCAAAATGTCTTTGCAATGAGCAAAAACTCTTGCAGTTCTTCAGATGTTTTAAGATACCAAATGCATTTTGCAAGTGTTCTCCCTTGCATATTTACCATCATGTTTTTTTTTTAATTAGAGTATAATTGCTTTACAATGGTGTGTTAGTTTCTGCTTTATAACAAAGTGAATCAGTTATACATATACATATGTTCCCATATCTCTTCCCTCTTGCGTCTCCCTCCCTCCCACCCTCCCTATCCCACCCCTCTAGGTGGTCACAAACCACCGAGCTGATCTCCCTGTGCTATGCGGCTGCTTCCCGCTAGCTATCTACCTTACGTTTGGTAGTGTATATATGTCCATGCCACTCTCTCACTTTGTCCCAGCTTACCCTTCCTCCTCCCCATATCCTCAAGTCCATGCTCTACTAGGTCTGTGTCTTTATTCCTGTCTTACCCCTAGGTTCTTCATGACCTTTTATTTATTTATTTTTTCTTAGATTCCATATATATGTGTTAGCATACAGTATTTGTTTTTCTCTTTCTAATGTACTTCACTCTGTATGACAGACTCTAGGTCCATCCACCTCACTACAAATAACTCAATTTCGTTTCTTTTTATGGCTGAGTAATATTCCATTGTATATATGTGCTACATCTTCTTTATCCATTCATCTGTTGATGGACACGTAGGTTGCTTCCATGTCCTGGCTACTGTAAATAGAGCTGCAATGAACATTTTGGTACATGACTCTTTTTGAATTATGGTTTTCTCAGGGTATACGCCCAGTAGTGGGATTGCTGGGTCGTGTGGTAATTCTATTTGTATTTTTTTAAGGAACCTCCATACTGTTCTCCATAGTGGCTGTATCAATTTACATCCCTACCAACAGTGCAAGAGTGTTCCCTTTTCTCCACACCCTCCAGCATTTATTGTTTCTAGATTTTAGACATTTCTCCAAAGAAGATATACAGATTGCCAACAAACACATGAAAGAATGCTCAACATCATTAATCATTAGAGAAATGCAAATCAAAACTACAATGAGTTATCATCTCACACCGGTCAGAATGGCCATTACCATCATGTTTTATTTGAGGGAAATGACTTTCATAAATTTCTGACCCATTTGAGCTTTATATCTTTGTAATATTCTTTAAGAGCCAATTTGTGTCCAATAAGGCTTCACCTTGTTTAATGACTTTTTAAAATTCTCTTTTCTTGTGATCAAAACTGTATAAGCCAATTCAATTGCCAAAGGGTTCAAGTTCAGAGTGCCCAAATCATGAATTTTTAGACAATTTTAAGTTGGTAAAATGAGTTCTGCTCATCCGTATTCAACTCTGAGTCTTAAGCAAATAGCCCAGTGTAGGCTCACTGTGGACACCATCTGAGGTTTAAAGAACTGGACATTTCAATGAATATTTAAAAACAATGTAGGCACATCCTGCCTTATACATATCTAACTTGTCCTAAGCAGAGAACCTGGCTTTTGCCTCTAATTCTGAGCAACTAAGAAGGAAGAAAGGAAAACTAACTATACTAATTTTTATTATGCCGGATTTCAACTTGATCTCATTTAATATCTGTAACAGATACTAAATGGTGATAGATATTATCTCCATTTTACTAATGAGGATACTCAGTCTCAGAGAGGTTAAGTAAGTTGACTAAAGTCACACAGCTAGGAAATGGCAGAGAAGGTTGTCAGGTCTTCTGAACCCAAGTTTCATGGTCTTCTGAAGTTCATTTCTTTCTGTGCCCTCCTTGATCCGTAAGCTCCAAGTAAGTTATGGCTGAGGGCTCCCTCCTAGGCAGTATGTCAGGAACTTGACATGAGCACATTACCTCACTTAATCTTTGCTTTAACCACCTTTCACAGTTTAAGAAATGAAGTCTCTGAAATGTAAATAACCTGTCCCAAGTTACAGAGCAGAGCCAGATAGGCTTGGGTTTGAATCCTGGCTTCACTACTGTATTAGTTTCCTGAGGCTGCTATAATGAATGAACATAAGCTGGTGGCTTAAAAGATCAGAACTTATTCTCTCAAAGTTCTCTGGAGGCCAGAAGTCTGAAATCAAGGAGTCAGCAGGTCTGTACGCCCTCTGGAGCCTCTAGGGGAGTATCCTGTCCTTACCTCTTCCTGCCTCTGGCTGCTGTTGGCATCCCTTGGCTTGTGGCCACTTCTCTTTCTGCTCCATCTTACATTGCCTTCTCCTCTGTGTGTCTTTTATAAGGACACTTGTCACTTGGTTCTAGGACCCACCCAGATTGTCCCAGAGGTCCTCTCATCTCAAGGTCCTGTACATAATCACACCTGCAAAGACCCTTTTCCAAACGAGGACACATTCTCAGGTTCTGCATGTTAGATCATGGACCTTTTTTTTGTGTGTGGGAACCACTTAATAGATGATGACTATGGAATCTAAATCCTTCAACTGCTTCTGTAGAATGATAATGTCACCAGTCTTTATCCCACAACATTGCTGTGATAGATAAACAGTAGATATTAATCCTTCAAGTTTTTTCAGCACCCAGAGTCCCTTCGGTTCACAGAATCTTCATTACATATCACATCCAAGGCCACAATAACAGGCTTTTACAGCTCTACAGACACACAGACAGGTAAAAGGCAACTTTTATTACGCAAATTAAGTGAATTAATGCTTTGCAGATAAAGATTTACTCCCCACCTTTGACCCTGAGAGCACCCCTGTCTTTTATTCTTCCCCAACCCCTCCACCTCCTAGAAGCTCAGTGACTGCTATTCAGGAGGTGTTTCCCCCTAGAAACAGTCTTTTGCCCTGTGACTTGAAAGGGGACAAAGGCTTTTCAGAACTACTCTGAGGCTAGTACACAAATAAATGTCCCTGACTTACATCACCACCCTAAACCTGCAGTTTAGCCTTGCGTGTGTGGGGTAGTATGTGGGTTCAGCCCAAACTACCAGGACATTTTTGTTTTACAAACTTTGGAAACAAAATATTTTTCTAAGAAGGGTGAATCTTGGTGTTGGTGGGTCATTGTGCGTCACCTCTGTAGCCCAGGAAACCCAGCTCCAGAGCAGCACAAATTGCCCCGACCTCTTCAATCCCCTTCCTTCGTTCTTCTCTTTTCTTCCTTCTTTTGCTCCTTGTTTTCTTTATCTTTCCTCAGACCCATAGCAACACTCCATCACATTCCAGGACCTGGATTAGGTCCAGGAGCTACATGATATGGGCTCAGAATCTAGAGGAGAGGAAAGGTCACCTTCTGATATTCTGTAACAGAGGATGTAGTGTGTTCTGGGGCAATGCACTCTTTTGGAATATTGGTCACATCTGGGGGAAAAGAAGGAGGACTGGGGCTGTCTCACAGAGGGTGTGATGTTTCAGTTGGATCTTGAACGATCAAGAGTGCAGGCCAGGCAGAGAGAACAGTACATGCAAAGGCTCAAAGGCAAAATGCCCGTTTCAGGGACTGGTGTGTCCTTTGATATGATCAAAGTATAAGATCAAGCAGGGACCAGGACCCGGGGGAAAGACCAAGCATGCCACGCTGAAGTCAAAGGTTGTCACTGGAGGGTCTGAAGCCAGAGATTGTCAGGGTCAGATCCAGGTTCTAGAAGGATTTCTCAAGCTTTAATGGAGTGAGTGGATCTGAATTGGCCTAGAATCAAGGACACCAGTGGTGATGCTTTGACTAGTTTATGCTCTGACTATATGCCAGGCATCATTCTAAGCACTGTCAATACAAGTTCACTACTTTAACCCCTACAACAATCTTAGGAGGAAGGTATTCCTTCATCTTGCAAAGAGAGAATAAGGAGGTCACCCAGCTAATGAATGGCAGAGCTGGGATTTGAACCTGGAGGGCTGGATCAAGAAAACTAAGATCCAGAATAGGTCCATGACAGTGGGAGTGGAAAAGAAGAGGTGGAAGTTCTAGGACTTGGAGCCTGATTGGTGTGAAGGGGTGAGGGAGGCAATGGGGGCCTAGATCCCACCCAGGTTTCAGGCTCGGTTGTATAATCTGCTCTTCCCTCACACCCATCCTCCCCTACATTCTGTCACCTAAGTGCTCATACAACCAATGTCCCCAGGCCTGACCTCTTCCATCAGGCCCCTTAAATTTGAAGGGGTGTCAATGCTGTAGTTTGTGTAATGGTTTAATATCCAGACTGATCTGGGTTACTGGATTTCTGTCTCTACTTTCCCCTTTTTAGTTCCCTGCTATTCAGGATGTGATTGATGGACCAGCAGTATCACCTTGTTAGAAATTCAGAATCTCAGGCCCCACGCCTGATTTTCTTAATCAGAACCTGCATTCTACTGGTTGATTCTGACATGCTCAAGTTGATTCCGAGGTGCATTAATGTTTGAGAGGCACTGTTCATCCCATAAAACTTTGAGCAAATTAGGTAACTTGTCTCAATCTCAGTTTCTTCATCTGTAAAATGGGGGTTTAATACTATCTTCCTTATAGGGTTATTTGGAAGAACACATATTAAGAATTTAGTTCAGGAGCATAGAGCAAACCTCAAAAAATATTACATATTATTATCGTTACTTAGTTCTGATGAGAAGATTGACTTTTGTATGCCAACTTACAGGTTACAAAGCACAAAACTGTGATGGGAGTTGGTTATTACAACAATCTTGTGAGGCAGATGAGGAAACCAAGGCTCTGAAAGATGGCATGATGGGCCCAGAGCTAGAATTTAAAGTTAAAGCACTGGTGCTCCATAGTGGGGAAGGGAAAATAAAAAGATAAATCTATCAAACTCATGTTTTAAGTCAGAAAACTTCTGGAGGACTTCTATACAGACAGCCTACCAGTATATCAGATCTGAAGACACCCAGGAACGTTTACTGATGTCTTTGCTCCTACAGACCCATCTCCATCCTATCTCTCCTCCTCTGTGCCTCAAAAGACTGACCTGTATGGACCACATCAATGGGTTCCCCAGCCCTCTAAGTTCTGGGTGAGTGTCTCCAACAGGGAGCCCTGGCAGAGATTGGTGGATGAGAAGTGAGCGATGGTGGGGTATTTATTCCCTGAACTCATTTCTTACAGAAATCTTGCTGCATCTATTAGGCCACTGTCAAGGGGTCCTCTCTAAACAGTTACTCACCCTTTCTATGGTCTAGTACCTGTCCTTTCAGACCTAGTGTTGGTGACAGCTGTCTACTGTGCAAGAACAGGGTACTCTACCAGCCCCCCTTATGCTTTACCCTCACCTATCCCTCACCTAGTAAATCTTTCTACTATGTCCTATTATGAGTCATCTGTTTCCTGCCATGACCCTAACTGATGGGGTGGCAATGGAGGGCACCTTCATTTTACAGAAGGAAAGCTGCGTCTCAGAGAAGGAAGTGATGTGTCCATTATCACATGGCTGGTTAATAATGGAGCCAAGCCTAGAGTCCATGGTCCCAGTTAATATTTTCTTATTGTCTGGTGTTCTCTTTACCTAATTTCCCCCTTCATCTTATTTGTACAGGCCTCTCCCAGGGCTTCATAGTTCATTTGATAATCCTCGGTTTGTATTCTGTTCCTCAAAGAGGGTCCCAAATTGCAAAGTCTCAGGCCCCACACAGCCAGGAACCTTCCCTCTGCCTCAGGAAAGAAGTGTAGGCATACATTTGACTTGACCATGCATCTTAGCCATAAGTTAAAATAGAAGGCTGGGGATTCATTCAGGAAGGTCCAGCACTAGAAAACGCAGTAGCCACTATTATTAACTTATCCCTTGGCTTCTGGGACCAACCTGCCTGCTCTTTCCCCTCCCTCGTGTCCCATATGGTACTTTTTCTCTCCCTGGACACTGTGGATGGTGACATAGCTCCTCCTTCTACTATCACGATGGGACTGTTTAAAAGCATCTACATACTGCATAATGCTGATCTTTGCTGCTGTGCAAGTGGAGTCAGATCTCCTCTTTCCTGGATCCTTTCTTGTATCCCTCACTGATCCATATCTTACATATTCTTCTGGCAATGGACTCTAGAATTACACTCCAGGATTTCCACAATCTTAGCCATTTAGCTCCCTCTTCTTGTTCAGAAAGACTCCTGGGGCAGGACAATGATGCCCAGGGTGGCTAGAGCAACCACATTGTACCATGACCCTAAGCTGACCTTGACATGAAGGTCACCCACAGTGTGGCCACATAATTGCAAGGATAACTGCCCTTCACCAAAGATTCATAGGGGTTTAGTCTCCTTTTATTCTTTACTCTTCCTCAAACACCATGTTCTGCCCAACTCTGTGTCCCTATACCTCGGGTGCCCTCTGCCTAGAGCACCTTCCTCTGCAGTCCCTGACTGCCAAGTAAATAAAAATGTCACTGCTTCCATGAAGCCTTTAAAGATCAATCCAAGTAGAAATAAATCTCCACTTCTGAGAATGCACTTACATAGAATAACATACCTGGTGCCTTATATAAAAGAACAAAATGTGCATATTGTTTTCACATATATTAAAGCCTTGGATTTTGACTTTAGTAGATAAATATTATTATACTCATTTTATGCTCATCTTATAGATGAGGAGACTCAAGAGCAACAAATATTAGTGATTTTCTCCAAGATTATTCAGCTAGTAAATGGTGTCACTGACAGTAGAATGATACAATCATCCTTAATCATAAACCTTGCTGTAGAGCAATGGAAGGAGAAAGTGAAAAGTTTGGGATGGGGCATTTCTGGAACTCTGCTACACTACCCCACTCATTAATGACGTGATCTATGGTCTTCCCCTAGAGCTAATGGACTTTTGCAATATAATTTAGTAGAAAGAATGAGGTATGAAAACTCACACAGTCCTGGGCTCAAATCTGGGTTTGCCATTTACCAGCTAAGCAAGTGAAAACATCTCTGAGCCTATTTCCTTCTCTGTATATTGGGGTTTTAGTATCAATGGCATAGGCTGTGAGTTTTCTCCAGTATATACACACAAAATTATATATATATATATATATATATATATATATATATATATATATATATAGTTTCTGACACATGGTAGACACCAAATGAGACTAATACTAGTTATTAGTATTGTAACATCACCTAGTTTTGTACATATTACATATTCAGTAAATTATTTAGAATCGTATTAAAAAAATTCATCTTCCAGGGTAAATTTTGGCTAAAAAGCTCTCTTAGGTTGTTCTTCACAGACAGACTGGAAGATAATGCAGCCTTGGTCAGTATAAGTTCTACCCTGGGTGACCGAGGCTGGGTCTGTGACAGGCCAGCTTCTAGGACTGGTCTGTATTAGAGGAGGTTTTGACTCCTTTCTCCATCCTGATTAGCTAGATATGGGAACAAAAGGCTGGGGTTCAGAACCCCAGCTCATCATGTTCTTCAAGGTCATACAGGTAATTCTGGAGAAGCTGACTACTCAGATCAGCCTAGAAGAGAAAAACTGAGGTCACCTAGCCTCAAATGGGGGTGAATGGGTTGGAAGGTGGAGATAACATTTATATGAGTCTAGTTCATTAAAGCCCTAAAGGTGAATCCCTTTTAGTGCATAGATCCTACCACCTCAGAAAGAAGGCATGCAAAATTCATTATTCAAAGATCTCACTCTGGGCTTCCCTGGTGGCTCAGTGGTTGAGAGTCTGCCTGCCGATGCAGGGGACACGGGTTCGTGCCCCAGTCCAGGAAGATCCCACATGCAGGCTGTTGGAAGGATGGAATGTGGACTAAATATTTGTGGAAAACCCACCTTGTGTCAAGCCCTTTCTATATGGTATTTCTTTAATCTATTGCTCATAGTATCATTGTAAATTTAGTATTATTTTCTCTATATTAGAGATTGGAAGAATGGAAGCCAGGAGTGGTAAGAAATTTGCCCAAGGTCACAGAATCAGCAAATAGCAGAACTGGGATTCACACCAAGTTCTGATTTTAAATTCTATGCTCTTTAAAAATAAAGTCTCTATAAAGCCTTGCAAATGAGACCAGATTTTAGAAACTATCTTCTTTCGCCCTTGAGTAAGCTGGAATTTCTACCCTTCCTATGACTGAGATGGAAAAGGTTGGTATTCTGATCTTCTCCCATCCCTGAAGGCCCTGGCTCTACCCATTCTTTTAGCCCCAATAAATTCTAGATCCTTAGCAAAGCTACCCACCCTGAAGTGGTTGGTCAAATGGGCCTGTGGCAAGGTTGGCTTTCAGGAACCACATCCTGCCCATTATCCTATCCTAGCTTTAGTAAGAGCATCACAACTGCTGCATAAGGACAATCCATAGCACTGCCTCTCACCACCCTCCTGCTCCAGGCAAGGGAAGGTGCCATAAGGTTGTAAAATATCTTACTGACGGCTTGTGAATAAAGCCAGGTTAGTTCTCCCAAGGACATATGATGCAAACTACCTGTTTAACAAGTTTTTTTTTTTTAGAAAGAAAATCTTGTAACTGATAACTTCTGAAAGGCTGAAAGTCTGTTTATGAACCTATGCCTGAAGACAGAGCATATGAGTTCTCTTGATGAACTCATCCTAATGTGTCTACTACAATTTATTTGTGGGCAATGTGGTAGACTGCAAAAATGGGCCCATTTTCTCCTCTACCATGTCCATGCTCTTTGGTTCTTTAAGAGGTACAATATTCCCCCCAGCCTTTGGATCTGGGCTGGCTTGGAATGTGCCTTGGACAATGAATGTGGCAGAAGTTGTGCAGAGCCAATTCTAGGCTTTTGCTCACTCTCTTTTGAGACCTTGTGTGGTCCTGTGTAAACAAGCTGGGGCTAGCCTGATGGAGGATGAGAAACTGTGCAGAGCAGAGACCAACCACTGCAACTGAGGCCATCCCAGATCAGGAGAACTGCCAGCCTGCAGCTGAACTATAGATTCATGAACCATATTTAACTGCTATAATTTTAAGCCTGAGCTTAAACATTGATAAAATATTTACAGTGATACAATCACTGTAAAACTAAGTTAAGCAATGATAAAATAATCACTGAGATTTGGGGTGACTGTTTATGAAGCAATAGCTGATACAATGAAAACAGTTTTAAAGTAGATAATCCTTGCCAAGCACACTGTCCAGTGCCAGGAACTGTACCAGGGCCTTGCACACTTTTTCTCCTTTCATCTCCACATCCATAAAGGCTAACATTTTGTTGAATATTTACTTGGTACTAGATACCGTGCTTCATATGTCATAAAAATCTAATCCTTATATCTATCATATGAGATATATCTTATTATATGATCTTTACAGGTACAGAAAGAGATTCTCAGGGAAGTTAGGTGAACCAGCTAAGCCTAAGGTTACCAGCTGAAAAGTGGCAGAGCTGAGATTTGACCTCAGGTCTGATCTGCATCCTATACCAGCATTTTCCACCCCTGGGGCCTCTACTTCCCTAACCGGCTTTCAAGAAAGATAATTTTATGCCTTATTTTTAGAAAAGAGTTTCAGGGAGGTAAATAACTTGTCTAAGAGCAACCAATTAATAAACAGAAGAGTCGGATTTTGTACCTAGGATTCACGGACTCCAAACCTGAATTCACTCAGGTTCATTATTAAGAAATGTTTCCTAAATGGAGAAGAAAACACTTATATCTGTGCTAGGACCATGTTCTTTGTTTTAAAACATGTTCTGTTTTGAATGTGTTTTAAAAATCGTGTTTTGCAAGCCTCAAATTGTAACAGAAAGCAGGTTGTAAAGGAACTGGTGAGAATTATTGTCCAGAAAAACCAGCTGGGAAGCATTTCAGTGTCAATCTTATTATTGCTTTTAAATTAGCAGTGACTTCAAAAGCCTTTGAAGTGGCTGGCAGGGAATGCCTGGATTGGGGAAAACAATCACTAGAGGGTATTCTCAGCAGGGATGTACTTTATAAACGTTCATCCTTGTTAGGCCTTGGCACTGAGAATGGTTGGAATGGAGGTAGAGGGGATCTTAGCAGGAAGATTCTAGCTGACATGGATTGCCAGGAAGACCCAATTAGGCTGTCCTTCTCAGTAGCAAAAACCGAAGCAGAGGCAATAAATTATTTGTGGCAGTGGCCAAAACTGCTGACAACTTCAGAGACCACCCATGAGGTCTTTCCATATCAAGCTGAATAGAAAGCCCTGAGAAGCACTAACCCCAGAGGCCTGATGCATTCCAATGTGAGAGTAGAACAAAGTTAAATTAAAAGGTGGTTCATAACACCTGAAGAATATATGTTACATTATCCCTGCCTCCTACTCTGAATCTCTATCTAAAGATTTCCAATGATCATCCTCCAAGACTGGGTTCAGAGTCACCTCTTTGAAACCTCTGATGTGTCCTGGGACTTCTCTCTATCCAAATAGAACTCACCCATCTCTCCATGTCCCCATCCATCCATCCATCCATCCAGCATTCGGTGACTTCTTACATTGTGCCTGATGTTACCAGATCTTGGGGATACCGCTGATCTTAAAGGAGGCAAGGTTCCCCTCATGCTCATGATACTTAAGTATTGGGAACAGTGTAGAGACTACTTAATGGGTATGTGCCTGGAGCACCAACAAAGAAAAGACGCTAAGAAATTGTTTGGAAATAATTTGATTTTACACATACATAACTATGTTATCAACATAGGAAAAGATCACAACTGGTTTGAACTTCCTTACATGTAGTTTAGGAGTGTTTTTATATTGAATTATATTTCAGAAGAAAAGGAACCATTATCTTTCCAAGTCTCAGTATCTCGAAATGTCCTTCATCCGAGTATAAAGGAGAACATAAGTAGTTATGCTATGTGCTCTCATAAAGAATGTTTGTGAACTGTGAAAGAAATTAGGAGAAGTGTTTAATCAGCCTTGAAGCTGGTGTGTGTGTGTGTGTGTGTGTCTGTGTGTGTGTGTGTGTGTGTGTGTGTGTGTGTGTACACATGCATGCTTGTATACATATTGGAGGATGATCAGAGAAGCCCAGTGGAGAAAAAGTTAAACATTCCTTCCTGTCTGCTCTTATAGCCCCTGGGTCATGCCTCTATTCTAGCTCCTGTCTTAATTAATCACCTATATGTCCATTTCTAGCAGATGCTGTTGGAACCCACCTGTAGCCTCTTGGCATCCACTATCCTAGTGCACACACATGGTGTCCTACTACAGGCACCTGGAACTTTCCACCTGAGCAGTTTTTCTGCATCCACAGGCAAGGAAAACCAGAAGTACAAGAGGGTTAAGGGTCCCTGGGAGCAGCCCTCACCTTAACCAGTGATGGATGAGAGTTAGGTGATAAGTAACCTACCTTCATCACCCCTTGGCAAGATCTCTAAGGAGACAAGTTCTTCAATACATCCAAGAGTTCTCAGACAGGGCCGAGCCCCAGCATGATAACACAGCCTTTATTACTTTCCTTCTCTGCCCAACCTCAGTCCCCCATTCATCTACCAGTTGTTCTGGGATTGCCTCTAAATAAACTTCTTGCACATCCATCCTGTTCTCAGAGTCTGCTTCTAGGAGAATCAAAGCTAATCAGTGATTCTCCTCTCAATGAAGGGCTGAGTCTAGCACAAAGACTGGTAGACACTTGGACTTTGTAAATGTTGAACAAATGAATTAGTGAATAAACAAATGAATACCGAAGTGTGAGTGACTGATCACACTTCCACCCTATTTTTTTTTTTAATGAAACCCAAATAATTCTCTAAATAATGGCATTTTGGAGGAGAAAATTACAATCTGTTTGGGAAGTAACTAACAGGTGATTTGGCATCTAAGGAACAGGAGACACCAAGGCTGGTCTTGGAGGGAAAAATGAGGCTTTTCCTTTCCTGCATTTGGATATTCCCCCCCCCCCCCCCGCCCCGGGTACCTACAAAGACACCAATAACAGTCTGCCTTCTCTTTGTGGCAGTTTTGATCAGATTCAAAGAGTTCTTGGAGAATGTATTCTCATGATAAAGACCCTAAGGAGACCTAACGAATGCTATGTAATTCTCATAAAATTGGTGGCATTCATTGATTTGTTTATTCAATTCATTTGTTTGTAAATTTAGTTATTCAATAATTAACTTATTCATTATTTTGTTCTATCTCCCTCCTGACTAAGAATCAAAAACACTGCAAAATGGGCAATGTGTCTATGCAACCTTTTCAACCTCCTTTGGGAGCTGCTCTCCCCTGTCCTTCCAGCTGCACTTTAACTGTTCGAGTCTCCTTCCCCTTCTCTGATTTCCAATGGTTTCTGATTCACTTTTGCTCCTTCTGTAAAACTCAGCCCTTTCTGCTGGGCATGAGGGGAATCAGCCAAGCAAAACAGTTGACACAAAGGTGTGAATGAGGCAGCAGCTTCCAAGGAGGAGCTCATCTTGGAGTCTCTACAGTTCAGACTGTGCTTTTCTCCTTTCTTCTCTTACAACAACCCTACCTTGGCCTCCACCCTGACACCTAATTAGATTAGTACCAGTTTAGCTGCCCCTCCCTTGTCTTTTTCTCACTCTGGTTCCGGAATAGCCAAGGGTCAGGGTCGGGGTTAGGGTGGGGAGAAGAGAGGGCAGCTCCCTGCAGCCAGCTCTGGATTGGTCAAAAGGAGACAGGACCTGGGTTTGCTGGGAATGGAAAATAGAATGTGTGCAGAAGGGAAGGTTTTTTTTCCACGATAGCAGGAACCATGGTCCTGCAGTTCATATTTCACTAACCCCTTACAGTTCAATCAGCAAGTAGAAAGAGCTCCCAACTACGAAGTAACACACTATGATCCATAGAAATTGTAGGGTGATCTACGGGCATGTAGATTGTGTAGATGGTTGTAGCTCAACTTTATTGACAGGTATTCTGGTCCCAAAATGCCTGGGTGGAATCTCTATTCTGCTATTAACTGGTTGAGTGAAGTTGGATAAGTTAATGTGCTTTGGGATTTACATATGTAAAATGAAGATGGTAACAAAGTACACGTGCCCTAGAGTTATTGGCCAAATAGATCCATCCATATATGGCATTAGAGTAGTAACGATGCCTCATAGCTATTAAGCACTTACTGGGTACTAGACACTTCTCTGAGAACTTCTGTTCACAGGCCTAGATTTTAACTACGTGCTGGTATCAGTTTGGCAAAACGTGACAGTAAAAACCTAAAATACCAGTAGATTAGATAAGGTAAGTTTACTTATCTCTTATATAAAAGAAGTCCAGAGGTAAGAAACTCAAGGTGGGTGTGGCTACTCTGTGGTCATCAGAGGCTTAGGCTCCTTCTCCTTCATCATTCAAATGCTAGTTTCTATCCTCAAGTTCATCTCATGTTCCTTGGAACTCTAGCCATCATGTCCATATCTCATGCAATAGGAAGATGAAGAGGTATTCGGGGGTAAAGATGTACCTTCCAGGTGAGTTAGCTCTCCTTCAGGAGTTTTCCCAGAGATCCCACATGCTACTGAACCTCCCATCTTATTGGACAGAACCTGGTCACTTTGTCCACCTAACTGAAAGGAAGTCTGGGGAATATATCCTTCTATATGGGTGGGTCACCACCTTGAATAAACTGGGGTCTTCTACTAAGGCAAAATGGAACAATAGATATGGGTAGGCATCAAACATTCCCTGTCAGTTTATCTTTCTAGCTCCCAACATCCAAACCTGCCTTTTTCCCTACGTAGATCATAACCCCTAGGTACCATACTGTGTTGGAAGTCTAGGATCTCGGAAGATATGTAGTTCTCTCCACCAAATCTGATGGAGTCTCCTTGAACCCCAGTGACCCATAAACTGGGACAACCTGTCTGCTTCACACTCTTCGTACACCCAATACTTAGTGCTAAAGCCAACAGCACACCTGAAGAGAAAACTCCCATTCAGTAAACGGGAGGATGGGTCAAACACCGCAGCCACCAGTCCATGGAATATGACAACTCCTGCAAGGCAGGCCCTGTGTAACAACTTAGAAGATTTCTGTTCTACATACTCCTGGGAAGTTCTATGTACGAGTGACCACAGCCAAAAATCTTGTCCAGCTAGAAGTTTTAAACCTGAGGGCTCTTGGAGTTTACTTAGAGATGTCTGTGTTCTGTCTATTCTTCTCCCCCAACATGATAGCCATATGAAACTTTGGTCAAGAAGCAATATACTTATTCCCACTTTACCAGCAAATTGATTTAATACTGAGAATAGATTCAAGTTAGGTAATAATCTTTCAAGGTCTCCAATTATAGATTCTTAGCCTAGATGATAGTCTGCAGACAAAGCAAAACTGTATTTCCTATGATTTCTTCTTGTAAATGGATAGATGTTGTTTGACTTTATTTCTTGTAGAACTTTGCTAAAAGTGTCAATGTTGTCCCATACCAACTGTGGTAGGCAGCCCCTAAGATAGCCTCCAATGATTGCCACCTCCTGGTATTTACTTATTTAGTCTACTTCCCTTAAATGCAGGCTGGATTTAGTAACTATTGGTTAATAGAATAGCAGAGGTGATGGACATTAGGATTTGGGTGTTCTCTCTCTCTCTTTCTCTCTCGTTCTATCACTTTCTCTCTCTGAGAGAGACCAGCTGCCTTCTAGAGAGGCTCATGGCAAGAAATTGAGGGGGCCTTTGACCAATATCCAGTGAGGAACTGAGGCTCTTATTCTAATAGATTTTGCAGAACTAAATCCTGTCAACAACTGTGTCAGTGAACTTGTAAATGTATCTCAGAGGAACATTTAGGTGAGACTGAAACTCCAGGTGATACCTTAATTGCAACCCTAAAAGAAACCTTGACAAAGAAGGACCCAGGGATTTCCCTGGTGGTCCAGTGGTTAAGCTGCCCCACTTCCAATGCAAGGGGAGCGGGTTCAAACCCTGGTCTGGGAACTAAGATCCCACAAGTCATGTGGCCAGAAAAAAAAAAAAAAAAAAGAAGGACCCAGATAAGCTGTGCTTGGATTTCTAACCCACACACAAAAATTGTGAGATAATAAATATTTGCTGTTTCAAGCTGCTAAGTTTTGGGAATAATTGTTATGCAGTAGAAACTTAATCCACCAATATTCTGGAATTTTCCTCTCTTTTGTCTTAATGTTGCAGCC
Organism: Monodon monoceros; assembly: GCF_005190385.1. NCBI lineage: Eukaryota > Metazoa > Chordata > Mammalia > Artiodactyla > Monodontidae > Monodon > Monodon monoceros. The sequence goes on from NW_021703777.1 coordinate 95,267,302, forward strand.
TCAGTGAGTGTGTGAGCTCTGTTCCAACTTTCAGTAGGAACTAGGTTGGCCAAAATTTTGTCATAATATAGCATGGGGCATCCAATTTCTTGCCTGCAATATCCTAGTCCTTAATAGTTGTCTCTAATGCCTTATCTTATAAAGCAATGCCACATTTTAGGTTCTGTTTCTTTAGCACTTCTCTTGTAAGAACTAAATTCTGCATCAGTTAGATTAGCTCCAGCTGCATCTAACAGAAATGGCAAATTATAGTGGGATACAAAAGAAAGAAGTTTATTTCAGTCTTATGTTCAGGAAGTCTAGCAGTAGATAGCCTAGGACTGCTTTAGTGGTTCTACATTCATCAGTGTTCCTGGCCCCTTTCATTCTGTTCTTAGAATTTGGCATTCATCATGAAGATCACCTCATGGTCCAAGATGGCTGCTTTAGCTCTAGTCATCATATCCTCATTCCAAGCCATGGAAGGATGAAGCAGGTGAATACGTCATCTTAGCTGAGTCAGCTCCCTTTAAGCACTCATCCAAGAAGTGTTTTCCATATGTATCTGTGCAGTGGACAAAAAGATATTTAAGAAACAGGAGACCTTGCAAGTCCCTTCCAGTGTTTCCACAACTTTAGACATTTTCATCCCACCTTCATGATTTTTGCTATATTTGCATGCTAACCGTCCAAGTGATTACTTTGTATTGAATGATGTAGTAAAAAAAGTTATTTCCTTACATTTACATACCATCTCTACCGTTTTTACATAATATGTTTTTAAATCAACTTACTTTTTAAGACTTAAATATTTTTTAAAAATAAAATCTTCAGTTAGAAAGTAAAGCTTCCATAAAGGGTGTAGAAAATAAGTTAAATTAAATTAAACAAATTTATCAATTATACATGGATACCAAGTCAGCCAGGAAAAGCGCTGAGCCATTGACCTGCCCTCTTCTTGTTAAAAATGAAGATTAGCAAGGCCCAGATTGAAGCTCTCTCCTGGATGAACAAGAAGGTTTATAAAAAGAGTAACTTCCTCACTACATTATTCAACATAACTTAAAGTCCCATCTATGTACCATCTAAATAATTTCAATTTCACTAGATGTCTATGATCTATACTTTGGGACACACTGGTGCATTTTTTGACCAATAGGGAAACCAATTTTCCAGAGGTCCTGTGTGATTCTGTTTGCTCCTTGGTTCTCTGTAATTTTTGTAAAGAATTTATTGCCTGATACCAGTCAGCTGTTTGAGTCTGTATCTGTCTTTTAGTCTCTGTGCTTAGAAGGCAGAGCAAGATTGATCCTTGATCCCCAGGGGAAGACTGGGGCCTGCCCAGAGTCAGTGCCTTTGGTGGGCTGTTGCAAATGGAATTATCCAAGGACACACAGCTTGTGTGCAAGGGTGCGACTGAGGCCCATACCTTCTGGGTCCTCATTCATGGTGCTTTCTAAGTCAGGTTTCCAGAGAGAGGGATAAGTTTGATTCCAGGGACAGAGATCAAAGAGATTTAAAATCAAGTGCTGCATTTTTATTTTTACAACTCAAGGTTACTCTTGCTTTTTTCATGATAAACTACTGTATATATAATAATAGATTAAAAACCAGCAATGATTAAAGTAGAAATCTCAAGGAAAGTTTGTTCAATTATACTGTTGTTATCAGTGACGACAGTAATAGTAAGAGTAGCTGCCATTCATTGAGCATCTTCTAGGTGTCAGACACAATCCTAAGCACTTCTCATGAGCTAAGTAGCTACTGTTCCCGTTTTCATCGGAGGGAACTGAGGCATAGCGTTGTCTTTAACCGGCACACAAGATTCAACAGATAGTAAGTGATGAGAGATTCTTCACTGAACTTATGTACCTCTTCATATCCTCTCAGCCTCACCTGGTTTTTGTTCCAGGGGCTGCTATAACAACAAGCTCAGTATGAGTTCCTGCAGTGTGCCTGTTGCCTCCTGACCTGGCGCTTCTTTGTGAACTCAAATCCATAGTACCCCTAGTTACCTGTGCATACCCAGAATAATCAGGGAATTAATGCCCCATATGGAAAACCTTTGATCAATGGGAGGTGAAATCAGGTAAATTGATTCTTCCCTATCGTTCCCCTGGGCAGGCTGTGCAGAGATGCATTTTATATATTTCCTGGAAGACAACTCTGTAGGATCAAGCAACCAGTTGTACCTCATTGTAGCCAGCTTGAGAAAGCATCTTTTATTGGTCCACCCTCCTGTTACCTCCCTTTTCCCCCTCCCTCCTGATTTCTGCAATAAATAAGTTTTTAAAAAATCACATAGGCCCTTATCTTTGGCTCTGTTTTCCAGGGAACCCAGTCTATGACAGCACAGATCTGTCCAATTCAAAAGCCTATGCCTAAGATGCTGAGTTATACTGGTTTTATGTATGAATCTTCAGGGTAGGCTGACTTCCTGGTGAAGTGCCCATGACCTTTGACATCTTGATGATGTAGCCCTTCCCCCTCCACACTCCCAGCCTCACATGTTGCTCTTCTTTGAGTTCTGTTTACCAGCTATGCACAGTTCTATTATTAGCCTTTTGCCCTTGTTTTCTCTTTTGAGAATGCTATTCTTCTCCCTTCTTCTCTATTCCTTTCTGCTTTCTTTCTTGGCTACCTCCTACTCATTTTTCCGAATTCAGTCCCCATGGCCTTTTCTGATCTCCCCTGTACTCACTGTCCTCAGCCTAGATTAGTTTTCTGTTTCCTGTATCTTACTCTGATGTGCCTTCCTACATGTCATCGTCTGTTCTCCTTGGAGTCCCCAGCCCTTCGAAGGCTGGGTGGTGTCCCATTGACATCTCTGTCCTAAATGTGAGCACATGGCCTGCCGCTAAGTCTCAGCTAAGTGAAGGTGATGGCAGAGTGACCAAGTGCACAGGCAGTGTTGTCAGATGGCCCCAGGTTCCAGTCCTGCTCTGACACCTACAGCCATGAACTTTTGGGCACATCACTTAAAAGTCCTGAGCCTTACTGTCCAAATATGTACAAAGGGGAAAACCAAAGTAGCTATGATGTAGTATTCTCAGAAGGACTAAATGACTTAAAATATACTTTGAATTTCGTAAGAGATAAATGTAAGCTACTATTACCAAAAATAAAGTATTGTATTATTTCTTCCAAAAAGGTAGGAAAGTAGTTAGAAAAGAAAAGCTACACTAATTGTCACCTAGGTACAAACAGGTTTAATGAGTGCCCTTAAGATTTTAGGGGCTCCTGGGGCTCTCCCCAGGCCCCCAAAGATTACAGGCTAAGTCAATCTGCATACTTTTACTGGGTAACTCACCATGTACTAGACATTGAATACAGGGCTGGGGCTTTAAAAATGGTAAGTCTCGGTGCCTGTCCTCAGCAAGTTTAAGGTCTAGCAAGGTTATGACATCAAAGTCTGTGATCTGTTATCAGGACCGCATTCTCCCCATTTTGAGGATAAGTGCATTCATTTGTTCAACAAAGTATTTACTGTGCATATATTATGTTCTCAGATCTGTTTAGGTGGTAGGGACACAACGGTGAATTTATACTTTGATCTTTGAAGTTTATCCATGCTGGGAAAGACATTAAAAAGCATACAACGAAGCAAATAACCAAGAGAAAAAACAAACAAACAAACAAAAGACAAAACCTAGATGTTCAACCAGGGAACAAGAGAGTGCCACGAAGGAACATCTGATTGTGCAAAGATATGGAAGTATGGAGAGCATGGCATAATCTGAGACCAGGAATCCACTGGTGATATGACAATACAGATCACTGGGAAGGGAAACAGGCAAGGCTGGAGGAGCAAGTTAGGGACAAAGAGCCAAGGGCTGTCCTGCTAGTCAGGATTCATTTCCATCACAGAAACCCAATGGGAGAAGTGAAATTTGGATGGGCTTGTGTGACAAATCCTGGTTATGGGCAGAAAAGAACTTGGTACCAGAAAAACTCAACAAAATATTACCAAACCAGATCCGACAATACATTAAAAGGATCATACACCATGATCAAGTGGGATTTATCCCAGGGATGCAAGGATGATTCAATGTCCACAAATCAATCAGTGTGATACACCACATTAACCAATTGAAGAATAAAAATCATATGATCATCTCAGTAGAGGCAGAAAAAGCTTTTGACAAAATTCAACATGGATTTATGATAAAAAACTCTCCAGAAAGTGGGTATAGAGGAAATATATCTCAACATAATAAAGGCCATATATATCAAGCCTACAGGTGACATACTCAATGGTGAAAAGCTGAGAGCATTTCCTCTAGATCAGGAACAAGACAAGGATGCCCACTCTCACCACTTTTATTCAACATAGTATGGAAGTCCTAGTAACAACTAAGATCTAAAAAAAAAAAAAAAAAGAAAGAAAAGGAATCCAAATTGAAAAGGAAGAAGCAAAACTGTCACTGTTTGCAGATAACATGATACTATTCATAGAAAATCCTAAAGACACCACAAAAAGCTTATGAGAGCTCATCAATGAATTTGGTAAAGTTTCAGGATACAAAATTAATATATAGAAATCTGTTGCATTTCTATTAATTGCAGTCTATTGCAAAGAGAAATTTAGAAAAAAATCCCACTTACAATCACATCAAGACTAAAATATCTAGGAATAAATCTAACTAAGGAGGTAAAAGACCTGTACTTGGAAAACTATAAGAGAATGATGAAGGAAATTGAAGACTACACAAACAGATGGAAAGTTATACTGTGTTCTTGGATTGGAAGAATTAATATTGTGAAAATGACCATACTACTCAAAACAATCTATAGATCCAGTGCAATCCCTATCAAAATGCCAATAGCATATTTTCACAGGACTAGAACAAATAATTCAAATATGTGTATGGAAACACAAAAGACACCAAATAGCCAGAACAATCTTAAGAAAGAAGAACAAAACAGGAGGTATCATGCTCCCTAATTTCAAATGATACTACAAAGTTACAGTTACCAAAACAGTAGGGTACTGGCACAAAAAGAGACACATAGATCAATGGAGCCAAATAACCCAGAAGTGAAACCACACTTTTATAGACAATTTATATACAACAAAGGAAGGAACTCTATACAATGGGGGAAAGACATTCTGTTCAATAAGTGGTGTTGGAAAAACTGTACAGCTACGTGCAAAAGAATCAAACTGTGCTACTCTGTCACACCACGTACAAATATAAATTCAAAATGGATTAAAGACAAATGTAAGACCTGAAACCATAAAACTTTTAGAAGAAAACATAGGCAGTAATCTCTTTGATGTCAGTCTAAATAATATTTATTTTTTGGATATGTCTCCTCATGCAAGGGAAACAAAAGCAAAAATAAACAAAAGGGACTACATTAAACGAAAAAGCTTTTACACAGTGAAGGAAACTATTAACAAAATAAAAAGGCTGCCTATTAATGGGAGAAGATATTGGCAAATGATAAATCTGATAAGGGGTTACTATCCAAAATACACAAAGAACTCATACAACTCAACATCAAATAAGAAACGACCTGATCAAAAAGTGGGCAGAGGATTTGAATAGACATTTTTCCAAAGAAGACATACAGATGGCCAACAGGCATATGAAAAAAAAATGCTCAACACCACTTAATAATCATGGAAATGCAAATCAAAACCATAATGAGATATCACCACACACCTGTCAGAATAGGTATTATCAAAAAGACAACAAATAACAAGTGTTGGTGAGGATGTGGAAAAAAGGGAAACTTCATGCACTGCTGGTGGGAATGTAAATTGGTGCAGCCACTATGGAAGACAGTATGGAGATTCCTCAAAAAATTAAAAATAGAACTACCACATGATCCAGCAATTCCACTCCTGGGTATTTATCTAAAGAAAGCAAAAACACTAATTAGGAAAGATACATGCACCCCTATGTTCACTGCAGCATTATTTACATAATCAAGATATGGAATCAACCTAAGTGCCCATCAATAGATGAATTCATATATATATATGCAATGGAATATTATTCCATAAAAAAGAAAAAACTCTTGCCATCTGCAACAACGTGGATGAACCTAGAGGGTATTATGCTAAGTGAAATGAGTCAGACAGGGAAAGGCAAATACTGTATGATTTCACTAATATGTGGAATCTAAAAAGCCAAAACAAATGAGTAAACATAACAAAACAGAGCAGAGCTATAGATACAGAGAACAAACAGGTGGTGGCCAGAGGGAAGGGGAGTAGGGGAAGGAAAGAAATAGGTGAGGGAGATAAGAGTTACAAACTTCAAGTTGCAAAATAAATGAGTCACAGGTATGAAATGAACAGTGTGGGGAATACAGTCAATAACTGTGTAATATCTTAATATGGTGGTATCTCCTAACTAGGCTTGCCATGATGATCCTTTTGAAATGTATAGAAATATTGAATCGCTATGTTGTGTAACAGGAACTAACATAGTGTTGTAGGTCAGTTACACTTCAAAAACAAGCAATTCATAGAAAAAGAGATTTGTGGTTACCAGAGGCAGGGGTTGGGGGGAGAGGGAATTGGACAAAGACAATAAAAAATTACAAACTTACAGTTATAAAATAAATAAGTACTAGGGATGTAATACAAATCATGATAAATGTAATTAACACTGCTGTATGTTATATATGAAAGCTGTTAAGAGTGTAAATCCTAAGAATTCTCATCACAGAAAATGTTTTTCTATTTCTTTATTTTTGGATCTATATGAGTTGATGGGTGTTCACTAAACTTATTGTGATAACCATTTCATGATGTATGTAAGTCAAATCACTATGCTGTATACCTTAAACTTACACACTGCTATATGTCCATTATATCTCAATAAAACTGGAAGACAAAAAATGAAGTCATCCTGGCTTAGCAATTGGCTAGTATCCTAGACCTACTTACACTTTTACTGAAACTAAACTGGGGCAAGGTACAGAAAACCTGCTTTTCTGATTGGAATGATAATATTTCAATTTAACACATATTGAACACCTATCATGTGCCACACCCAAGTCTTTTTGTATTTTTTAAGATGAATAAAACAAGTCTCTGCCAGAACAAAGCAGCATAATCCCATGTTTATTAAAAACACATTGTATTTCAAGCCCTTACCTCCTTCAATTTTCACCGCACGCCTGTGGAGAAGCACGGAAGACTCCTGACCTCCATTGCACACTTTCTACTAGAAGTGAACTGACTTTCTCAATCTCTTCCAGAGAATCTTCCTCACTACTGCCCACTCTAATCTCCTGAAGCCCACACATTTTGGCTCTTTTCTATCCCACATGAACTAAGGGACTCCCTTAGGCAGCTGTGGGCTGGTAAGTGTCGAACAGCAGCCTCTCTGAGTAGTGTTTGATGATTGTCACGGTGTGAATACTCCCACCGTGGCTGATCTCAGACTATCAGTGTGACATCACTGAATGCAGAATTGGAAAGAGTTTTGCATGAGTTCTCTTGCGTCTAAGGGTTTGATGGTCTCACCAGCCAGATTGTAGCCTGGGCCCTGGAGGGGAGAGTGGAAAACCATCTTCTTAGAATTTGGTTCCCGTGGTCTATTAAATGTTGAATTGTGTCCCCCACCAAAGATATACTGAATTCCTAACTCCAAGTCCTCAGAATGTTACCTTGCTTAGAAATGGGGTCATTGTAGTAGTAATTAGTTCAGATGATATTATACCAGAGTAGGGTGGGCCTCTAATGCAATATGACTGGAGTCCTTAAAAGAAGACAGCCATGTGAAGAGACAGAGACATAAGGAGAAGGTTATGTGCAGATGGACACAGAGATTAGAGTGATGTATTTACAAGGTGAGGAACTCCTGAGCCTTGTAGAAGCTGGAATAAACAAGAATGGATTATCCTCTAGTGGTTTCAACGAGAGCATGGCTTTGCCAATGCCTTGATTTTAGACTTCTGGCCTCCAGAACTGTGAGACAATACATTCTGTCTGTTGTTTTAACTCACTCATTTTGTGTCACTTTGTTATGGCTGTCCCGGGAAACTAATGGTCCTTTTGTTTTCCTGTAGCCTGCACCATCTGGTTTGAAATATGTCTGCCCTTGGGCAAAATCCCGTTGGGTTTGTGTTTATTATTCCAGTGCTCTTTCTTTCTACTCCTTCCACATTTGGATTAGACTACAGAAATCTAGTGCAGTGAGCTAAAATATAGGAGAACCCATTGCTTTACAGAGGTAAGAATGTTATCACATCAGCTATAATTACTTAAACCCATACTAGGTATCAGGTGCTGTACCAGGTGTTTCTTTGTGTCGCCACATTTAATTTAATCTTTGCAACAACCCTATGACTGGGAATAATTATCCTCATCTTACAGCTATGAAAACAGAAGCTCCATGATATTAGGTAGCTCACCTGATGTCACAGAGCTAGTTAAGGACTGCAGGCTTGTCAACTCAGGTGTGGTAGACTCAGACTCTGCACAACATCTTAGCACTCCACTCTGTGGACAATTTGTGGGAATCTTAATGGGCTACAGCTGCACAAACACCTCAGGGATTGCCCCATCTGGACCCAGAGATAAGATGGGATCTGAGGACAGAGGAGGAGGATTCAAGATGGTTAGAGAAATCAGGTCAATTGAGTAAATAACTCTGATCCCCTCTTTGAGCTTATCCACAGTGAGTGGTTGCCATTTCCATGTGGTGATAATAGTGATGGGCCCACATTGATATTATAATGCAATGACCTTAATTCCTTTTGTGTGTACAACACTGAACAGCTATGATGGATTTTCCCTTTAGTGGCTGTCATTAATTCTCAGGCTCTGGAGCCAGACAGAGCTTGGTTCACATTCCAGCCCTGAAATTTGCCATGTTGCTTAATCATGCTAAGTGTCAGTTCACTTGCCTCACTTGTAGCCTCTTAGAAGGAATAAATGAGGTGGTGTGGAGTGGGGTGGATTCAGTACATAGTAGATGCTAGGGGGAGGAGATTACTCCTCCTGTTCTTATGAGAAAGGAGTTTTCCTCAACACCTCTGGCCTACTGATCCACTGTTATTTTCCCCATAGAGTGCATTGGTGGGTGACTCGTTTCCTGGTTGAAAGAAGCAAATCCACCAAAAGATCAAGAATGCACCTCAGCTATCTGTTTCCCCTGGACCAGTGCTATGCTACTCTGTGTTTTCAATCTTATACTCCTCTTATAGGTTGAATTGTATCCCCCCAAAAGATATGTTGAATTCCTAACTTCTGGTACCCGTCGATGTTATCTATTTTGAAAATAGGGTCTTTGCAGATGTAATCAGGTTAAGATGAGGTATTAGGGTGGGCCTTAATACAACATGACTGGCGTCCTTATAAGAAGGGGGAAACACCATGTGAAGACAGAGGCTCACAGGAGAGAATGTCATGTGACCATGGAGACAGAGTTTGAAATGATGTGACTGCAAGCCAAGGAATGTCTGGGGCTGTTGAAGAATAAGGAGGTGGTTTTCCATTATCATCTCTCCAATCTGAGGGGGAAAAGAGTAGACAGGAGACTATGAAAAAGGAAGAGCTAAGACAGAGGAAGGAACCAACATATATTGAGCACCTACTATGTCTGTACCCCTCCACTGAGTGCATTACAAATGTCTCATTTAATCCTCAGTCTGTAAGATGAGTGTTCTTAGTCTCATTTTCCAGGTAAGAAAATATTATAATAATCTAATATCTATCTACGGGGTCACCAGAGATAATAGATACCCAGCTCAAGGTCCCACAGTGAGCAAATGACTGAGAAGATTCCAAACAGAGATCTGTTTCCAACACCTGCCTGTGATTTTTCTACTTTATGCAAAGCAGTTGAGGCAATAGAAATCAAGTTGTAACAGGTAAAATTTCAAACACAGAAGGCCATTATCAGCGGTCATTATACTTTCTCTGACATGAGGTTGGTGGAGAGGCACCCAGCTAAATTACAGAGAGGTAACATGGTAGAGTGATTAGGAGGATGGCTCTGAAGTCACCCTGCCTGAGTTCTGCTGCCACCCCACCTCCACACTGACTTTCTGGGTGCCTTTGCCTTTGTCATGTGGCTACATCTCTCCGTGCCTCAGCTTTCTGGCTTGACATGTGGCAATAGCAAGGACAGGGCTTACAGAGCTGTTGTGAGGATTAAATGAGTGTCACATAAAAGCACTTGGAATAGATTCTGTCACATGGTGAGCGTGATATAAGTGCTTGTTGCTGCTATTATTTTTTATTATTCAAAATGGGACCTCTCCCCTCCAAAAAGGCATAACGATACCAGGGTGACTGTCTCCTACTCATGGTGCATGGCTCCTGGGCTGTGTTACTGTTCTACTCTCTGCCGCTGTGACTTCCAAAATCTTGGCTGAGCTGGGATATTATGTTTCTAATTAAACAACTGTCTTCCGTGTTGGCTAACAGGAAGGCTTTTTGGTGATGTGGGGTGACTACTGTAATGTTTCATGGCCATTAATAAGAACACAGTCTGGAAGAAAAGTGCTAACATGTAATTTGCAGTCATGACTTCCAGCTCTAATTCAAAAAATGTCTCTCTGGTCCCTGGTGTGTGTGTCTCTGTCTGCTGGTTCTCTTTGGCTGGAATGCTGCAGCCAAAGCAGGTGCATGGGCCTCTTGCCCCACTGGTAATCCTTTCCAGCAGGACTACCTGTGTCTGAGGAACTCCCTAACTCCTGAAATAAGTGTTCTGGAGTGTCCTGTGTAAAGATTGTGAACTGGGAAACTTTTACTTAAACTTGGGAGGCAAGCTGAAGCAGAGAATGAATAACTCGGAAGTGATGTGCTTCTAGGGCATTTCAGGATGCTTTATCTGTTTCTAAATTCTGGTAACCATTTTTCTAGGACCACAGTGACCTGCTCTCATCTGACCAGTCAACTATATTCCCTTCTCACCTGGGATATGCTTACCAGAAAGATGGACCAGACACAATAGATAGTACCAGTCCAACTTTGGGGATTTTGTTCATTGAGTATCATGCCTGGGGGTGGTGTGACTATTAGGGCATAAGGATTAGAATTCTCTTTCTCAAAGGAAGCTGCCTTTCTGTCCCTGGGGAAAGACCCAAGCACACCTTTCTGTTTCTCTCTGTCAGCACAGCCAGTTCGTGGAGTTAATAATTCCAGACACAGAGATCTCTTATTTAAATGATAAAAAATTAAAAAATTATTCAAAACTTCCTGGATATAAGGAGATTAAAAGGATATCTCTATTGGATGTGCCATATGCTTGAGAGCTGGATTAAAATGTGAGGATTTGATAAAAATATGGAATAAGAATAAAAAACAATTAGAGGCTCCAGAGAAAGAAAAATAGTCTACAAGGATGTGGTGCTCCAAAAACAAATTACTATGGTAAAAATCTGTAGATTGCAAGACATGAATTTCATATATAGATAGAAAATAGAAAAAAAATGAAATAGAAATTATCCCACATATAACCTATGCAAATAGACTAGAATGTAGATACTCATACATACACACCCCTGTCTCCACATCTGATACACTCACATAAATGAAAGGGCTCTATAAACACTGGTATGTACCTTCCATTTTTTTAAACTTAATAATATATATTGTGGAAGTTTTCATATTGGTAGCTACCGTTTCTTTTATATCATTCTAGGACATTCTTTTTTAATAGTTTCAAGGTATTTCATTTTATAAATGTACCATGATTTATATCCACAGTTAGCTATTAATGAACATGTAGATTCTGTCCAGTTTAGAGAATTTTATTTTTTGTATTTCTTTTCCAGCAATACTACAATGAATATCCTCGGCCACATATCTTTGAGAGCATGTGTGGGTACGTCTATAGAAAAAAAAAATCTTTGTAGTGAAATTTCTGAGTTAAAGGGTATTTTAATAGGTATTAACCCTTTGCCAAATTGACCTTCAAAGAGTTTATGCCAATCTCTACTTCCATTACCACCGTGTGAATATCCGTTTTCCCCCAATCATGCCCAAACCATATTTGTGATCCCTTTTAATCATTGCCAATCTGATAGGTAAAAGTAAAAACAATATCCTGCTGTTTTAGCTCTCATTTTAAATCACCGAGTGAGGTTAGACTTCTGTTCATATAATTCTAAGCAATTTGTATTTGTTTTTCTAAACTGAGTGAATAATAGGTGTACAATAATATTTGTTGAACAATTAAATACACTGCCTTTACAACTGCTCCTTTTATTGTTAATCTGAAAGAACTCTTAGGGAGTGAAAAATTAACACCCTTTGATATAGTTGTTGCAAGTCTTTACTTCACTGATTGCTCTTTGTCTTTTAATTTTATTTCTGGATTTTTTGCGGGGAGGCATTTAGAAATTTGGTTTTTACTTTTAAATGTAGTCACATTTATTATTTTACAAATAATTTACAGTTTTAAACCTTGCTTAAAGTTTTCTCTTATTCCTCTAAATAAGCACATTGCCCTTAATAGGCCTCCTTTCTGCTGCTGAACTTGCCTTGTGTGATTTCCAGATTGTGCTCTCTTTCCACCCTCTGCCCACATGATGGCCAGTACTTGGAGAAGTAGGGGAATTCCTCTTGCTCAAGGAAGCCTTGCCGTTGCTGAGGACTCCTAGATATCGGCACATACAACTAGCGCATTGAGGGCAGATGATTCCACATACAGTGTATTATGGAAATCCAGAATAAAGACAAGGAACATTCTGGAAAGTGTCCTGGCAGGAGAAAGTTGCTGCTGCAGAGTCTTAGATGCCAGACCAAGAAAACTGATCTCTCTCCTGCAACAGTTAAAGGGGAGCTCACTGTTCTTACACTTTCTTACACTTTCCATCTAGATTGAGATAGAAGAACAGGGATATTAAATATTTTTTTCTTTCCCTCTGTAGGCTTACATTTAGGAATTCCTATCTAGACATCTTTCTCTTTGGGTTTTCCTCTGACCTTCATTGTCCATGGTTTGGGTGCATAAGACAGACCTAGGGCCTGCTGACCTTGCAGTGAAACCAGAACGTGACTCTGAGAAAGCAGGCTGTGGTAGACTGGCCATTGGGCCAGATGCTGTGAGTCTTCTACACACATATGCCTCAGTCCACCCATGGGAGCTGCTGCTGCTGTCCGCTCAGTATACTGCTTCCTCTCCCTTCTTCTGAAGCACTCCTTCATTTGAAGAGTGCCTCCCTCCCCATATTATGCTTTACCTAGGAGGGTAGATGAGTCCATCTAGGTTAGAAATTGGCATCTTGACTAGAGACCACCAGGTACCCAGGGTTCTAGTATCCATCCATTTTGAGGATGCTGTGAGGAGAACTCTCTCATTGTTTTGTCCCTAACTATGTGCCTGTTCCTGCCTTCCTGAGGCTTGAGGTTGTTCAAGCTTCCCGTATTCCCACAGGGTACCCAGCATCCATCCAATAAGCCCTTTCCCCCCTTTGTTTAAATTAGTAAGATTCTGTTGCTTGTGCTCCAAGAACCCTAGCAGAAAGGAGAGCCCATAGGTGCTGGTGGATTATGCAGAGGTGCAGGGCCAAAGCCTCAGGGTGGGAGGGGTCTCTTTACTGGCTCCTCAAGGCCATGGCAGGCCTTTTATGGATTCTTAATCACAGGGCTAGGAAGACTGGGCCCCCTGACCATATCAGAAAATCAAGTCCCCTGGAGAGTCGGGGACTCGATAGGACTGAAGAGCCCATGACAATTTTTGACAGTTCTTGTAAGGTAAACCATGGGGATTATACTCAGGTTGATTGTGAGCTGGTGTTCAGGACCCTCACTAGCTAAAGTCAGAGCCAGGAAGCTCTGTCATCTGTTTGTGATTACAAGGCTCAGCACGCCCCACCAAAGGCCCTCTGGCGCCTTTCCTCTTTGGAAACACATTCAGCACATTTTTAGAAACCGCACTGAGAAGCCCTCCCTGAGAAAGTGACTAAACACTACTTAATATTCTGAAAACATAAACAGCCTCTGAGAAGCCAGTCATAAGCTGTTTAGGAAAAGCTGACTTGGCGCTGGTGGGAGCCAGCTGTTGCTGGCATTCGATTGGCAGGGGCTGTAAAATTCCTTGCAATGTCTGTATTGTCAATGAGTATATATTATGTTCGTTCTCCATCTTACATGCTGGAACATTCTGGCTGGATTTGTGTCCTCCTGGACATTTTGGAGAGATAAAGTATGCTAGGATCGATGTTCTCGCTCCATGCGTCTCTCCCTGTACCTGTGTGTGGGTTGAATTGTACCTCCTCAAAAGACATGTTTAAGTTCTAATCCTCAGTAACTCAGAATGTGACCTTATTTGGAAATAGGGTTGTTGCAGATGTAATTGGTTAAGATATGGTCATACTGGAATAGGATGGGCCCTTCATCCAATATGATTGGTGTGCTTAAGAGAAGAGGAGGGGGAAACATACCAGGAGAATGCCATGCCATGAGATGATGCAAGCAGAGATGGGAGTGATCCAGCTGCAAAACATGGAATGACAAGGAATGACAGCCACCACAAGAAGCTAGGGAGAGACGAGAAAGGATTATCCCTTCTACAGTTTTCAGAGAAAACATGGCCCTGCTGACACCATGATTTTGGACATCTAGCTTCCAGAACTGTGAGACCACCAATTTCTGCTCTTTTAAGTCACCCAGTTTGCACTGCTTTGTTACAGCCCCTGAGAAACTGACATGCTATGGTTTAACCATCTCCCTATCCTATATCAGACTGTATCTCCCATCTCCGTTCTTTCTTTCATTTGCTCACTGAGCATTCATTAAGCATCAATCATGTTCTAAATCCAGCATTGGGTGCTGGATGCAGTGCTCACAAGGCACAGTTCTTACCCTCAAACAGATCAGAAACTGGGAGTGGGGTAGACATGGACCCGCCAACAGATAAATCCTGCTCTGCCTTAGGTTCTTAGCATTTACTCTCCTTTACCGAACTGTGTGTGTGTGTGTGTGTGTGTGTGTGTGTGTTGGCTCTTTAATCACATTTTTGTGAAGTCCTCAAAAACCGTATTTTTTCCTCAACTGTTTTATAATGAAAGTGTTTGAATATGCGTAAATGTTGAGAAAAAATAGTGCATTGATCACCCATAAACCCATTTCCTAGATTCAACAACTGTTTACATTTTTCCATATTTGGTTTACAAATTTATTTTTTATTTCTTCATATCGAGAGGTTGATTACTGCATTCTATAAGAGTAAGAGCTCTGGAACTAACTTCTCCGAATTCAAATCCTGGCTTTATCAACTAGTTTTGTGTCCTTAGGCATGTTGCTACTCTCCTCTGTGCCTTAGCTTCCTCATCTGTAAAATGGGGATAATAATAGTATTCAGATCATGAGGATGTTGTGAGAAATAAATGCAGTTATACGTGAATGTTGCTAAAACAATGCCTTTCAAGATGTGAACCTTCCATAAGTATTAGCTATTTTAATAATGATTTTCCACAGTTCTCAGAAAACAGTGGGTATCTTATTCTCACAAGTGAGGCTGGGCTGGTTATTATGCATGTGAATCATGGGGGATCTTGCCCTCCTTTGGGCCATTCTCTGGATGATTATTCTTCTAGGGCATGTGCATTTGCCTCTGTTGGGAATATGCCTGTCTTCCTCATGGAATTTAGACAATATTTGCTCTGTTTACCACTGTAAGTGCCAGCGCTGTAAGCAGTACTGGATATATAACTTGGTATACAGTAAGCACTCATTAAATAGCTTGCTGAATGAGTAGTATCCAACACGCTGTTTGTTCATGCATTCATTCACTTACTCATTTGGCAAATATGCACTGAATATACTCTTGGTTCTTGGCAATTTACTATGTGCTGAGGCTTCATTGGTGAATGAGACAAAGTCCCTATTATCAAGAAACTTTAAATTTGGTCTTGTTGATATAAGATTTTGTATTCATCTTTGGTTTTTCAAGTGCCTCGTCTTACCAGCTAAACTGTAAAAGCATAGGGATCAGAGATGTTTCTTTTCTAGAACATGGAAGTCATGGTAAAGTTATACACATTAAGCAGGCTTTAGAGTCAGGAAAAAATGGAAATAAATTCAAACTCTTCCATTACATTGCCAATGAATATTTTACTTTACTTATCTTTATCTCAAGGTCTTTATTTGTCAAATAGGAATACTATTCACCAGCTATTGCAAGAATTGAATGAAATGATTCACAGCTCATAGTATATTATCTATATTATCTATAGTATAAGGACTGTGAGAAAGAATTCTACGCCTCTCCCCTAGCTTCTTTTTTTTTTTTAAGATTAATTTTTATTTATTTATTTATTTATTTTGGCTGTGCTGGGTCTTGGTTACAGCATGTGGGATTTTTAGTTGTGGCATACAGACTCTTAGTTATGACCTGTGGGATCTAGTTCCCTGACCAGGGATCAAACCTGGGCCGCCTGCATTGAGAGTGCAGAGTCTTACCCACTGGACCACCAGGGAAGTCCCTCCTGTAGCTTCTAAATATTAGCATTTAGTTTTCTTTACTGAACTGTAAGTTAGTGTTATCTATATTCTACTCTCCCTTTCTTTCTAGTGATATGGTGAATTGGAGGAAAGATGTGCAAGAGACTAAGTTGTTCCTTTTGTAATTTTCTGGCATTCTACGTCTGATCCTCAATTGAATGCATATAGCAAAACAGATATAGACTCACAGACACAGAAAACAAGCTAGTGGTTACCAGTGGGAAGAAGGAAGGTGGGGGAGAGGCCAGATAGGGGTATGGGATTAAGAGATACAAACTACCATGTATAAAATAAATAAGCAAGGAGGATGTATTGTACAGCACAGGGAATTATAGCCATTATTTTGTAATAACCTTTATTGGAATGTAATCTATAAAAATACTGAACCACTATACCATACACCTGAAACTAATATAATATTGTAAAGTCAACTCTACTTCAATAAAAAAAAAAAAAAAAAAGAATTGTTGTGGATTTAACTGGCCTCGTCCCCGCCAAATTCATATGTTGAAGTCCTAACTCCAGTATCTCAAAATGTAACTACGGTTGAATACAAGGTCTTTAAAGATGTGATTAAGTCAAAATGAGTTTTTTAGGGTAGACCCTAATCCAATGTGACTTATAAAAAGAGGAAATTTGGACACACAGAAAGATATGAGACATGTGCATGCAAAGAGAGACCAATATGCGAAGATGCCACAAGAAGGTAATCATTTGCAAGCCAAGAGGAGAAGCCTCAGAAAGAACCAAATCTGCTGACATCTTGATCTCAAACTTCTGGCCCCTGGAACAGTTAAATTTCTGTTGTTTAAGCCACTCATTCTGTGGTGTTTTGCTACGGCAGCCCTAGCAAACTAAAGAAGCAACTGAATGGGTAATGGTGCCATTTATTAAAGGAAAACTGGGACAAAAGCTGGTCTGAGTTTGTGGGGTGGTGGGGTGGCAGTTGTGACTAGAAATCAAGAGTTCTTTTATGACCTTGTACAGACAAAGAAGCCCATTAGACATACAATTAGAGACTCTTGGTAGGAAACTGAACATGTAATTGTGGTGCTTGGGAGCACTCAGCAAACAGGTAGTATTTGCACCCATGGGAGTAGAATGAGATCACCAAGGAAACCCGTGGAGAGGGAAGAGGCCTGAGGATTGTGCCCTGAGGTACTTTAAGGTAGACTCTGCAAAGGAGACTGAGATGGTGTCACCAATGAGGTAAGAGGAAAAACTAGGAAAGGGTGGTACTCTGAAGATCAAGTGAAGGAAGTATTTAAAGAGAGGAAGAAACGAATTGTGTCAAATGCTGTGAATATTTTGAGTAAGGCGAGTCAGAAAATTGGCCATTGAAGTTGGCAAGATGGAGGTTGTTAATGATTTTGAAAACAGTGGTTACAGTAGCTTGGTGGGAAAGTTTCCAATCAAAATGTGTAAAAGGAAAATAGCTAAATAGAAATGTAGGGTAAGAGTGAACTTTTTTGGATTTTTTTTATTATGGTGTGTTTGAATGATGTCAGGAAAAGTCTAGTAGATGAGAGGATAAAGATTCAGGTGGGAAAAATACATAATTGTAAGAACAAAAATCTTTAGTAAGTGAGAGGATGAAGAATCTAGTTTAGAGACTTGACTTCACGTAGGAACAGAGATGTTCACCCATGTTAATTAGAGGCAAGTCAAAATATACAGGTATAAATATAGACAGGGTGATAGATTTGAGGTTAGAGAGACAAGGAAGTCCACAGCTGCTTCTGTTTTCTCAGTTTAATGAGAAGCAAGACCATAAGCTGAAAATAGGGGAAAGGGAGGATTAACATCTTTGGAGAGATCTGAGAAGATATAAAATGGTCATCTCAAAGAATGAACATGCAAATTTATTAAGGACATAAATTAGGGTTGTCAAACAGGGCTGAGTGGCCATCAGATATTTGTGATCATAAGTTTAAAGTTAGAATGCTCAGCACACTTGTGATTTTTTCACCAGATATATTCAAGTATAGTGACAGAGTAGTGGGGAAATCGGGATTTAATAGGACCAGAGTTTTGTGATAAGTAGTATGACAGGAGAAGGAGGAGAAAGTGAGCTAAATGAACACACAATGGTGTCAGAACCATAATGGATCATGCATGCATCTAAGGTGTCTAAGGACGGCTGTGGAAACTTGAAGAGCAGCACAGGACAATAGCAACACTGTTGTGAGGTCAATGGAGCAAATCTCCCAGTGAGGCCAAAGAGAAGGGGAAGTAGAGCATTACAGGGTGAGCTAGCGATTACAAGGTGGTAACCAGAGAGTTGGATGCTTGAAATCATCCTTTGAAGGTGAAGCAATAGCTGGTGATGACAAGACCCAGGAAATGACCATGAGGACCATGCCCTAGGGATAAGCACCATAGGCAGAGCAGAGGGTAAGTTTCCTTGGATGAGGGTAACATGAAACTGGGAAGTCAGAGTGTTACACACAGCCAAGAAAAGCCATCTAAAACTGAATTCCCAGTTTTACCTCCCAAATTTGTTCCTCTTGCAGTTTTCTCCATCTCAGTTACTGGTGTCTCCATACTTCTACTTAACCCATGCACCAAATCTTGGAGCATAAATGAAGTATTTTTTAACTTCATATCCCATATTTAATTACTCAACAAATCCTGATGGCTATACCTTAAAAATATACACAGACTCCAATCACTATCACCTCAATTATCTGTCTCCCAAATTACTGCATTAACTTGCCAACTGGTCTGTCATCTTCTATTCTCAGCATAGAGGCTGGAGTAAATTTTTACAAATATAAGACTGACCATGTTGGTCCTCTGATCAAAACCCAACAGTGGCTTTACATCCCATCTAAACTGACTTCCAAATCCTTACCATGGCCTACTGATTGCCTCCTACCTTCATCTCTCTAACCCCATCTTCTGTATCCCTTTTGCTCACTCTGCTCCAACCACACTGGCCTTCTCACTGTCTCTAGAATATGTTAGGCATGTCTAGATTCAAGAATTTTGTAGTTGTGATTGATTCTGCCTGGAACTCTCTTTCCCCACACATTGCATGACCTTTCCTTTCATCTGTCACCTTGCTCAACTGTCAACATCTTGGCATATTTCTTTAATATCCTATTAAAAATTAAAACAGTTTTACCTCTCACCCCCCAATGAGCTGCCTACCCACCTTTTCAGCTTTAATTTTCTGAGAAAAGTATAGCATGTATGTATGTGTTTGTGTGTGTGTGTATATATATATATATATATATATATCTCCTCAATAGAATGCATGCTAGGATTTTGATCTTTTCTTTGTCTATTGCTGTATTCCCAGTAGCCAGGGCTGTGCCTGACACAAAATAAGTCCTCTGTAAATATTTGCTGAGTGAAAAATATGTGGCAAAAAGAGTAATGGTAGAGGAGACAAGAGTGCAGGCATTTACACCTTCCATGACATAGGAGAAGTGATCAGGAGGATATTAGATGAGAGCAGCACGGATGTGTTGAAGAAAGTGGAATTTGATGGAGTGCACTTCAGGAGGAGCTGGAGTTTCTGAGAGACAAGAAAAGAGCAATGGGAGCAAACAAAATTTTCTACATCCTCTTTTGGTCCTATAGTATGTGCTAAAGGAAGAAGGTAACTGCAACAGAGAGAAGAGGTTGAAGATATGGGGAAGGATTTGGTTGATGGATGACAGGTCCACTTGGGGAGTTTCTTATATAGTAAAATATACTCTAATTTATGCAACCCAACAATCCCACTCCGAGGTATTTATTCAAGAGAATAGAAACATATGTCCATACAAATATTTGTCTGTTCATAGTAGCTTTATTTATAATAACTAAAAACTGGACATAACCCAAATGACCATTAATTGGTGAATGGAGAAACAAATTGTGGTATATTTATTCAATGAGATAACACTCAGCAATGAAAAGGAAGATATTAGTGGTATATGCAACAACATAAAATAAATCTCAGAATATTATGCTAAGCAAAAGAAGCTAAACAAAAAACGATGACACACTGTGTGATTCTATTTATGTTAAATCACTAAAAAGCAAAGGCTTGGGACTTCCCTGGCGGTCCAGTAGTTAACACTCTGTGCTTCCACGGCAGGGGGCATGAGTTCGATCCCTGGTCGGGGAACTAAGATCCTGCATGCCACGGGGTGTGGCCCCCCAAAAAAATAGTATACAAAAAAGCAAAAGCCTTAGTGACAAAGAGCTGGTCGCTGGTTGCTAGGAGCCATGGGTAGAGTAGGAGACTGACTGGAAAGAGACATGCAGTTGCTTTCTGGAGCAATGGAAATTTTCTAAATCATCAGGGTAGTGGTAGTTACATGACTATATTTATTTGTCAAAACTCATCTAATCTTAAACTTAATATTGGTGCATTTTATTATATTTAAATTATACCTAAAACTGATTAAAATAATTAACCTATTTACGTTTTGCCTTATTGTGTGTCTCCTCCACTAGAACCCATAATGTAACTTCTTGAGGGTAATGTTTAGAACAAGTATGCTTGGCACATCATAGATTATAAATATTTGTTGGAAGAATATATGTTCCATGCTTCTGATAGCATCTTTGAACTCAAATATTTCTGCAATTGAATCTCATATTCACTGTTTACTAGCCATGCCAGCTTAGACAACATACATTTAATATCTCTAGCCTTGGTGTCCTCATCTGTAGTGTTGGGATTCTTTCATAAATGAAAATCAAATAATACGCTGGGGTAATATACTTATAGAGCTATCTGGGATGTAGCAAGTGTACAGTAAGTCAAACAAATTTGTTATTATTTTATATCACTTTGTTTCATTTCAACTGCCTCTGATCATTTATTATTCTTAATGTACTTTTCTTAAGATTGGAGACCTTGCACTGAGTTCTTCTTATTGCCTGAAAGTCCTAGCACACAAAACAGATGTTTGTTGAATATTACCTGATCCTATAAGTGTTTGAGAACCATCTTTCACCATGCCTGGGAATATGTATACATGCCATTGTCCTTTCCTAAGAATGTTACCTGCCTCCTTCATACACATGCATGAGTACATGTGTATGAACACATGCATGAGGACATGTGTATGAAGGAGGCAGTACCCTCATGAGTACACACATGAGCATACACACAAATGATGTTTGTACTTATTGTTGAGGTTTAAGCAACCATTTCACAATAAAAATATCCCTGACTTCTGAGAAGAGATTAGATTACCTTGTTACATGCTTTCTTAGTACCCAACACTTTTCCGTCATGGCATCATAAAAATTTGCAATGATATGTTTGTACAATTATTTGGGTAGTGTAAGGCTGGGTCCACAGCTGGGCCCATTTTATCTCTAACAGTCCATTAACACTTCTTAACAGGGAGAAGGAAGTGGGGGAAGTGGGTAGAGAGGAAGGCAGGAGCCTGGGGTTGTCAGATAAGGAAAGATTTCTCTTTTCGGAGAGGGGTGTTTATTTTATTATATTTTGTTTTTTTTAAAATTCGGGTTTATTTTATGTTTAAGTACCAGGTCTGAGCTGAATTCCAGGTGATACAACAGTAACCAACAGGTGGGATGAGAATATAGGTCAGATTTCCAATAAAGGAAAGAGAAATCACAGAGGCATTCCCCACAGAATCATCTTCTTCCAAGTCGTGTAAGCAAGCCATCTTAGGCAATGGTTGTACTTGCGAGGGGGTGCCTGGCAAGGGCCTGTGAAGTGTGCTTTCCCAATGTTATTCCCTTGCTCAGGAATTCACAGTTCCTCCTCTTTATGCAGTTTACAGCCAAAATTCCTTAGGCTGGTGTTTAGAGCCTTTTCTGATGTAGCCCAAATGTATTTTTCCTGCTTTCACTCATAATATTTTCTATCCTTCTTTCCAAAGAGGACCTTGTTCCATTCCTTTGCTAGCTAGGCTCAAGGCTGGAACTCTTGGGCTTCCCTGGTGGCGCAGTGGTTGAGAGTCCACCTGCCGATGCAGGGGGACACGGGTTCGTGCCCCCGTCCGGGAAGATCCCACATGCCGCGGAGCGGCTGGACCCGTGAGCCATGGCCGCTGAGCCTGCGTGTCTGGAGCCTGTGCTCCGCAACGGAAGAGGCCACAACAGTGAGAGGCCCGCGTACCGCAAAAAAAAAAAAAAAAAAAAAAGGCTGGAACTCTTTTTCATATACCTGATCCTTAAGCTTCCACTCTGTTTTGAAACACATATTCTGATTTTCATATGTTGTAACTATAAGATTCCTTCTCATTGTTTATGGAGCTCACCTCTAAAAACAGTTTAGAATCTACTAAGATGTCTGATACATAGCAGGAATTGAAAAAAATTGGCTGAAATAAGTGTACACTCTTGATAAATGTACATATCTTGATTATCTCTTATGGCCCACATGGAGACATACAACTTTTAGTGTATTTCTTTCATTTTATCTTTAGTCACAATATTTATGAACACGTGCTAGACAATGTGGATGGTCCTGAAGGGACAATAATGAAAAATACAGTGATTTTCTTTAAAGAGCTATAGTCCAGTTGAGGATACAACCCAATAAACAGTAGATTAAAACATGGCATGAGATATCACCCCACACATGTCAGAATGGCTGTCATCAAAGAGACTAGAAACAACAAGTGTTAATAAGAATGTGGAGAAAAGGGAACGCTTGTGCACTATTGGTGGGAATGTAAATGGGTGCAGCCACTATGGAAAACAGTATGGAGGTTCCTCAAAAACTTAAAAATAGAACTACCGTATGATCCAGCAATTCCACCTCTGGGTTTTTATCCAAAGAAAACTAAATCACTAATTTGAAAAGATACATGCATCCCAATGTTCATTGCAGCATAGCCAAGATATGGAGGAAAGCTGAGTGTCCACTAATAGATGGATGGAAAGGGAATATATACAATATATATCTACATTATAATTTAACTTATATGTGGAATCCAAAAATCAAAACAAATGAACAAACATAAAACAGAAACAGACTTATACAAAGAACAAAGAACAAACTTGTAGTTTCCAGAGGGGAGGGGAGTGAGGGGATGGGCAAAATAGGTGAAGGGGATTAAGAGGTAGAAACTTTCAGTTATAAAATAATTAAGTCATGGGGATATAATATACAACATAAGGAATATAGTCAATCATATTACAATAATTTGTATGGTAACTAGATTTACACTGGTGAACACTTTTTAATGAACAAAAACATTGAATCACTATGTTATACACCTGAAAACTAATATAATATTGTAAGTCAGTTATATATTAATAAAAAAACATGACATGAATAGTCCTACTCTAAGGGAAGCTCAGTGTCCTGAGGCAACGCTTCAAAGGACATTTGGAGGACAAATGGAGGGTTGGGGAAGGTTTTCCAGAGAGGTGAAGGCACTGTTTATTTTTCCCAATCCCGTTGGCCTTTCCTGAAGGTAAGTTCTTTGTTCCAGTGGAAAATATCAGCAATTTTTCTATAGGGTGCAGAGAATAAGCATTATCAAAGCATTAGCTAAGCCTTGTGCAGGGCTTCCTTCATCACCATAACAGCTCTTTGTAGTAGAGGATATCATTATGCTCATTAGAAAATAGAGACTACGGAGATATAAACTTTGCTAAGGACACACAGCTGGTAAATGTGGGCCCCATTCTGTCTGGCTCCCAATCCAGTGTTCTTTCCTACTAAAAGCAAAACAAAACAAACAAACCCCAAATTACTGCATATGACAATAAAAACACTATAAAAATTGGCTTCCAATAGTCATTCTTTTTTTTTAACCCAATAATGTAGTGGTGGTGACGTTAAGAGTAATAGCACTACCTCCTAAACAGGATACTTGCTTTCCATCTTGATGAGAAACTTCCTAGCAACCCCATTCATGCAGCCCATTTTACAGATGAGGAAGAGTTCAGAAATGCTAAGAAGCTCATCCAAGGTAACAATACCACACGGAAGCAGAGCCAGGTGCAAATGGAAGCCTTTGATCTCTCCGTCAATGTTCATACCTGGCAGGGCCTCTAAAGTTTAGCAATTGATATTCTAATTACTCTATCACTATTTTTCCCATTTGTGCAACAGAGATGTATTTTACCTGTGTAGTGAGTGGAGAGAGGTTAACACAGCTAAACATTCGTCTTTTCCTCACTTGGCTTAATGGGAACATTATCCAGAAGGACAGTGGTTCAGCACACAAGCGATGTGTAGAAGCCTTGAAGAGTAGGTGTGGGTAACATGTAAGAGCTATTTTTTTCTCCACATGAACCTGAATTGGTATACAGCAACTGATTAATAACCTTAGGGATGAAAACGTCAGGCCTGTCACACAAATATTATCCAGCAGGCTTCAATTTGTTTTGGATAAGGATCAACAGTCACACATAAGGCAGAAGAGACACGTCTGACACCAAAAATCCCCTCTAAATATCGCAATCTATTTAAACAAGACATTCAGAAACACAAGCAGTTTAATTAACAATCCATTATGTAAGTAACATTTGCTTATTTTAATTGCTGGGAACCTCGGTTAGGTCTCTACCATTGTGAAGAACACAAACCTGTTTCTCAGGTAATGGTTTGTGGTTGATGTTCTTAGAAATCCTAGTACCTGGTGATGACTCAGTTCTCTGGTGTAGGAAGCCAGTGAGGAGAACAAGGCCTGGCATAATACCCACCAACAGTGGAGGGCTATCGTCTTTGCAAGTGCTAGTGTGGAAACGAAATCCTGAGATCCAAACTCCATCCTCCTCTGCTTAAAACCTTTCATTCTTTTGCTTTTGCTTTCAGAGGTATTCAGACATATTATCATGAGTCACTAGGTTATTTATGACAGGAACTCTCCTACTTCTTTAGACACATCTGTTGCTGCTCCTCCCTTCTGCTTTGGCTGTGAAATTCCCTGGGTCTCAGGATATTTCATGCTCTCACCTGCCTTCAGGATTTTGCCCATGCTGATTCTGTCTGAAATTCTCTTCTTCTTTCCTTGCCTAGAAATTCCACTCACTGTTTAGGGATGGCTCCAGTATCACCTGCCTGCAAAATCTTCTCAAACCCCTTACTCTCATTTCTGCCATGCCCAACAGTCACTCCTTGGCTGTGTCAGTGGTCTCTCCTCCAAGAAGTCAAAGAACTCAGTGTTTACCACTGTCACTTGTGCCTTGAAGAACAACTAACTCCTCCTGGGGAAAACAACCCTCCTCCCTAGTTTGGACAGATGGATTCTCATACAGCTTTTTTTATGTCCCAAGAGAATAGGAAGACAATCTACCAAAGAAGTACCCTGGATCAAAGAGTGAAAAAAAAAAAAAACATTAAAATAGTTTCAAACCTTTTACTGGCCTATTGGCAGTTAAAGGGTAGTCAATGGAGCAGATGACTCTGTATGGAGCCTTGTTTCCCATAAAACACTAAGGACTCAGGACATAGTCTGAAGGCAAGTGGCCATTGCTCTCCACAATATTGGAAGATGTTATAACCAATGGGCAATAACAACTATGTAGATATCATTGCTGTTAGGATATTTATCCCCCTTAAGGTGGATTTAGACAGTGCTGTGTTTGAGAATTGATGCTTATCCCTGGAAAATGTGTGTTTGCTTATTTTCTTGATCTAATATCTTTCATTTGATGCACTGGTAGGGCATAGATTCTATGTCCAGACCAATCTTTGTGTGAAAGGGTTAGGAATCAGCACTGAAGGCTTCAAGAGGTGGTATTCTGAACTATAGATTGGTGAACAGTCTGAGAAATGTAAACAGTTCAACTTTTCTTTAAGTTTCCTTTGTATTATGAGGATATCCATTCATGTACTGAGCCACTGTCGTTTGGCGGGTACTAGGTGCTAGAGATACAGAGTCTATAGAAAGCAAGATGCTTTTCCTAATGGTACTTAGAAACCTCGTGGGGCAAGACATACAATAAACACAAAAGCAAAGAAATGTACAGGATGTGTTAATATCATGATAATAGCTATGCAAGGTATAAAAGTGGGTATTTTGTTAGAGAGCATCTCAAGGGAGGTGGGATAAATTGGACAGTCAGTGAAGAGGCGACACTTGAGCTGAGACATGATATAAAGGCATCAGCCATGTGAAGACTTGGAGGTAGTAGATTCCAGATAGAAGAAAACCACCAATTCACAGACCCAAAGGTGAAAACAAACTGAACACCTTCTAGGCACAGAAATGGCTTGATTTGGATCTAGATAGTAAGGGGGAGAAAAGTCAGAGAGAGACTGGAGGAGGTCAGCAAGAACAGATCTTGAAGACTATGGTGAAGATTTTGTATTTTAGCAGCTATGGAAATATTAGAGTGTTCATGCAATACAGATGAGATCTGATTTATATTTTTTAAACTTGTTCTGTTTGTTGAGGGAGAATAGATTTGGGGAGTAGGAGGATAAAGAGTAGAATCTGAGAAATAAGTTATGAGCCTATTTCATTCATCAAATTACAAATAACTGTGAGTTGCTGGGATTAAGGTGATCTCACTGACAGTGAGGAGAAGTGGTTGATTTGGAGGTGTTTTGGAGGTGGACATAGCAAGATTTGCTGTTTTAGTGCATGGCTTTATATTTTTACTTTCCATGGTTGTCACTCTTCAGTGACATTAGACACACGCATATAGCTCTGTGTAGTGGTACTGTGGGGAATGCAGTGTTGGGGCAGAGACTCACCTGCCTCTCATTCAGCCCCACTGCCCGAGCCCATCAACAGTGCAATAAGAGATCCCAGACTATCAGGGGCCTAGAGTCTTAGATGTGACAAACAATGTGAGAGTTGTGGCACAGATATCAAGTGCAGAAACAGTTGCCAAACTTCCTTGGTACACCTCCAAGGAAGACATGAGACAAACCACCTCTTCCCCAGATGTTGTAGAGGAAGATGACACTTTAGGGGTTGGACGGACAGAGGGATGGGATGGAAGAGAGCCTAGGCACTGAACACTTACCCCTGAATTGTCATCGTGTGCTTGTCAAGTCTTTCACTAAAATATGGTCACCATAAAGGCTGGAGCTAAGTTGTATTCACTTTTATACTCCAGTAAGTGACACAGGATCCGGCACTTAGCGCCCAGTAAATGCCTGTCAAAGGAATGAATGGTGGAATTGTTTATCGAAAAGGTATTGGTTTGAGGATTTAGGCTTCTGACTTTTTTTTTTTTTTTTTCTTTTTTCGGTACGCGGGCCTCTCACTGTGGTGGCCTCCCCCGTTGCGGAGCACAGGCTCCAGACGCGCAGGCTCAGCGGCCATGGCTCACGGGCGCAGCCGCTCCGTGGCACGTGGGATCCTCCCGGACCGGGGCACGAGACCGTGTCCCCTGCATCGGCAGGTAGACTCTCAACCACTGCGCCACCAGGGAAGCCCCTAGGCTTCTGACTTTTTAAGCAAGTGTAGCAGGAGCACAATTTGGAATCAGGTTTCCTGCCTTTTACCCACTATTATGTCTTGATACTCATGATGCTGCTTCATATTTATCACTAAAAGATGGCTGAACATTCTCCCACAGAGGCCGCCTTTTGCCCCTGGCCTTGCACGATACAATTCGTACTGGCCAGAAGAGAGGCAAGCACATCGTCATGAAATGTGAATATGCCTTTTAACATTTCTCCCAGAGAATGTGGTGAGCCTTAGGAATTAGCTTAGAGGTTCAGCTGGGGCCCCTGGTCAGCACATTCTTCGAGCTCTTGGAAAAGGGCAAGCATAGAATATTTACAGCCATGGAGAAATGGCCTCATAAAAATGCATAAGGGTGTGTGCACAGAGTGATGACTTGGATGAAAAAAGCAGTGTTTACATACTGTTACACTAAAAATATTCACACCTCATCAAATTGTCAGTCTTGTTTGCTGGCAACAATGGGATTTTTCCCTCTGTAAGGCAGTAATAGCTCTCTGCAGAGCGCTGAGCATTTTGTCTCTTAATCCTTCCCAGATCCCAGCGAGGTGGGTGGTGAGGGTTAGGTTTCCTGTTGTATCAGAGAATAGATCAGGGTTCATTTCTTCCCCTTCGCTGCCCTCACATGATAGAGGATATTTGCCATCTCCTGTTTGAGATCTCTATTGTGGCTTTTGGGGGTTGGCCCTTCCTAAAGTCATCTGGTCTACTGCCCTTGTGTGGCTGGGGAAAAAGAGCCTTATAGGAGAGGAATCAATTAAACAAGACCTCTCTTCTACTCAGTGGAAAATCCAAGCCCAGCTCACTATTTTCCTACCTAGAGAAATGTGGGATGACTAAGAGCACAAACCTGAGTAAAAGTTAATTAGATATGGAGAATTTTATATGTACTAGCTTTTGTAATCACTATGGTGATCTTGTAAGGTTGGTTTTGTTATTATAATCATTATTACTATTAGTTATTACAGTTTCCCAGATGAGAACTATAACGATCAAGGTTCATGTAAATTCTGTATTCAAACCTGAAATGTAATTTAGCTCTATAAGACATGAGATGTTATAGTAACCTCCACTTTGTACACATTTGACACACTGACATGTATCAGAGGTACCATAGTGTTTCCTTCTTGATATACTCTTGCAGAGGAAAGATGGCTTTGGAGAGAGACCTGAATTCAAATGCAGATGGGTGCCCTAAGGTGAGGCAGAAAGTATGCCTGTGCCTCAGTTTTCTCATCTATAAAAGCAATAAAATACAATATGCCCATGGCATGATGGATGTAAAAATAAAATGACAGAGCATAATGAAATTGACTATCACCTAGAAGTACTACTCCATACTTGTGGATTCACTCTGCTTTTTCCCCCCAACAGCAAGCTTGGTGGTTTTTGCTTGTTCATTTGTTTTTGTTTTGTTTTAATTTTATTTTAATAATCCTATTAGAAAACAAACACATGCATTTCTGTACTGTTTTGTATTCACCCTAAGTATTGACTTTTTTATAGTGTCCAGGATGGGTAACATCAATCCTGTTGATTTTCACTAGTTATCAGACTTCTACTTGCAGGGGTCATACTCCTAAGCCTCATCTCAGAAGATCACTGAGTTAGATTCTTCAAGATTCTTGGCCGTAGGAGCCATACTGCTAGTCCACTGACTGCTGAATATGTATTGAGCATCTAGATATCTAGATATTGCATGGAATACTGAAAGATAAGGCTTGGTGAGCTCAAGGGAGCCAACAGGGGCCATTTCAATACCTATGAGGACTTAGGAATATATTTAACCTCTTTGTGCTTAGTCTTCTCATCTATATGATGGCCTAAAGATGAAGAGCTTTGAGAAGATTGAGATAATATATATAAAGTACTCACTCAGTGCCTTGCACGTAGTAAAAGTTTAGTCAGTACTAGTTATTAATATCATTAGCTAAAATATTTAGTAAAAGGTGACTCAAGTTAGTGATTTCCAATGAAAGAAGATAGTATATAATTAAGTCCTACACACATTCAATGTCTTAAATTTTTTATATTAAGTAGTGAAAAAATATTAAATTAAAATATTAAATTAATATTAAAATATTAAATTAAAGTATGCATGCATTATATAAAATAACAATAAAATTAATCTACATACCATCACCCAATACTTTTGAAACTCACCATATGCACCCACATGCCGTCCTTCTTCTTTCAGAGGCAACAAAAACTCTGAATTTTGTGTTGAACATTCCCTTGCTTTTCTTTATCGTTACACCGTTTACTTTTGCATCTTAACAATAGAAATTTTTAGTTTTGCATGATTTTGACATTTATATAAATGGAATCTCATTGCTATCAATCCTCTGTTATTTGCTTTGTTTGTTTAACATTGTATTCTGCGATATATCCACCTTGTTCATGTAGCTATGATCTATTCTTGCCAGTGCTGTAGAGTATACTTGTGTATGGATATAGCAGAATTCACTTACCCTTTTTTCTCCTAATGGACATTTTAGTTGCTTCCTTTAAAATTTTTTTCCTCTTACTATCAGTGTTTCTATCCACATATTATATAAACTCATGGTGTGTATGGACAAGATTCTTTGTAGAATAGATATTTAGGAGTGAAACCATTAGGTCCACAGGATTTGAGCATGTTCAACATTACTATATAATGCTATTGTCTTGTTTTACACAGAAACTATAACCATTTATAACCTTGCCTGCAGTATATAAAGTTTATTTATAATTCTACCTTCCATCCTTGTCAGTACTTGATATTCTCAACCTTAAATTTTTGCTCATATGATGAATGAAAAATGGTACCTGCTTGTGGTTTTAGTTTGTATTTTTTTGATTACTAGTGAATTGAAGAATATTTTTAAATGTTTATTGGTCGTTAGAGCTTCTGCTTTTGTGAAGTGCTTCTTAAAGACTTGCCCATTTGTTTTTCCATTGCATTGTTTGTCTTTAATTTATTGATTAACATAAATTCTATTTCCTGTCTTGATACTAATCTTGTCATTACATATTCCCAAATATCTTCTCTCAATTTGTGGTTTTTCATTTCAGTTTTTATATTATGTCTTTGGATGAACAGATGTTCTTAATACTGCTGAGTACTTCATCATTTCTTCATGATTTGTACTTTCTATCTATTGTTTAGAAACCCTTCCCTATACAGAAGTCATAACAATATTCTGGTGTTCCCCCGTATTAAGTTCTAAGTCTTACAGTTTTACTTTTTTATATTTAAATATTTAATCTACCTGGAATTTATTTTGTATGTGTAGGAAATAGGAGTCAAATTTCATTTTTGTCCATATGAGTATAACTGATTTCTTCAGGATCATTCATTGAATAACTTATCTTTTGCCACTGAGATGTAATGCTGGCCCTGTCATACATCAAATTTCCATATGTGTGGACCAGTTTATGGGCTCTTTTTTCTTCTCATTTACTTATTTGCCTATGTGCATGCCAACACCAGCCTGCTTTAATTACTGTCACCTAATAATAATGCTTGGTATTTTGAAAGCCAGATCCCACTATATTTCTTCTTCAGGAGTGTTTTGGTTATCCTTGGTCATTTGCTCTTTCACATGAAATGGTTGAGTCAACTTGTCAAAGTTCTTTAAAAATAACCTGTTGGAATGTTCTTAGAATTACATTGACTTTATAGATGAATTTGCAAAGAAACAACATTAATATTGAGTCTTACCATCCATGAACATGATGTAATTTTTAACTTCTTTAATTTTGCTCTTTTTTAATGTTTTTCAATAAAGTTTTATATGATTTTTCATAAAACTCCTTCCCAACTCTGTTAGATTTATATCTAGGTACTTGATATTTTATGCCATTACAAATTGTTTCTCTTTTAAAATATATTTTCTGATTACTCAATTTTTTGTATCTGTATCAAGAATCTCATAATATATCTATTGAGTTAAATGATAAATCTGTAGATTTGGACTTTTCTATGTAGATAATCATGTCATCTATGAATAAACAGAGTTTTTTTATTTTATATTTATAAACTTATACCATCTTTTTATTTTATTTTATTTTTTTTGACTTCCTGTTCTACTAGGACTCCCAACAAACATTGAATGAAAGCTATTTTCTTACTTCTGATCTGAAAAATTATTTGAGAACTGATTTGAATCTGGATTCCCCAGACAGGTTCTGCCAATCTGGGAATACTTTAAACCGATATTCAGCTAGAGGTTTTCAAGCCACCTAGTTACTGAGATTTGGGACCACAAATTTGATTGGGGCCAAATTGTAGTAAAGAATTTTCAAAGAACTTTTTTCCTCTTCCCCTAGTTTAGAGGTTTGAGAGAGGGAAATACTCTTTTACTCCCTTTAGGAGTACATTTTATGGTCACCCTTAAATTGTTTGTAGCTTTTGGGGGGTCCAACTCTATACATGTGGAGAATCTCCTAAAAGACTCATTACTTTGGGTGAACCTTGCAATTTTTCTCCTTGCTAACCAGGGCCCAAGTACACCGGAATTCAACAAACACCCCTGAATGAGAGTTTAGTTCAGTGCTCTGCTTGACTTTCTGGAGTTCTCTTATTGAACTTAGATTTTGACCTTTAAGTCTTCTTACATACTGGTCAACCCGATGCATTTAAGAATAACTTAGATATTGTACCTAAAATTTTCAATGTTTCCAATGTTAGAATGCCTTGTTTATCATATTTCTGGAATCACAAGTCTCAAGCAGAACTTTTTAATATACCTCCTATGTATGTTGCAACTATACATGATAAGATACCATCCTTGCTTTCATAAAGTACACAGTAGAGTTGGAAGACAGACATGTAAATAGGGCATTACAGTAGAGGATCATATGTGTTATCATGGCATAAGCCATGTGAGGGGCTAGATCAGGACACTCAGGAAAGAGGGAGGTACACTTGCAGAGGCCCTGGGGTGAAATGACATATCTGGAGTTTTAGGGGTACCCTGTGATTCCTATAGGCACTACTTATTGACCTTCATCCCTACTCTAGAAGGTAAGAGAAGCAGGTTTACCATTAAGATATAAGAAAATGAGTCTCCAAAGGATCGACTGATTTGCTCGTGGGGCCATGGTTAGCAAACTGAAAATACTGTCTTTTGACTCTGAGTCCAGTTCCCTTCCCACCACTGATACAGTTGGGCCTTGAAAGATGAGACTCTGAATCCCTTCTGATACGTTCCTAGAGCTCCTGATCCAATGATCTATCTATAGAAGATACATGATCAGTGCTTGCCTATCACCCCAAAGCAGCTGTATTTGGAAAATGTAAAGCAATTTTACTGTACTGTTTTTCTCTGTACAAAACTTGGTCAGAGAAGGAGGGTTCTCTGGGAAGACTCGCTCCATAGTAGCTGACAGTGAGCCTCGAGCAGTGCTGCTAATAATAAGTGAGGAGGAGGAGGAGCTGCTGTAATTGCTTCATAGAATTTCTAATCCTCTGTGGGTGCTGAATTCTCCCTCTGAAGTGGTCCAACAAGGGTCCACCAATGCTTGCTCTTTTTGTTCCTTTTGTTCTTTCACTCACTGAGTTTTCTTAAGAACTGATTTGTATAACCTGAGTATCAGGTATTTAACCAAAGCTTTGAACTTTGGCACCTGCCCCTCTGGACATGGTCAGTTGCTTTCTCTGATTTATTGACACTTTGCATGTTGACTTTCCATATTTAATTCCTACCTGGAGATGGCTATACATGGAGGTAGCTCTAGAATTTGTATACTTAAGATGCCTAGGAAGAGAAATTTGGTCCAAAGGCAAAGGTAGGGAATGTTTCTTCAATTACATTTGCATAGCAAGCCCACAGTTTGAACTTGGATTATCTGGCCCTTCCTTGCAGCACTTTTCTCACATGAAAATGAGATTAACAGTATTACTTAATTCATCAAGCTCTTGTGAGGATGAAATGAATGAATACATGTAAAGAACTTAGAAGAGTTTTTGATGTATGGATACCAAGGGGGAAGGGGTGTGGGATGAATTGGGTGATTGGGATTGACATATATATACTATTGATACTATGTATAAAATAGATAACTAATGAGAACCCACTGTATAGCACAGGGAACTCTACTGAGTGCTCTGTGGTGACCTAAATGGGAAGGAAATTCAAAAAAGAGGGGATATATGTATACATGTAGCTGATTCATTTTGCTGTACAGTAGAAACTAACACAACATTGTAAAGCAACTATATTCCAATAAAAATTAATAAAAAAAGAGTGTTTGATATGGGGAAATTGCTCAACAAATGCAGGCTACAATAATATTAACAATAGTAATGCTTATATTTAAGCTGTTTATTTGGCGCAGTGTGTTTAGATGATCATGTTGGCATTACTGGAGAGGAGGACTAGACTTCTTCTTTTGACACTTCAGAGGTATCTGAGGTTTTCTACATACCTGGCTGACACTAGAGTATAATTTCTGGTGGGAGGAAGCTTTTCACATGCCCTAAACCTCTTCTAAGCATTCACAGTTCCTAATATTTATCAATATTTGAGAATATTTCTTTTATACATTTAGAGTTTCCCATTTAAATACAGATGCTCTCTAAGGTGGTTGACAAAGCAACAAAACAGGAATTTGTAATCAAAAGACTTAGGATGTTTCCATATAAATAGTAAAATTATTGTTCTAGTCCTGTGAAAAATGCCGTTGGTAGTTTGATAAGGATTGCATTGAATCTGTAGATTGCTTTGGGTAGTATAGTCATTTTCACAATGTTAATTCTTCCAATCCAAGAATGTGGTATATCGCTCCATCTGTATGTATCATCTTTAATTTCTTTCAACAGTGTCTTATAGTTTTCTGCATATGGGTCTTTCATCTCCTTAGGTAGGTTTATTCCTAGGTATTTTATTCTTTTTGTTGCAGTGGTAAATGGGAGTGTTTCCTTAATTTCTCTTTCAGATTTTTCATCATTAGTATATAGGAATAAAAGAGATTTCTGTGCATTAATTTTGTATCCTGCCATTTTACCTAATTCATTGATTAGCTCTAGTAGTTTTCTGGTAGCATGTTTAGGATTCTCTATGTATAATACCATGCCATGTGCAAACAGTGACACAAAAGACCCCAAATAGCTAAAGCAATCTTGAGAAAGAAAAACAGAGATGGAGGAATCAGGCTCCCTGATTTCAGACTATACTACAAAGCTACAGTAATCAAGACATTATGGTACTGGCACTACAAAAACAGAAATATAGATTGATGGAACAGGATAGAAAGCCCAGAGATAAACTCACATGCATATGACCTTATCTTTGACAAAGGAAGCAAGAATATACAATAGAGAAAAGACAGCCTCTTCAATAAGTGGTGCTGGGAAAACTGGACAGCTACATGTAAAAGAATGAAATTAGAATACTTCCTAACACCATGCACAAAATAAACTCAAAATGGATTAAAGACCTAAATGTAAGGCCAGGCACTATAAAACTCTTAGAGGAAAACATAGGCAGAACACTCTATGACGTAAATCACAGCAAGATCCTTTTTAACCCACCTTTTAGAGAAATGGAAATAAAAACAAAAATAAATCAGACCTAATGAAACAAAAGCTTTTGCACAGCAAAGGAAACCATAAGCAAGATGAAAAGACAACCCTCATAATGGGAGAAAATATTTACAAATGAAGCAACTGACAAAGGATTAACCTCCAAAATATACAAGCAGCTCATGCAGCTCAATATCAAAAAAACAAAAACGCAATCCAAAAATGGGTAGAAGACCTAAATAGACATTTCTCCAAAGAAGATATAGAGATTTCCAACAAAAACATGAAAGGATGCTCAACATCACTAATCATTAGAGAAATGCAAATTAAAACTACAATGAGGTATCACCTCACACCAGTCAGAATGGCCATTATCAAAAAATCTACAAACGATAAATGCTGGAGAGAGTGTGGAGAAAAGGGAACACTCTTGCACTGTTGGTAGGGATGTAAATTGATACAGTCACTGTGTAGAACAGTATGGAGGTTCCTTAAAAAACTAAAAATAGAACTACCATATGACCCAACAATCCCACTACTGGGCATATACCCTGAGAAAACCATAATTATAAAAGAGACATGTACCACAATGTTCACTGCAGCACCATTTACAATAGCCAGGACATGGAAGCACCTAAGTACCCATCAACAGATTAATGGATAAAGAAGATGTGGCACATATATACAATGGAATATTACTCAGTCATAAAAAGAAATGAAGTTGAGTTATTTGTATTGAGGTGGATAGACCTAGAGTCTGTCATACAGAGTGAATAAGTCAGAAAGAGACAAACAAATACCATATGCTAACACATATATATGGAATCTAAAAAAATAAAATAAAAATGGTTCTGATGAACCTAGGGACAGGACAGGAATAAAGACACAGACGTAAAGAATGGACTTGACATGGGGAGGGGGAATGGTAAGCTGGGACGAAGCGAGGGAGTAGCATTGACATATATACACTACCAAATATAAAATAGATAGCTAGTGGGAAGCAGCCGCATAGCACAGGGAGATCAGTTCTGTGTTTTGTGACCACCTAGAGGGGTGGGATAGGGAGGGCGGGAGGGAGGCACAGAGGGAAGGAATATGGGGATATATGTATACATATAGCTGATTCACTTTGTTATACAGCAGAAACTAACGCAATATTATAAAGCAATTATACTCCAATAAAAATGTTAAAAAAAAAAAGACTTAGGATGGGGTCTTTGCTACTTTGTCTTCTCCTTGTGTGGGCTTAGATAAGTTCATGAGGGCTGATTGGTGTCTAGTTCTTCTTTCCTGGTTAACCTCAGTTAAGTGCAGACTTGTTCTTGCTCATGGGCTGTGAGTGGAATTGACACAGGCCACTTCTGGACAGAAGCATTTGTCAGTGGGAGATCTTCCACTTCTTCTCTTCTCTTCTCCTGCTGCAATAGTTATCAAAGAGGCCTCACTTTAAGATGACAGAGTCAAAGGATGTGTGAGGACCTTGGAGTCTCAGTTCAGCACATGTAAGAAAGTCAGTCTTGGAGAGTGCCCTGGCCTCAGATCACAAGGATTTTGTGTGAAAAATAAATCTTTGTTGCTTTAAGCATCTGAGATTTGGAAGTTGCTTGTTAATTCAGCCTATCTTTCATTAATAAAATCTCTTAACCTTTTTGAACCTCAGTTTCCTCATACTAGAAGTGGGACCAAAATACCTGCATAACTGTGGGATTTTTGAAGGATAAAATTAACCAAGGTAATATGTACAATGATTCAAGGTTAATATCTGAACATAAAGTAATTGCTTCAAAATGATAGATGATGATGATGATGATGTTGATGTTCAAGATCCAGTGCATAGTCTCAGGGATCCTAGATGGAGAAAACCATGAAAAAGTCCCTGGGGAGCATGGGAAATGTTTAGAAATTGAAAAGATTTCCAGCCCACTCACATAACAAAAGATCCCACATGTTGCAACAAAGATCCTGTGTGCTGCAACTAAGACTTGACACCACCAAAACTAAATACATTAAAAAAAAAAAAAAAATTTGTTCTTCTGACCTCCTCCATGGTGTCACTTAGCAATCAATGGAAAAAAAGGCAATGTGCTTGTTTCCTATCCTCCTCAGATGCTAACTGCAAATAAGCTAGCAAATGGCAAAAATTAGTCTTGGTTACCTATTTGCTCTGTCACTTATTTTTCCAACGTCCATATTTCTGCTTCTTCTAAGACCATATCCAATTCCTCCACCTGTGCCCACTCTTTGTTTTTTGTAATCAGAAATAAACAAACAAATGAACTCCCCCTTATTGGTTGTTTTTCCTTAGAGTCAGAGAGTTAAGCTGATTCTAGGCTGTTGCCACTGAACTGTATTTCAGTTTTCTGAGCTCCCTTCTCCTCAACCTATTTTGCAGTGTTGTTATCAGAGTTGAGGGCATGCTAGTTTGGTGGAGATTCATTGAATCTTACACATCTGTTGAACATTTTTAACAAGAATTCTTAAGCTGAAAATAAGACATTTTAGAAATTCTGGACTTACACTGCACTTAAACATGTCCTTACACTTGTGAAATTCCAACAAATTAGAATCTTTGATTCTAGGGACAGGAAAGGACATTCTCCACCATGTAAAGGGATTAAGGATCTAACATTTATTAAGCACACATTACACTATATACATGTGCTATTTTATGCCATAACCACTTTTAAGGTAGTGGAATATGGTTTGAGAAGGTTAATTAAGTTGAGAAAAGTCACAAACTAAATAATTCTTCTACAATTTTTTCTTCTATTGTCTCCCTTGTTTTGCTCGCTCAAAAAACTGCACTTTGGGTCATACTAATGACATTGTCATTTTTACTAAGCAGGAGACGTAGATAATTTATGAAGATAGTGAAAAGTGATTATAAGTAGCAATTTTAAACAGCATTAAATTCTTTTGCTTAATGAAATAGTAGACGTGTTAGTCAGAGGAGCACCCTGATGGTTGAAATGTATTATCTCCATTATGCTTTTAGTAATAT
The DNA here is from genome assembly GCF_005190385.1 of Monodon monoceros. Classification (NCBI taxonomy): domain Eukaryota; kingdom Metazoa; phylum Chordata; class Mammalia; order Artiodactyla; family Monodontidae; genus Monodon; species Monodon monoceros. The sequence goes on from NW_021703777.1 coordinate 95,305,572, forward strand.
TCAGATTAGCCTAAGGCCTTTCTAATACTGTCATCATGAACTCACAATGTTCATAGGATCTCAAGAGGGTAACTACTGATATGATCTAATCAGCTCACATAATACATTCAACAACAACTGCCACAAATAGGTACTGAATTCTTATATATTGAATTCCATGCTAAACCAGGGAGATCCAGCTGCATCTGTATGGAGCTTGTGTTTTAGCAGGAAGGGCAATTAACAAAATGAATAAGTAAATTATTTAGTATATTGGAAATGAAAAGTACTATGGGAAAAATAAAACAGGAAAGGAAGATAGGGAGTGCTGGTGTGTGTGGGCATGTATGTGTGTGTGTTTGCAATTTTAAACAGGCTGAGTAAACTGAACAAGAAAAGTGAAATAACTTGCTAACAGTCATGCATTTAGGAAGTGGCAGATGGGAACCTGTTCTCGGTGCCCTAATTCATGATCTTACGCTCTCAGCTTGATTGGCTTCAGCCCTCTGAATTTTTTAACAAAGCCAAACCCAGGAAAAATCACCAGCATGAAATTGTTCATTGGTGCAATCTTCAGAATTCTTTTCATTTCAAGAGACAGGTACTTGTCTCAAAATTTCTTAAGCAAAAATAGGTGAGCTTAGTGCAAGGACACCAGGGTGTTTCATGTAATGTAGAAGGACAGGGAAATGATCTGGCTTCTGGAAATGTGAATGCTGCCAAGATCATCTTTCCATTACTCTTCCCTACTCTCAGATCAACCTCCTCCATATGGCTAGACATTGGACTGATAAAAGTATTGTCCTTAGACCCAGGCAAGAGGGGCTCCTGCTTTGTCCTGAGAATCAGGGATAGCTAAACTTTTGGAGCTCTTGCCTCTAGTCTGGTTGTGATGTCCCTTAGGGAACTCCCTGACTCTTTGAACCTCATTTGTGTGGTCAACCCGATACCATGAGGAGCTCCAGGACTTGTGCCTACAGAGCTGTACTGGGATGCTTAGCCTGACAAGTTTCCAAGAGTGAGCCTAGCAAGCAGACTGCTCCTAGGCTGGTTCAGTATTTATTTCACAGGACTGTGTGAGTTTGGGCCACTAAAAAGGTGCTGACACTCTGATTTTAGGTGATTTTTGCTCAGGTCTGAAAGAGGACAAGTTTAGGGGTCTGGACTATAATGATCCACTGATAACAATGGGCTTTAGTCAGTTGTATGGTTCCTGCATCAAAGGTGCCTCTTTTAGTTTACAGCATCCAATGTGTAGGGATTAAGAGCAGCAGAACCTGGAACTCTGTTGAATGAATCAGGATCAAGATTTTACTCTCTAGTTGTGTGATCCTGAGCATGTTACTCGATCTTTTTAAGCCTCATTTTCCGTATTTGTAAAATGGGAAGATGAGAAGTTTTTATAATTATTAAGTGAGATAATGTTTGAAAAGTACTTAGAACAGTGCTTGACACATGGTAGGCATTCAATGTCCTACAGAGAGCTGGGTTCCAAATCAAATGCTCTGAAGACCGCATATTCTTTCGATTATACTGCATTGCATTCTCAGGTTAGAAAGAAGGAGGGGTCCAAGAGGAAAACCAGTGTTGTAATGGATCCACTTGATAATTAAGGCTCTTGATCTAGGAACACTCTGGGTTTACTGATGCTGACAGACGCGTGTTTCTAAAGTAAAACTCAAGTCCAAAGTGTTTGATAGAAGCAAAACAAGAGAACAATTACAATTTTGTTGAACGTTGCTTTTATTAAGGGAAAAAAAACTCACACAGCGTTAATTTATACTTGAATTGCAAAGTAAGTTTAACTCACAAAAAGGAAATTATATCAAAGTCCAAAATGCTGGGGGGGAAAGTTATCAGCCCTTACATTGCGCACAATAGTAAATTAAATTCAAATAGTTATTCCTGCAGCACTCAAGCTGTGATTTTAATTATCCTCGGATCTGGGGATTCTAAGTTGAAGTTTTCACAGAGACTGTAATTTCTGTCCCATTAACCATTTAGCAGAATCAGCTTTATGTTACAGAGTTTTCCAGATTATAAATGGTGCGAGGTTGTTGAGTGGGAATGCTAGTGAAAACTGGAGTTAAAAAAGAAAACTACTGAAGTTTTTAAATGTTCAGCTGTGAGTTTTTTTAAGGGATTTAAAAAAACTCTTCCTCCCTATTATAATTTGTCCAGTATATCAAGTAGCCAAAAAATATTTATTGGGTATTTATTATGTGTCAATGTCAGTGGTAAGTGCTAAGAAGAAAGGAAAGAGTAGAGGCAGAGGTGAAGGAGAAAAGAATTCATACAAAATCCATACTTTAAGAATATAAGAATGCACAAAAGAATAGAAGAATCAATAATAGAATACGTGTATGTATGTATATGTGTGTGTGTTACACACACATGTGCATAGATGAACATGACCATGTAAGAACCTGCTTTGATGAGGAAGTGCTAATAAATGAGAATTGGATTTACTACTCATCAAATACGGCAGTTGTGGAGAAAGTATATCATTTACAGGGTCAGTGTCAGTGAATGGCCTTTGATGTAAGCAAATAGGTAAAGCCATGAAGGAGATCCAACCTTCAGTTGGCTATAATTTCAATAAGATATAGGCTGTGCATGAGAAGAATGCAGGAGCTCATCAAATTCAAAGGTCTACAGATTAACAGGAAAAGACATTTTCTTATCTTTAGAGACCCCCAAATGCAAAATACAATCACGAGATTAGTCCGATGACTTAGGTGAGTAGATCAGAGAGTGGTGTTTTTTTGGGGACAAGGGCCTTGAGACTAACCCTTCTTTAAGTTATGAAGCCCCCGTTGCACACACAAGCTTAAAACTTCATGGGAAAAGTACTTGGTAGGGGGCTGCCTTGGCTTTTCCAAATCCCTCATGTTTTTATACACATACACTCACATACACACTTCAGAGGAAAAATCAAGCAGAAAACCACCCCAGTTCCCTGTGCCTGGTCAGCTAGATCATCTCTCTTGATGTCCACCCTGGGTCCCCCATTTAGGGATAGGTTCCCAAAGATCCCAAAGAAGTAAGCATTTCCCCTAATCTGAAATTTGGGGAAAGGGCCCAAAAGAAGGCAAAAGAATATGAAACATAAGGGGAAGTGTGGCACCTCCCCTCAAGAGAGCCATGGAAGCTGGGGTCATTGGTCTGGGAAGCCATGGAGGCAGAGAAGAGCAATGTTCTTCTCAGTAGCCAACTTCTGCCTTTCTGTAGGGCAGTGAAGAGACAGAAGAAAGAACGTTCTCAAAAATCTTTACCCCCTTCAGCCCTATTCCCCTGGCCATGACCTGTCCTCTAAGAATTTCATTTTTAACTCAGGACCCCCAGCATCACTGTCAGTACTCGTGCCTGCATGACATGAGATACCCAGCAATTATCATCATGCTTTTCCTCTTTGATTTTAAGCCTGATGATTCCTTGGACAGAGATAACCTATCCCTCTTTCTCCAGCTGGTTATTCTTACTGCCTTTGGAGATTCAGCTCAGATGTTTTTCTCCTTCTGTTCCTCTCAGAAGAGATGGGTTCTTCCCCTGTGAGCCCTCATACAGGCTTTATCACAGCACATTATTGCAATGGGCTGTGGTCAATGAAGCCTTGGCCCATCTCCTCACTCCATGAAGCCCCCTCAGGGAAGGAAGGACCTGTATCCCTCTCATTTCAGCATCTCCAGTGTCTGCCATGTCATAGCTGCTCACTAACCTTTCATATTTACATGTTCCTTTTTATCACTAGAAAATCACTTTGCCATACAAGAAGTGTGTGACCTGACAAAAACCTGAAGAGGTTGGCGGGTAACTAGTAAATCCCTATTTTATTCATGAAGACAGTGAAACGCTGAAAGGCTAAGTGACTTTCCCAGCATCACCCAGCTTGGGATTGCTGGAACGAAGTGCCCTGTATTTCTTCCAAAGACTGGGGTTTTTGATGTTGTTTTTTCTTTCACTAAACTCACCTCTTATGTTGAATTAAACACAGACACATTGGGCCACGGACAAACAGATTTTGAATTGAAGATCTGATCTTAATTAAAAAGAGGTTTTTGACTCCAGAGAAGCCTGCCAAGAAGAAGCATGTGAAAAATAATAAGATTTTTAGCAAAAAAAAAAGTCCTCAAAGTTTTAAGGCAGGAGTTTGTGAGTGGGTTCCATGAAGTCCTTGAATCCCCTGAGGTTTTTGGCAAAATCTTGTATACCTGAGTATTTTTCTGGGAGGATATGAAGCTTTATCACATTCTCAAAAGGGTGAATGTACCTAAGGCCCCATTCACCTCTGTGCAGAGGGACCATTTTGCACTTCCTTGGGGGTCTGTCAACTTGTGGGCCAATTTCTTCTTGCAGGCCCCCTCCGAGGGCCAGGGGATGCCAAGGCCTGTGAGGAGGGGGTCTGTGTGGCCCGCTGGCATCCTGTATACTAACACTTCTGCATTGCAGGCGAGCTAATCCATCTCTTAAGCTGCTTGACTGAGCTCCTTTGCCAGATCTGATAGAAGGATTTAACCTTTCCTTTTTCCCTCTTGGCACACACTCAATGGAATCCAAATAAAGAATTAAAGAGACTTGAAAGGGACTTTCCATTACCAAACAATTCAGTTTAAATTTCTGACCTTTCCTCTACCTTTTTTTTTTTTTTTTTTCCATTCCCTCCTTTCTTCTTCTTCAACATTTGGGATTCAAGGCTGGCATAAAAACCCCTGGGGACATGTGGAGAGCGAGAGACCAGGAACGTGAATGGAATTTTCCAAATTAAGGCGGCTTATTGGCCTTAGTTGCCAAGTGAACTGGAGAGGCCTGGCTTTTGGGTTGCGCCTGGGAGTAGGAGGGCTCTGACATCTGGGAGAGAGTTTTCGCCTTCGGGGCTGGACTAACACATGCTCCACCTACATGGAACTCTCTAGTTTTCACAATCCACCCTGTGATTTCCTAGTTCTGAGTCTTTACTCCTGTTGCTCATAGAATGTAAATTCAACATATCTTAACTGAACAGCTATGATGTCTAAAATTGTCTTATGCTCTCAGGGTAATAAAAGTAGCTAGGACTTAATGGGAGCTTATATGTACAAAGTATTATGTTGGCCTGATAACACTAGGCCCAACTTTTCTCCCCATTTGACAGATGAGAATACTGAGGCACAGAGAGTTAAGTACATCTCCATGTTCTCATAGACAAGATGTAGAAGAACCAGAATACAAAGCCACATAATGGGGCTCAAGAGCCAGGACTCAGAGTGGAAAGGGAACTTAGCATAGGGCCTGGAACTTAGAAAAGAATCAACAAATTTTAACTGTGAAGATGAGGAGAAGAAGGAGTCAGAATAAGAAAACCTATGCAGGTTTTAAATCTTAGTTTAAAAATAACATTTGTTTCTTATTACCCTGATAATAAAATAGTAATCCATGTTTGTAATAATGACTTTGGGATTACTCCTACAAAAAGCACCAAGTATAGAAGGTTTTATAAACTAGTTCTTTCAAATGTCCTAGGGAAAGTTAATTCACATGCTATACAAAGAGATGGACAGTTTGGATAGAAATACTTAATATTCTTTATTATAACAATAGCTAACACTTATTGAGTGCTTACTGAATGTCAGTTACCATGCTAAGCTCTTCATTTATGTTAGCGCTTGTTATTCTTCCAATAGCCCTATGAGATGATTATTACTATTATTATTATTCTCCTTTTAGAGACAAGGTAAGGTGGAGTAGCTTGCCTGGGATCGTGCACACTATTGAGTGGCAGAGCCTGATTTCAAATCCATGTGCTCTGGCGGCACAGCCAATCTTATTAGTGACTCAACTACATGGCCACTTTTACATGCCATGGATTCAAGAGTCCCTACTTTTTTGGTTATTCTTCTCCATGCCTGTTGAGTTGGTCAGTGTAGCCAGGCATGTTAATCTGTGTACAACATCTGAAAATAACAGAATGCTTTTGCTAGGGCACTGCAACAGAAATAAGAAACAACTTAGAGCAAAGACTGAGGGCAAGAGATGCGCAATGCATACGACACAAGGGGAAGTGATTGAGAGTTATTCTTGCCAAGTGGAAATCAATTCCTTTCTGACTGTGCCCCCTAATAGGAGGTGTTCTATCCACATTCGTTGAATAAAAGAATGAGAGGTCAGTACAGCTAGCACAAAGAATAGAATATTGTAAAGACCTTGAAATAAGTGGTGTGGGATTTTTGTGTTGTTGTTGGGTCCCAATAGCTTTCTAAGAAAGTATATTCGGAGAGCACACTTCAAAGCAAGGGTCCATAATAGAGTGATACAATTATAAACAAAAATCCCAACATAGGGATTGGTCAATCTGAAAATCATTGGACAGTAAATGGTGAGGTGCTTCTCTGTTATACTCTCTGGGACCATCAGTGCTGAGTACTGGGGTTGGAGCATACCTCTATACATCCCAGATGATGGTTACAGTCCTAGGCAAAACCTTCAGGATAACAAGTCATCGTTTGTATTTTGGAGCTAATTCTTTCTTACCACATCTTGCTCCCCTTGAAGTTGCAACTACATGGTTATGACAGAAACAAGTAAATTCTCTTATGGTCAGAAGACACGTCAGGAGCAGCTTAACAGAGCTGAACCATGGGTTTGAGTCCTAACTCTTCTGCTTTCCAAGTGTGTAAGATTAGTTGAATCAACTAAACTTCTTTAGACTTCTCTGTGCTTATTTTTCCTGACTTATCATAGGTACTCAATAAGTTATTTATTGAAAGAACGGATGAGTTAATTTTTAAAAAGTTCTCTTCTTCTTTTAGCATTAGTATAATGAAAACATGCAAGAATGGGTATGGAAAGTCAGTGTAAACGGAGCCCTCATTCAGTGTTGTAGCCAAGGAGAACTCTGGGCAGGGCAAAACAGAGACTTCCTTTTGGCTTGTCATTTGGTGCTTCTGTCAATGTGTCCATTGTTATGCCAACAGCTTCTCTAAGGATGCCTGGAGTCTTAGGGAGAATCCCCAAACGTCAACAGCCTTAGAGAAGCCTTCATTCTGAAGGCATTCTATTTTCACTCATTGAATAATTGCCAGATAAATCCAGCCTCATTCTTTAATAACCCACTAAGCAGGTTATATAATATGTGTTTATGAATTTGTCTCAGGCTGAATTCCACCTAGCTGTTAGAGAGGCTTTTAAAAGCATGTGCATATTGTATCATGTCTGTTAAACTGAATGTTTGCTATTATTCAATCTGTACAAAATTGACATTTAATTTAATAATATGGTGAAAACCTAAAAAGAAATAACATGGCTTATTATGTACAGTTTGTTCCCACCCACCTACTACACAGAATCCCTCTTTGTTGAAGGCCCTTAATATTTTAGATATAGTTGAATCTTACACACCCACATCCTCTCTGAGACCTTGTTACAATACAGCTGAACAGGGCCTCTAGTAGAATTCTGTAATTCTAGACCTTATTCAGGAGAAGTTAACTATGGAAATTCTAAGAAGATCTTCTCATTAAGTATATAGAAGGCATGGATCCAATAACTGCACTCAAGTAGTCATTTGTAAAGATATACATAAGTAAAAATCTTTAAAAACATTTGTTTATTGATATATGTAGAAAATACAGCTAATATTTTTTGAAGGCTTAGCACATTCAGGGATCTGTGTCAAATGCTTTATATGCAAACATGAGTTGTCTTTTGCTGAATATAAAATTAACATAAGTTACTAGCTTAAAGCAGATTCTGTGGGTCAGGAGTTTGAGCTGAGTGCTCTGCTCAGGGACTCATGAGGTTGCAACCAAGGTACTGACTGGACTGTGTTCTCAACTGGAGGCTCAACTAGGGAGGAATCTGCTTTCAAGCTCACTCAGTTTATTTCCCTGCAACTTTATGACTGAAGACCCTGGCCGTCCTCAGCTCCTAGAGGCTGCCTGCAGTCTCCTGACTTATGGCCCCCTCCAGAGGCAAGTCACAACATGGCTGTTTGTTTCTGCAAGGCCGGCAGGGAAATCTCTCTTCTCTGCTAAAATAAAGTCTTATATAATGGAACTTAATTATGGGAGTGACAGCCTATCATCTTGACATATTCTATTGGTTAGAAGCAAGTCACAAGTTCCATTCACACTCAGGAGATCACACAGGGCATAACACCAGGGGACAGAGATCATGGGTGACATGGTGGAATTCTACCTACCAAAATGCATAATCAATTTTAATACTCATAATAGCTCTACAAGGCATATTTTATTACTGTTATTAGCACCTAGAGAAAAGGAAACAGGGGAAATTTATAGAGACAAGATAATGCATACAGATGAAGATGCCAGAACAAGTGTTTGAATTCTTATATTCGGCTGGTAGAACTGGGACTTTAGCCACCTACATTCATACCATACCCAATTTTTTTGCTTTAAATAACAAAGTGAAGACCTGTTATTTGTTGTATGCAGGACTCTGTTCCAATACAAACATTTTCTCTTTTCATCCTGGCATCAAGCCCAATAGGGAGCTGTGATAGTCCCTGTTATACAGAAGAGAAAGCTTATGCTTAGAAAATTATCGCTTTGTGACTTTGGGCAAGTTACTTACCTCTCTGAGTTTCATCCTGCTCACCTATAAAAGGGAGAATAATGATAACTATTACATAGGAGTGTTGTGACGATTAAATGAGACAACACAGGCAGAACATTTAGCTGAGTGTCTGACCCAGATTAATAACTCAATGGTTGCTAGTTAGTATTGATTTTAAGACTAACAAATTCCACATAAATATCTTTAAACATGTAAAATTTGACAGTCTGAGAGTAGAACAAGTTAGTTTTAAGAACGTGTGTCTCCTCTGCCTCTTGTTAGTTCTGTTGATATCCAGAAAATTCTGTACCAGCTATTCTGTTCCTGATGGCTTTTTATTTCAAGACTTCTCTTCTTATCCTGGTCCCATAAAGTCCTCTCTGAAGTTGACCAAAACTTGAGTGTGTTTTATGGACATCATATGTCACGAGGGTTCCTCTGTGGAACATTGGGACTCTCTGCCCCCATCCTCAGCTTCTATGCCTTCCCACTTCCCTTTCCCCTTTTGCCTTCCCTACTGGGGCCCAGGGACTGGACTATAGGTCCTTATATCTATTTCCTGTTTCCGCCTACAATAGGGCTTAATGAGTATGGGTTAAATAGGGAACTCAATCCCTTAGTCAGAGATTTTCTAATGGATGGATGCTCTGTTTCCAGTCCTCTGCTAGGCGCTGTGGATGTAGAGAGTAATAATAACCAGCCTCTGTCCTTTAAATTTACGGAGGATGAAACCAGAAAACTTTTTATGCATGGAAAATTCTCCAGGAGGTTTCCTGAGGTTAACAAAGAGATGGAGATCAGGAACTGGTGACAACAAAGATTTCTAGAAAAGGCATTCGTTTTGGCACCAGGCCAGCCTGGGCTCCATTCTCAACTCGGCCTCTTGCTAGCTGTATGACCTTGGTCAAGAAATTACTTAATCTATGGGTTTTGGTTTCCTCACCCACAAAAGAGGAATAATAGTAACTTTTCCCTCATATATTATTGTGATACCCAAATGATGAAATCATACAATAAGAGTGCATTATAACTGAAAGATGCTCTGCAAATGGGAACTAAGATACAGGACTGAGATAAAAAAACAAACAATTGGGAAAATCATGACCTTGGAAAAATCCATATTTACATTTTATCCCAAAGCAATTATCTCCGCATCATCTTTTATTTTATTTTCCAAAACAGATCTTTTAAAAATTAAGATCACACTATGTTCAAATAATTTCCAAGCATGGAAAAACTTGCTTTGAAACCACAAACTATCTTATTAGTATTATTTCTTAGATTAGGAAAACATTGTTGTGTGATGGGAAATACTCCCTGTATCTGGAGACGTAATTAACACTTCTCATTTATAGATTCAGCTCTGGTTATTCATATCTGAGCCAGTGTTAGAAGAGTCATTGGGATTCCAAGAAGACAGAAAACATTTTAAACATCTCCCATTTAAATAATAGCCCATGATAGAATGTTCACCCTTGGAAGAAGGACCCTTGTGAGTAGTTAAAATAAGGGAAAATAGTAATGCTATTTATGAGAAGAATCCAGTGTTGCAAACCCTTACTTAATTTTGGAGACAAAATTAAATTAGTTTTGCCTATTGTGTCAACAAATTGAATTTGGGTAAATTCCATACTATTTTCTATGGATCAATGACAAATGAGCCAAACAGATATTGTGTTTTATTTTGCTTCAGTCCTGTAAAAAAAAAAAAAAAAAAAAAAATCTGATCGGATTCTATGGTTGCTTCTGGTTTCATAGAGCTTTTCATCACATACTGTCATTGTTTTTTACCAGCAGACTATAATTTTTCTTCCATCTTTGTCACAAATACAAAAATCATTTTGTTCAAATTGTTCATTTTCCCCACTCTTACACCCTTATGTAGAAAATCGAATAATTCATATTCAAGCAGATAAAATGAAGATTTATAATGCTTATCAGCGAAAAAAATATGGAAGTGCTCACAGCAGCACCTCCCTAAACTGAAGATCACCTTGGGTTAATGAAAGAAAGAACTCGATTCTGTTTTGTTCTAATCTCTGTTTAACTCATGGGTTGTTTGATGAATTAATGGGGTTTAATATGAATTTGATTTGGGGGCAGGAAGAAGTCACTCAGGGAGAGCAGGGCATGACTGAACATTTTGGACCAGCTGGGGGTAGGGATGAGGATTCCTTGGGCCTTGGGTGTAAAAGATGGTTCAGAAAGAACAAGATTTCACTTTACTCTCTTTTATGTAGATTGCTGTTTTATATAGATGCATGACTTATGTCATGTAAACATTTCATTTTTCTAAGGTCTGGTATATTACACTTAGGTCTCTTTCTATTGGTTGCCAAAGTCATTCCAAGAATATGAAATTAATTTTTCTTTCCAGGTCTCCCATTTGCATTTTGCTTATTAACTGTTCTTCTGCAGGATCTCAGTATTATTGAAGAGTATTTTGTTCTCCCTTATACAGCTGCCAGCATCTAAGTTGTTAGGCAGCAAGATACCTAGATTTACCTTAAATTAAGCTATCATCTCTCAACAACTCAGCACCAAATCCATTCTTCTGCAGTCCTTTTAATGCCAGGGTTGGGAACCTGCAAACTATATTTCTGTTTTGCTAGCTGTTAGGATCTACCATTAAAGGGTGCTAGAGCAAGACTTGAGAGCAGAACAGGACAAGGGATTGGCTCTATATACTTTCTTGTCATTCTTTTCAATGTGGCCCCAGCAATGGATCTCAACTGCCCTAGAAGCTGCAGGCAGTGTCCCCAGCCCTATGATGACAGCTGCTGCCTGCCGTTCCTGCCTGTTCAACCCCTATGTTACCTGTTTGCTTTTTCATCTCTAGCACCTATTTAGCTATTCCTAATACTAATATTTATTTCTATTGAAATACCTAGTGCGGCTTCCGTTTTCCTGATTAGGCCCTGACTGATTCCTCTCTGAGACTCATTTCTCTCATTGTCCTTTTCAGGACCTGTAATAAATGACAGTATCTTCAGTTTGGAATAATCTTAGAGGGTGTCAAGTCCAAATTCTGACACAGTAGAGAGGGAATTTATGAGGATTAGATGTTTAATCATGGATAAGTCTCACTGGAGAAAGTTTCCAGAGCACTGTGTTTTGAAGTACGAGGTTATATGGGATTTAATGGGGGAGAAGTTTATGTTTACTCAATGGTAACTTCTGTTGAAGTTGTCAGGCAGAAGCTGTACATTTCAGCCTGAAACACAGATTCCTTCAGTGAACTTAGGAAAATGAATGTTCTCCCATTGTGACATTTGTTGCTGGATCACTTGCACATGTAATAAAATCTTTGAGGTTTAATTTATTAACCAATGAGGTGAGGCCAGACATATGTGCCCTCATCCCTACCACAATTCAGAGAGATTTTGACGGGATAGATCCATTCATTTAATTAATTAATTCATGCATCCATTGTTTCATCCATCCATCTTTCCATGCAACCACTTATCCGTTCATTCTTTCATTTTAGTTACTTTATTTATTCAGTTTTTTTCTAAGATTCTCATCTGTCCTGAGCACTCTGCTAAATTGGAAAGTATAAGATGAGAAAAAAATGGACTTTCATTTCTAGGAGCTCTATAGAGAAATGGAGAAGTTTCAGGTGAATTAATTCAGGAAGCTAAAAGGAGAAAATGTGATAAAATTAAGTAGTTGGAAGGTCTTTTTGGAAAGAGAAAAGCTGATGGGAAGATGCAAAGTCACTGATGGATGAAAGAATATGGAATGATCAGAAAACTAAGTGGTTTGCTCAAAGCTGGAGAATGTTGGGAACAAGAATGCTAAAATGAAGTAGACAGATTGTGATGGGCTCTTTTGAAGAAAAGAAATATAGCAATATCTTTATGTGTGTGTGCATGTGCATATGCGTGTATACATGTTATTTTAAAGCTTTTTGTTGACTCCATGATGAAAATGGAGTTTATTAATATCCAACAATAGTTACTATCTGACAAAGATATTAGAGAGTACGATCCATGTTTAATACTAAATATAAAATATATATAAAATTGCTACTGTCCTAGTCAGGAGCCCCAGACCTCCACTCATTTCCACTAACCATCTCAAATAGTGGCAGCTTAATCAATTGATGAGTATCCAGCATTCATTCATTCCATAAATACTTCTTCTGATTTACAATTTGTGGATCCCTCTAACAGGTTTCAGAGTTATAACAGCAAACAAGACCTTTTTCTCTCCGAGCTTACAGCCCAGCAGCAGAAACAAATTATTATATATGGAATTAGAGGGAAGTGATGAGTATTGCAGTGATGAATATTATTTTAGAGTAAGAAAGATGTGCTTTGGGAGCACATAGGAAACAACCCTTGAAATAGCCTGGAGGTTCAGGTAAGTCTCCTAGAAAGGATCACATTATCTTAGACCTAAAGATTTAGTAAGATTTCATCAAAGAGATGTGATGGAAGACAGTGTTTCAGGCAAAAGTAGCAACATATGTGAGGTCTGGAGTTTGGTGACAGCTTAGTGTTTTGAGGTCTTCAATGAAGTATATTTTGACTGGACTATGGATGCTAAAGAAGGGTTGCAGGGTCATGCAGGGGACAAAATTTATAGGGCCTTTTATGCTGAATGAGGCATTGACTTTATCCAATGAGCAATTGGAAGTCCTTGGATGGTACAAGTTGCAGAGACATGACTAGATTTGTAAACTGGTTGCATGGTAGACAATTAGTCAGAGGGAACTTGAACCATCATGAAAGCACATGGACTTGTAAGGGGCTGTTGTGGTGGTGACCTAGAGGCATTGCAGCCTCTTTGCCCAAAGAACACTGTATGAGTTGTTACATATTCAGCATAAAGCATATTGTATTATAATTGGTTATAATGTTGCCCCATTTAGTCTATTTCCCCTACTAGAATGAAATCCTCACTGTCATCTCTCTTAGTTGGTCTCCTTGCTTCTGGTTTGCCTGTTTCTGTCTATTCCTCACACATGGACCAGAGGGATACTATTAGACTCGAGGTCAGATTATTCCACTCCTCTGTTCAAATGGCCTTTCATCTCATTCAAAGCAAACACCAAAGTACTCACATGGCATGGTGAGCAGTGGCCCACAATGTCTGCTCTTGACCCCGTCCCCTCTCTGAACTCATATATCCTAATACCTTCTCCTCACCTGCTCTATTCCTGCCACACTGGTTTCCTGGGTCTTCCTCTAATGCATGAGGCTTTCTCCTGCTTCAGAGACATTGTGTTTGCCTTAACACATTCCTGGAATGCTCTCTTCCACATGGCTTAGTCCCTCACAACCTTCAAGTCTTTGCTCCAATGTCACCTCCACAATGAAGGCTTCCCCTGATGACTCTGTTCAGTTGCAACATTTTCTACCGCCCTATCCTCTTTCCCTGTTTCATTTTACTCTTTAGCACTTATCAACCTCTTTCACATCATATGTTTGTTTGATTGATTGATTTAACCAACTATGCCCCAAGCAGAATGAATGCTTTAAAAGGACAAGAATTTCTGCTGTTTAGTTCACTGCTATAGTCCCGGTCACACAGAGTAGGTGTCAACACACCTTTGTTGAGTGACTAGCTCCCTTCCTTACCTCCAGCTGTAAAGGCCCCCTCAGCTGTTACAACATGTCTTGCTATCCATGCAGGGCCACTGGAAGTGAGGATGGAGGGAACTGATACAAGTTACCTGCTTTCTCTGGGAAGATCAACATTTTTGCCAACAAGATACAAAACTTGCTTCAGCAACCTCGGCCCATCTCTTGTTTATGGTTTCCTTTGCTGTGCAAAAGCCATCTCTTGTTATGGCTTCATTTGTGTCTTTTTCCCAAAGAGAAAAATTACTATTACATCTTCTCAGTAGAATAGTATGCTGCTGTTCAAAATGTTTACAAAGAATAAGTAATCCATAGAAAAAGGATTATGAAATAGAAAAAGGTAAACAGTAGTTAAGAATTCTTATTCTGGACCAGAACAATAGGGTTAGAATCCTTTTTAGCTGTTTGAATTTAATCATGTTTTTCAACTTCTTTAGGCCTGCAAATAATGATTATAATAGTATGTACCTAACAGAGCTGAGTGATAAAAGAAGGGAATGCCTGGAAAATACAGAATACACAATTCTCAATGTACAATAATTACAAACTATTGTCATTATCACTATAATTATGCTAAGTGAAAAAAAGCAGGGCACAAAGTTTTATGTACAGCATGAAATATCTACATAAAGTCCACATTAGCACAAGGACTTTCAGCCTCTGCTTTGGGGCTGGGGGACTCTCGCTCTCTCACTGCTTTATACCCCACCTCAACTAGCCAGTTTCATGTTTGAGCATCTGCCCCTTGGACATACCAACTAGATGCCAATTCTTTCTTTCAATTGTAAGTGACAGACACTCAAGCTGACTTAATCAAAAGACAATTTATTGGGTCATAAAAACTAGGAAATCTATTGGAAAAAGCTAGTTTTAAGCAAATTTAGGCTAAGGCATCCAAATGAAATGATGCTTTCAGGATTCTCTCTCTCCTTCCCCCTTTCCTCCCTCCCTCCTTCCTTCCCTCCTCTGTCCACCCCCTTCCCAAGTTCTGTTTGTTTCAGCTTGGATTTACTATCAGGCAGACAACTTTTCCCCACATGAAAGTGAGACTCCATGGCCAACCTGATGCAGAGACCTCATGTTTCAGAGTAAGGACACCCTTCCCAACAGTTCTAACAAAAATTCCAGAGAAGACTTCTCTGGGTGGGCTTGGTTCACATGGCCATGCTTGAACAAATCACAGTGGCCCAAGCAAAGATCACTTGGGCTCATTATGCTCACTTAAAAGTGGGGGGATAGGGTGAGGCCCACTGGGCCACAATGATGTTTATTACTATTATAATAAAGGGAGGGGTTGGTTTCTGCAAAGAATTGTTGAGTAGACATAGAGAAGAAAAATGTTGGAAGGAAATTCTCCATAATATTAATAGTGTATTAATAGTGATTAACATGTGTAATTCATGGTAGATGATTTATTTTTACTTTTACTTTAAAAATGTTCCAAATTATGTTTAGTCATAATCAATTATTCTTAAAATTAAATAAAGAAGGAAAAGAGCAGTTGTTGAGAGCTGAGTATGTTGGTGAGTTCTTCAGATGGCATGTGAACGGATACATGTGACCCAAAGACTCTCCCCAGCTGTACACAGACTGTGGACTTTTCAGCAATCCATCCCTCACCTGCAGCAAGGGCTGTCCTCCGTACGCACTATGTCATTTCATTTCTGATGTTCCAGCTTACAGGGAAACCACCTATTCATGTTCAAACTTGCAGAGGTCGATGGTCCTGTGGAAACAATCCTAACCCAGCAGCCGGGACACCTAGGTGTTTGTTCCAGCTCTG
The DNA here is from genome assembly GCF_005190385.1 of Monodon monoceros. NCBI lineage: Eukaryota > Metazoa > Chordata > Mammalia > Artiodactyla > Monodontidae > Monodon > Monodon monoceros. The sequence goes on from NW_021703777.1 coordinate 95,321,475, forward strand.
TCCCTAACATCTGTGTCAGGTGTCAGACACTTCTGAGCTACAGGTCCTCCATCTATAATCAGAAAGTTTATTTTCAGCTTTAACAATCTGTGATTATTATTTCCATCTACTAATGGAGTAACTAATTACTTCATTATAGGCTTTCTCAAGACCAGTTACCTCTTGTTTGGTTCAATTAGCAAAACACCAACATGATTGTCATTGATTTTGATGGTTGGGCTGCCAGGAGAAGAGCCCAATGGGAGAATATTTCAGCATCTTAAACAGATTTTCTATTTATTATTCCAAGGTCATATATATAGGAGCAGAGCTTGTTCTGCATTTTTCTAAAGTCTTGCTTAGGAAATGCTCACTTACCATCACTCTCTAAGGTGGAAGCCCCAGGATTCTCACTTTCCCCCTTTAGTTGAGAGCCAGAGAAGAGAAACAGTGGTCAATACGGGCTGGAGCTAAGCCTTTACTTTTTTGCCTGAGCAGAGAACCATAGAATATCAGACAGAAGGTGATCCTCAAAGATCATTCAATACAACCCTTTTGGACTTAGAGGAAACTGAGTCTCTCCAGTAAATTCTACAGAAAGAACAAATGCTGAAGAATCAAATAGAGTGTGGTTTGAATCCTGTTCTTGCACTTACAAATGTGTGACCTTTGGAGAAGTTCTTAATTTTTTTGAGTCATATTTTTGTTATTATAATAGTTTTAACCTTTAAAAAGAAACAGTGATAATACCCACCTTATAAACTTCATGGATGTGGTAGGTAGAATAATAATCCCCTCACCCCCCAAAAAGAATCCACATCCTAATCCCCAGAACCTGTGAACATATTGCCTTACATGGTCAGAAAGACTTTGCAGATGAGATTAAATTAAGGATTTTGAAATGCAGGATTAATACTAATTATCCAGGTAGACCCAATGTATTCTCAGGGACCTTTATAAGTGAAAAGGGAGGTGAGGGAGGCAGAGTCAGAGAAGGAGATGTGGCCAAGGAAAGGAAGTTTAGAGTGAGGCTATGGGGGTGGGATTATATAGGAGGCTGCAAGCCAAAGAATGAGGGTGGCCTCTAAAAACTGGAAAGGCAGGGAAGTAGATTCTGCCCTATAGCCCAAGAAGGAGCACTGCCCTGTGGACACATTTTTAGACTTCTGACCTTTAGAACAAAAAGATAATTACGTTTGTGTTCTTTTAAGCTACCACCTTTGTGATCATTTTGTTACTGCAGCGATGGTAAACAAGTACAGTGGAGATTGTTAACTATGTAAGCAAATGACCTGGAACAACAGCACACTGGGTGGGCACACTGAATGCTATTGTTTTTGCTGCGGTTATGGTTATTCTTCTTTCTCTTCTTGTTCTTCATCCTTTTCTTCTTTCCTCCTTTTCCCTCATCCTTCTTTCCCAGTGTCTTCCTTTTCATCCTCCTTTTTCCCTCTTATGTCATGAAGAGCAACAGGAAAGGAAAAAGAGAACCAGCATTCAACAAGCGCCACCTATGTGTTAGGCACTGTCCTTGGTGATATCACATGCACAATCTAATTCAGTCTTCTGACAACGCTTCAAGGAAATTTTTAATATTTCCCTCTTACAGAGGAAGAACCCAAGCTCTACTCAAGTCAAGTGAGTTGCTTTCAGACACACTGAGAGTTAGTGATAGTCCTGAGGCTGTTGACTATCCTGTGCCTCCCGCATCATTAACAGCCTCATTTTCATTCCAGACAAAAAGCTGTTGATCTGCATCCTGTATATCCTGGATGACCAAAAGTGGACTAAGTACAGAACTCCATCACCACGGCAACCATCAGCATTACCACATTACCTGCCTGGGTTGTGCAGTGGTAACCTGTCAGACCGGGGTGTCAGGAAGAGATGTTGTGCCCCAGGAAGGTGCTGCCATCTGTCTAAAGATATCCCTCTGCTCATGACAACAAATAGCTCATTGCACTCCTACCATTTCAAATGAGCCTCATCTTGCTCGGTTCAGTGGAAAATAATAATGACCGCCATTTATCAAACACCTATAGGGTGTTAGGCATTGTGGAAGCTTTTTTTTTCCCCTCTGATTCATATTATAATTTTTGTGAGGTTGATATTTTTCTTCCCATTTATAGGGAGAACACTGAGGCATGGAGAGGGGAATGGCCTTGCCTGTCCACCCACCCATGAAGCAGCAAGCTGGATTGAAGTCAATTGTTCTCAGAGACCAATGGCAGCTGGCTACACTGCTCCCCAAAGATGGTCATGGTGGGGTCCCAAAGGCCTTTAGTCTAATCTGGCACTATGTTCATTCAATCATTTCTTTTACCCTCTTGCCCCTTTCCCTGCCTTTCTCCTCCTGGGTCACTGAATCATTTGACAGTTTTTACCTAAGCACTGCCACCAGAGGCTGGAAAGGAGAGCCTAGCACATCTTGGTGGAATGAAGAATCGGTAGAGCTGAGGAGGGAGACTTGAGTAAGTTAGTGCAGATGTCCAGTCCAGGGAGACCATCCTCCCTCTCGACCACAGACCCAGCATGGAACTTGGGACCCTCAGCTGTCATTTTGTGGACATTTCTGCTTGAAGTCCTGTTGGTGGCTGGAAGGCAGTGTGGCCAGGAGGGTAGGAGCCTGACTTCAGAACTGGGCAGATGTGGACTTTAGGCTTAAATGCTGCTCAGGAGCTGTGTGGCTTTGGGCAAGTGGCTTCATGTCCCTGAGCTCGTTTCCTCTTTTGTAGAAAGTGTGTAGATCTGTAAGGACCCAATAGCCAGAAGGGGCCATGGAGGCCAGCTTACTTCACCAGGCATTTAGACCCAAAGAACTGCAGCTCAGAAACAAGGAATCATTAGCCTGAGACAACGTGACCACTAGGAGGTGGGCATCCTGTTCAATGTCTAAAATTCCTTCCTCCAAAATACATTACTTCTTGGGATCAAATATGATAACAATAAATGGCTGCACCGATGCCAAAGTCAGGATGTGAGGTTGTTTTTTTTTTTTTGCGGTACACGGGCCTCTCACTGTTGTGGCCTCTCCCGTTGCGGACGCTCAGGCTCAGCGGCCATGGCTCATGGGCCTAGCCACTCCGCGGCATGTGGGATCTTCCCGGCCTGGGGCACGAACCCGTGTCCCCTGCATCAGCAGGCAGACTCTCAACCACTGCGCCACCAGGGAAGCCTAGGGTGTGAGGCTTTGAGAGGTATTTCCTCAACTGCTTCTCTTCCACTGCCTTCCGAGAGGGCTTTCTGCAGCTGGTTAGCACAAGACACTGGCAACCCCAGGACTCCATCCTGGATCTCATTTTCCCTCTAAATTTCTAGTTTAAAGCACCTAAAATGGCATAAAGGCATTTTATGTCAAACATGAATGAAGCACACTGGATTAATTGATAAGCTCATATAATAAGATTCTGAAATGAAACCAAGAGAGACTGTGAAAGTTTCCCTAGACTATGTTTAATGAGCTTATCTGGGGCTGAGGTAGACAAAAAGTTTAAGGTACGTCCTATTTCACAGAGAAAATGGAGCCAGTCAGGTCTGAAATCCCACCTATACCTCCTTGCCTTCAGCAGCATGATGAGAGGTTTCCCTTTCCCTCGGTAACTTCACTTTTTTTCCTGGGTTCTTACTTCAACTTCCTCCTCATTTCTCCCAGGTTGTTCCTCCATAGTGATTCCATCTCTCTCTAGTTCCTCACTAGGGATTCTTTAAATAGGCAACCAGTCTATCCATTTTCATGCCTACCATGTGGTAGGCATGTTCGAAACCCTGGTGATACAGCTGCAAATGAGTCCTTGTTCTCAACGAGGCTATATTTAAGAGGGGAGGGACAGACAGCTCTAAACAAGTCAATGATATGTAATATATCATCAAGTAGTGCAAAGCTGGGGAGACCAGCAACAGGCGTCTGGCGGTAGTAGCAGTGATGATGTGTGTGTTGGTGGCAATGATGGCGATGGTGGTGAGCATGGTGGTGGAGGGTAGCATTGAGGGTGATGTTGGTAGCAGTGGGTGCAATGGAGGTGGCAACAATCATGGTGGCCAGGGGAAGAGGTGGTGGCTGTGTGGGTGGGAGTAGAGGTGGTGGTGATGGTGGTTGCAGTGGTAGATGTCTATTTTAGGTTTGGTAGTCAATGAGAAAATATTTGAGTAGAGACCTGAATTGTAAAGAGCTAGCCCTGCAGAAATCTAAGAGGAAAGCATACAAAGTAGGGAAAATGAAAAAGAAAAGCCCTGGGGTTTCATTGCCCATCCCCCATTTTGGACACTCTGTGTGATTGTGGTGGCTTATACCATCTTTATGGCTCCTTGGAGGGCTGAGCCTAAGTGACCCTCTGTGGGAATCTGCCTGATGAACACTTCCTAGTAAGTCATTTCCACACAAATCCTCCTTCCGTGGTCTCCTTCAGTGAACCCTAACCTAAAACAGTGCATATAAATATCTCTTTCAAGGAGTTTCTCTGTAAAGAAAATAAATTGAGGTTAAGATTATTAAAATCCCAAAGGCAACTCAAACTCAAAATTTCCAAAATTAAACCCACTAATATTTTATTCCCTCAACTTAGCTTCTTGTCCAATGTTACCCTTCTCAGAGAATGCCTTCATTATTCATCCTGGCACAAAAGCAAAAACCTGGGGTAATTCTCAACACTTTTCCAGTCAATGTCCAAACCTTGTTATTTCTGACTCCTTTACATGACTCACATGAGGATCGATCAGCAAGAGCTTGACCAAGAATAATTTAGGTGTCATTGGTGAGGGTGGGAACCAGTGAAGCATGTTCAACCTTGTTTACCCAAAATAGAACTTAAAATAAAACCATATCCATTCCTTTGGGTTTTGTTCTTGGCAGTCCTTTACAAACTGTGTACATGTGCATAATGTCAATTTCATGCATATTTTTAGCAAAAATGAAAAGGGGGAGGGGCTCTCTTCCACATCCTTGAAGATTGTTGCAAAGGGTGAGAAATTACACTTATTATCCTTCCTCCAGGCTCTGAGGAAACAAATATAATCAGTGGGGAAATTCAATAGAAGCTTAACAAAGAGCAAAGGCAATAGGTGAGACTTTGGAGGGGAAATTAATTAAGCCAAACTAAAATTAGTGGTTTTGGATTTGAGATTGGGAGGGAGTCTGGGCTTTGGAGAACTGGAACAGAGGAAGGAAACATACTGGCGGGGAGCCTATTCAGGGTCCAAGATTAATTATCATTCAACATCTAATTATGTAGTCTGAATTACAATCCTGCCAGTTGAGTTCCTTTTCTCTAACACAGGAGTTGAGAAAAATATTTGGTTCTGGAAACTGGTGGTCTTCCTTCTAATTTTCACTTAAGACAGATAATAAAAAGGCTCACCTTTGTCCTTTTCTGATTATTATCACTTTTATCTTTTTAAAAGAGATGCTCCCTCCCAGATTACTTTCTCCTTTCTTGCCAAATAATTATTTTGCTTTCTTGTCATCTGAATATAAAAATGCCAGATGTATTCCTTCTGGGTATGATTTATATCAGGTGGAATACTGGATACTAACTCCTATTCAGTTTACTTATTTATACTGCCTACTATGTGCAGGACATCTCTAAGATACTTCACATTTGCTAATGTATGCAGTCAAGGGTAAATGTGGTCTGGCTTACGTTCATCTACTCCTCACACTAGTCCCAGGAACTGGGAACTAATATTAGCTCCATTTAATAGATGTTGAAACTGCGGTTAGAAAGTTTCAGCAACTTTTCCAAGGTCACTTGACTAGTAAGTTAATGAAACCCAAGATTCAAAACCAGGCTTATGTGTATCATCCAACCAACCCGTCATCTTCCACGCTGATAAAGTCTGAATCTGCTGTGAAGTCCAGCCATACATTTAGGTTGGTCTAGTGCAAACATTTCAATACCATTTTCATCAAGAATTACAACAAAACAAACAATGAGAATTTTATCTTCTGGACCTCCTGGCTGCTACTAAAAAATGTTTGCTAGCTCTATGCTCGCCTTGGGTAAATCTCAAAATAATTCCAGGTATGGCACTTGAACTCATTCATGCTATAAATCCATCTTACTTGTCCTGACTCACTTGTCTTCACTCAGCCTCAACTCTGACCCTATATTTTATGTCTGAGACAAACTGGACACATATGGAAATGTTGACAATGATGATGATGACCATAAAGAAGTAAACACACAGCCTCTGTCCTCAAACAGCTGGTGACATAAGTGAAGATACAAGTTAAGCTCATAAAATATCCAGAGATTGTTGGAATGTTCCTTAGAATTCACTGTGATGCAGACTCTAAGAGCCCTGTCAAGTGGCCATGTGCTTGGAAGCTACTTGTAGTGCACATATTATACATCTTGTACTCTGCTGAGCATTCAAGAGACTGTTGGGACAAAACTGACATGTTTTCTCAATTCTACTGATATTTATTAAGTGAGAGCCTAATGTCTCAAGGGTGTTCTAAAAAACAAAACAAAACAAAACAGATGTTACTTACTATTAGTAAACTTGTACTCTTGTGAAGAGCGGGGTGATAGTAAACAAGACAATTTCTAATAGTGACATGTGTAATGAAGAAAATGAAAGACAACAGTGGGATAGAATAACTGGGAATGAGGGTGGGGAACTACCTTAGATTGGGTGAACAGAGAAGGTCTTTCTGAGGAGATGACATAGGATCTGAGACCTCATGTTGACAAGCAGCCACCCATTAGAAGAGTTATAAGAAAACACCTTTTACCAGAAGAAGCATCCATAGCAAAGGTCCTAAACAAGAACCAGTTGGAACATTTACACGAATAATTCCAAATCCAATAGAATATGGAGAAAATGTTATGAAGCGCTAGGAGCAGGTAGCAGATTTTAGAAGCATGTCACAATTAAAGACAGGGGTCAGAAACTTTTCTGTAAATGGTCAAATAGTAAATATTTTAGGTTTTGTGGCCAGATGGTATTTGTCATAATTACTCAACTCTGTTGCTGTAATACGAAAACTGTGATAGGCAATATGTAAATAAATGAGCTGGACTGTGTTCCAATAAAACTTTATTTATAAAAACAGGCAGAGGACTGGACTGGCCTGCTGGCTGTAGTTTGCCAATCCATGGTTTGCAATATTAGACAAAGGACTTGCACATACTGTGGCAGATTGTATGTTCCAAGGTGGTCACACCACTATATCCCATCTCAAATGCTCCTATTACAATGGTTTATTGACATTCCTGCATCCAGAAATGGAGTACACTCCCTCCCCTTGAATTTGAGTGTTCCTCAGACTACAGCAGGTGTGTGGGGTATGACTTCTGAGGCTAAATCAGAAAAAGATGAGTCAGTTTTCACCTGCCTTTCTTGGGACACACAACTTGAAAGTCCTGAGTTTACACATAAAATGTTCATCTGCTCTGAAACTGCCATGCTGGAGGGATTACATGAAGACACTGCATAGAGTTCCAGGTCTCACCCACTGGAGTCATCCCAGCCTTGTGCCATCTGTGTGAATCAGTGATCTTTCAGATGACTTCCATTCTCAAATTTCTAGCCACTCTGTCTGAAGCCAAATGGAGCAGAGATGGACTATCCCTGTCAGGCTTTTGCAAAATTTCAATTCACGAGCAAAGAAAATGTTTTTGTTGTTTGAAGCCACATTAATACCCTTTTAAAAATTGTTGTTTGATAGCATTTCATTCTTTTACTAAATTATCTCTGAGACATTATGAATTATCCTCGTTTTAAACCCAAGCTCAGGGAGAGGAATTCATAAAGCTAGAATTCTAAAAGGTTGTTATGTTAACAGAATCACAAGATTATTTAAGTAGCTGCATCAAGCTCTGGGAATTTTTAACTCTATTTCCTTTATATTATTTTTCAGGACTAAAATTTTATTTGATGCTTCTTCATGTCTACTCTTTCTTTGCAGAAGTTTGCTGTTGCTGTTTCAAGGAATTGCTCATTGGAGCATTTTAATTATAGCTGTCTGTAAATCCTTGTATGACAATTCCAACCTCTGTGTCATCTTGGTATTGATTTTCTTTTCTCATTCAAGTTAAAATTTTTCTGTTTCTTGGTATAATGAATATTTTGGACTGTGTCATGGACATTTTGAGTATTGTAAGACCTCTATTCCTATCTATATCTTCTATTTTAGTAGTGTCTTAATCATCTTGGGCTTCTATAACAAAATGCCATAAATTGGGTTGCTTAAAATTAACAAGAATTTATTTCTCAGAGTTCTGGAGGCTGGAAGTCTGAGATCAGGATGTCAGCATGGCCGGGTTCTGGTAAGAGTCCTCTTCCAAGTTGCAGACTGTCAACTTCAACATGGTGGAGAGCAAAGAGAGGAAGCAAGCTCTCTTTCAACTTTTCTAATGGCACTAATCCCATTCATGATGGCTCCAAACTCATGACCTCATCTAAGCCTAATTAACTCCCAATGGCCCCACCTCCTAATACCATCACATTGGGAGATAGGGTTTCAACATATGAACTTTGGGCAGACACAAATATTTAGTCCATAACGAGTAGGTAGCCATCCCGTTTAGATTCATGTCCTGGCTCCCTTTTGTGGTTTAAATATCAAATTTGGTGCTTACAGTCTATGAAATGATATTCTGGTCTGCTTAACTTGTGTGTTATCCGGGTCCAGAACCCTACAGTTCCTTGGCTGTGACTGGGCAGGGGGAAGGTACCATCTAGTTACTGCAGGAGTAGAGTGGAAATCAGAACTGTGCCCAGAGGCTCTACCCAGGAGTGGTGCTTTGTCCTTACTCAAGTCCCAAGGTCCCTAGCCAGTCATCTTTCTTTCTCCACCTTCCAGAGTTTTCTACTGATGACTTACACATTTTGTCCAGTTTTTTTCTTTTGATTAGCAGACAAAAGAAAATGGAATATGTTTACCACACATTCAGAACCAGCAGTCCTGCTTTGCTCTAACGCCTATGCTTTTTCAACTATTTCAAACTGTCTTTGAGGCTGTGATATTTGAAACAGTTATGTGTCCTGCCCATTTCTAAATTGTATTCTGAACATTCAGACACATTTCTTCCACTGTTCTTCTCATCCCCTCAATTTTCCTATTTTCTTCTGTATAACATTATGTCACAGTTACATCCAGGATATTTTTTCTCTCCTATGTGGCTCTTTCATTGCCCTCCATATCATGCCCTAAAGAGAGGGACATTAATGTCACCAGTCATCTTCAATTCACTGATTGACCTAGTTCCCTAGAGAGTGGAATCACAGTGTATTGTAAGCAGGGCACATGGAGGAGGCATTCTTTTTTGTACTGTCAAAGCATGAAGATCCAGAGTACAATCCAGAGAGAAGGTGGTCTCCCCACCTCTACCTACCTTCCTTCTTTCTCTTCAATACATTTAGTCTCACTGATAATTGGTACAGAGACCATAGTGGGAACAGGTCCATCCATCTTTTTCTTTGCCTCTTTTCTTTCATCTTTTTAATTGTTTTCCATATAATTGAAGTGAGGAGAGCTGGGTTTGTTCCCAGATGGAAGGAGGTTTTGTTCTCTTATTCTTCTTTGCAATCACCCAGAGTGTTTTTAACATTCGGGATTAGGATTTAAGCACTTATGGAGGTAAAATAAAGTTGGAAAACTAATGAAGTATTAAGTTTCCCTGTGGTCCAGTCCAGGGTTCCCTTTAAATGCATTGGGTATTAGTTTAGTTCTAGGTCCACTCTAACCCTTAGCAATGGTCCAGCCCTAGCCAGTCTGTGTGTGTGTGTGTGTGTGTGTGTGTGTGTGTGTGTGTGTACTCTCATATCTCCCTCACAGCCATGGGAAGAATGGGTTCAGTCAGCAAGAAAGGGATAGACAACTGAAAGTGGCTGTACAAGAACATTTGAAGCAACAGCATTTTCTAAAGCCCTGAGGCCCTAACTGATTAAAGGTCTCCTATTCCTAAGACCAAGGAAAAGAGTCAAATGATAGTGGAAGGAGTTTGTTGTTGTTTATCTGAGGAGTAATAAGTGTGTGTCCTCAGAATCACAGGACTTAAACCTCAGTAGAGTCTCAGACATCATCTGTAAGGGTGAAGAAGACCTCTCTCTCTCTGTTTCCTGGGCATCAGGATGCCCAGCTGCACAGTTTGTCTGGATATTGTTCTTTTCTTCACTCATGCTCTCCTGCATTTCTCCTGATTATACATGGGGTCCTCTTAAAACCATCTGAAGGTGCAGATATTCTCAGAGAAAGAAAAAGACTGTTCTTAGCCAGGAAACTGAGTAGCTTAGTTCTACTAATCATTTAATTAATTAGAATCATTTCTGCTTGTTTTAGAAGAGATGGCACATTCAGGGATTCAAGGGAGGCAGAATCTGTCCCTTGTCCACTATGAAAAACTTCCAGCCTTTTTTTTTCTTTTGCAACTTTCTGGAAATAGCAAAGAAATTGCTACTTCATGGATTTGGGTCACCAGAAAGTTGAACTTCTACATTTTTTACAAAAGGAAGATGGGTGCTTCTGAACTTCCCCGCAATTGAAGTCCAAACTACTGCAGTGGTCTAGGTGCTGCATTAAGCAGTTTAATTAGCCATTTCAATTAGATCAAGGGTCACAGACCTCAGGCCTTATGGTTAAACAAGCCCTGTCCACTATTCACCTTTCTCAATGCATCTTGGGAAAACATAGTTCATTTACTCAACCAAGTTGAGCTTTGCCGAAAAATTGAAAAAAAAGAAAAAGCTACTAAAGTTTTGTTTTCCACTTCCTCTTTCCCCAATTCCTCTGCCAGTTTCTTTCTCCAGCTTCTCTTCAAAAGAGCTTGATTTAACAAGAAAACAGTGGGTTCATTTACCCAGCAAGGGAGCGCTTTTCATGTTTGAGCTTTGAAATGAAAATTATCTTTGGGCAGGCTTCTCTGCAGCTCCATCTGTGAGCAGCAGGGCCTGTCATAGTGACTATGGACTTGGGGGAAGGAAGCCAGACCTCAGAAGGCAGCAGGAATGAGCAAAGTTTTTCTCTGGGTAGGATCCTGAGCTAGTGGAGTGCAGAAACCAAAGGCGATAGTGCTCTAATGAGTTTAGGCTGACACCATTTGATTTTACAGACTGTAAGCATTAAATAATTCACCTCTGTGGCCCCCAGTCATAGACGTTAGATATAAATATGACCACTGATCCCAGCCTCTATGCCAGGAGGATTTAAGTCCACATTCTCATGCAACAAGTCTATAGACACTCTTAAAGTAAAAAGTAGATCCAGGGACAGACATGTTCCTCCCAGGACAGATTGAATTGGATCAAAAATATTAACAACATCCATTTCTGAGCTTCTGCTTTTGAACAGGAGGCATATGCAGGTGAATTTATAATTTGATATTAGAGGTAGTCACAGAAATGAATCCTCGTGTACATGGTAACCAGTAATAGTCTACTCAAGATGCCAGCACATACTATACAGGATCAGAACCTATGCATTGGAATTGTCCCCTCTCTGAGGTTAATGCTAGGTTCTGCCTCTTATTAACTCTGTGACTTAGGACCAGTTACTTCATTCCTTAGAGACTCAGTTTCCTCATTTGTGAAATGAAAGTGACTATCTCACTTTGTGAAGATGAAATGAAGTTATGCAAATAAGGCAATTGGCATGTGTCTGACCTGTGCGGGAAAAGCTCAAAAATCGATAATTCTGCACTGATAATTTTGTGATTTGGGGGAAAGAGAAATAATTCTGATTAAGGAGATCTAACAATGTTTTTTTACAGAAGTGGCTCTGGGAGAAGTGTTATTTCACTGGACTGAGTTCGTAGGAAAAGGCAATTTAGACAGAATTTTGCTTGAAGAAGCCGACATGAAAAGTAGAGTACAGGATTCATGGTTGGCTGATGTGCAGTGAGAGATTATTTTGTAAAAATAGTATGGGGCCAATAGACAGAAGGTTTTGAGTGCCCATCTGAAGAATATGCACTTAATTGAACAGACAATGGGATGTCACTGAAGGCTTTTGAGTAGGAAAATGACAGACTGAGAGCTTTTCCTCTTCAGGAAGATCGCTCAGTGACCTGTGAGTGGGGTGGTTGGATTGGGGGGAGGGGAGCTAGAGAAAAACCTCAGGGTCAGCCCTGCAGTGGGGCAGTAGTGAGAGGGGCGTTCAATATCAGAAACATCACTGGTGTATTCGGCATATACGAAGCACGATTCTGATTTTGCTTTTAGGGGAAGAAGTTAATTCTTGGCAGCAAGGACCAAAAGTAAAAGCTAATAACAAAGCTGGGGATAGGGACACAGAGGGACTGAAAGTTCTTTCTTGTCTACTTCATGCTGCTCCAGTACATCATTTGCAGAGGCAATCAGCACCCCTGTTAGTGAGCTTTGGCATTTAATTGACATCATAGGCCTCTGCACAGAGCAGACAATGGATGTGCTAGTGGAACACGTTTGCATTTCGTAGAAAATTGAGAGGGACCTGATCATGATTGTTGGCAGCATCCCCAGGGAGGACACATCCGGCTGGGACAAGAAGCTGCTTGCTTCCTAGCATGAAAGGAAGACACAGGCTCTTAGGTAACCAAACCCTTCACTCAGCCCCTGGAGAGCTGAGCCCCAGTAATAAGGAAGGTGGGTAAATTACCAAGCTGACCCTCTTGGGGCTGACAAGTGGAAAGGCATCAGGCTGGGGTCTGGAGGCTTCAGCTCTTGTTCTGCCTTCCTCACTAACTTACTCTATGCTCTTGAACTTGGCCATTTGCTTTTAGTGTGTGTCAGTTAATTTTTCTGGAAAATGGCTCTGAAAGTAAAGAATCTAAGCTGTAGTCATTGTGGGTGACTTCCTCAGCTCTGGTTTGGTCCAGCTGAATGTCAAACATTCATTCTTATTGATAATTTCAATGTTCTAGGCCCAAAATAACCTCTAGACACTGGGATACAGTTCAGTGAGATTTCACTCTGTTTTCAAGGACCTCACAGCACACTGGGATCAACACTTAAACAACTAGATTGATTTAAGTGTAGAAAATACCATGATAGAAATGGGTTCAAAGTCCAGTAGAAATCTGGCTTGTGAGGGGGTCTTAGCTGAACCTTGGGGCCTGAGAAGTGTTTCCTAACTGGACAGAAGGGGAAGTGGCATTCTAGGTAGAGATAGCAGCAGAGATAAAACCTCAGAGATATTCAAGTGTATATCTTGTCAGAAAACAGTGAGCAGTCCAGTATGTTAAAAGGTTTGGGGACTAGAATTGTAATGGATACAGTTTTAAAATGGATTCTTGGTCTAGGTTATTAGAACTCAGAGCCCTCAGGTTAGTACCATCAGAAACATCTGAAATTTCTTCAATCAAGATTACATTTTGATAAGAATCAATCAATAATACAGTATCAAGTACTTGCTCTGGTCAAGGCCCTGTGAAGGACAGACAGAAGAGGAAGATGCATTATCTTTACTCTGGACTCTGCTAAGGAGCGAAGAGGCTATAGACACAAAAAACTCAAAGCTACCCATTCATTTGTTTATAATATTCATCCAGCCATTTACAAATCCTAGTAAACCCCTATGATGTGCTAGGATTCTGGCTAAAATAAGTGAAATAATATCCTTGCCCATAGAACTCACAAACAATGAAATAGATGATTATACTGTCAGTGTTTCAGGTTGTGGCAAGGATATGAACAGGTGTCTGGGGAGTCCCAAAATCTAGTGGGAACCTCCATACTGTTCTCCATAGTGGCTGTATCAATTTACATTCCCACCAACAGTGCAAGAGTGTTCCCTTTTCTCCACACCCTCTCCAGCAAAACTAAAAATAGAACTACCATACAACCCAGCAATACCACTACTGGGTATATACCCTGAGAAAACCATAATTCAAAAAGAGTCATGTACCAAAATGTTCACTGCAGCTCTATTTACAATAGCCAGGACATGGAAGCAACCTAAGTGTCCATTGACAGATGAATGGGTAAAGAAGATGTGGCACATATATACAATGGAATATTACTCAGCCATAAAAAGAAATGAAATTGAGTTATTTGTAGTGAGGTGGATGGACCTAGAGTCTGTCATACAGAGAGAAGTAAGTCAGAAAGAGAAAAACAAATACCATATGCTAACACATATATGTGGAATCTAAGGGGAAAAAAAAGGTCATGAAGAACCTAGGGCCAAGACGGGAATAAAGACACAGACCTACTAGAGAATGGACTTGAGGATATGGGGGCGGGGAGGGTAAGCTGTGACAAAGTGAGAGAGTGGCATGGACATATAAACACTACCAAATGTAAAATAGATAGCTAGTGGGAAGCAGCTGCATAACACAGGGAGATCAGCTCAGTGTTTTGTGACCACCTAGAGGGGTGGGATATGGAGGGAGGGAGGGAGGGAGACACAAGAGGGAAGAGATATGGGAACATATGTATATGTGTAACTGATTCACTTTGTTATAAAGCAGAAACTAACACACCATTGTAAAGCAATTATACTCTAATAAAGATGTTAAAAAAGAAAAATCTAGTGGGAGGTTGATCAAAGAGGGTTTCTTAGAGGAAGCGGCAGGCAGCAGAGTGACCCTTGAGAATATGACTAAGTCAAGCCAAGGAGGACAGAAGTGCTGTGCATGTCCTAGAGCAGCGGTCCCCAACATTTTTGGCACCAGAGATGGGGAATGGGGTGGGAGGGAGGGAGGAGGATATGGTTCAGGCGGTAAAGCGAGTGATGGGGAGAGGCAGAGGGAGCTTTGCTAGCTCACCGGCTGCTCACCTCCTGCTGTGCGGCCTGGTTCCTAACAGGCCTCTGACTGGTACAGGTCCATGGTGACCCCTTTCCTAAAGGGTTCAGAGAAGACTGTTTCAGGAAGAAGAAGTATCCTGTGTAGAGGAGGAGGTGAGGAATCCTGTGACTGGAACAAAATGTGTGTGGGTGGACGAAGGTGTGGGTGGGATAAAACTGAGTAGATGGGCTTCACCCCCTAGTACCAGGCATCAGGTAAGGGGCTGTCCATGGTACTGAGGAGCACAGAGGGGCCAGATTCTCAGTACTGAGACGTTGCAAACTTTCAGAGACAGATTTTTCATGGAAATATGAAACCTTTTGGAACGACTTTTAATTTTACTTGAATGTCTAACTGAATAAGGCCCCCAGCTCAGAGAAGGAGAGGGGAGGAGAAAACTATTTTTCACCAAATGTTTCTCCTGCCCCGGCACCCATTCCAGAAGGATGGTTCCTTTAGTTGCTGGGAAATGCCCAGAGAAAATGTACAGGGGACTGAGAGGGGCAGGTGGAAAGACTGAAGCTCCCCCCTTCTGTGAAGGCAAGGTTCCACCCACCTTTTGGTGAAAGGTGAGACAGAGAGCAGCTCTGGGATTGGGCTTGCATGCTCTGGGGGCTGGTTGGAGGTCTGAGGCTGTGCCAATGATATAGCTCCGGACACCATAGGCATTATTCACCCAGCCACTAAGAGACCCTGTCCAAAGCTGTTCCAAGGCATTCTTGGAGACTTGCTCTGATGAGTTACCAACTTTATTCAGTTCCTACTGAAATGTTTATCAATCGGTATCCCCAAGATCAGTGGCAGAGTGGTATTACTCTGCAGTAATTATTTTGGAGACCCAACAGGAATTCCAATTCTTACTCTTATCTTTCTCAAACATTTAAAGGATCCCAGTTACTGCGAGGGACCACAAGCAGTTCAAAGCAAATCAAGTCAGACTGCTTGGGTGTAAGAGGGCTTGACTATTTACTGGGCCAATTACTTAAACTCTTCGATCCTTGGTGTCTGTATTAGTTCCCTATGATTGCTAAAACAAATTCCCACAATCTCAGTCACTTAAAACAACTGAAATCTATTCCCTCACAGTTCTGGAGGACAGAAATCTGAAAACAATACCTTTAGACCAAAATCAAGGCACCAGCAGGGCCAAGTTCCCTCCAGATTCTCTAGGGGATAGTCTTCTTTTTGCCTCCTCTGGCTTCTGGTGGCTGTTGGCATTCCTTGGCTTGCTGTTGCATCACCCTAATCTTCAAGGCCAGCATCTATTAATCTCTCTCTGCTCCATCTTCAAATTGCCTTCTCCTCTATGTGCAGTAATATTTCCCTCTGCTCCGTCATGAATATACATGTGTTTGCTTTTAGGGTCCACCTGGATAGTCCCTTCCCTTCTCAAGATCCTTAGTTTAGTCACATCTGTGCATAGCTGGTTTTACCATATAAAATAACCTTCACAGGTTCCAGGGATTTAAATGTGGATATCTTTAGGGTGACTATTTTTCAGCCAACCAGTGTTCTCAAATGTAACATGGATCTGGTGAAGACACCTACCTTATTGGATAAAGAGTCCCCTCCCTGCATCTCTCTCTCTCTCTCTCTCTCTCTCTCTCTATCCCTCCATCTCTCCCTCCCTCACACATACGCACACACACCAGTGTCTGCCATATGGTAATTTGTCAGTAAATTTTAACAACGGCAGTTACTTTGTAAAAACAACTGTCTCTTTCCTCTTTACCCATTCTTGTGGGCCCCTCTCTCTTCCTCCTCTCCAATTCTTCCTGTTCCTGCTATCCAATTTTCCAAATTGCTTCTCTCCTCAGCACTATACTAACATGGTTCTTTTTCTATAACCACTTTTCTTTTCCCAAAATGGTCTTTCTGCCAGGAATTGACCATTCGTCATTGAGTTAGAGGTGATAGTGCGAGGTCGAAGGGAGGAGAGGACTACAGCAATGAAGGCAGGGGAAAAGGAAGACCATGAATCCACACACATTAATATTTTCTTTTCCTTTAAGAACTCTTCCTGTCTCCTTCTCATTCATAGCCCATAGGATAGGTTAACCATCTAAAACCACCTGCCCACACGGGCAAGCTGTAAGGCATCCCAGACTCCTTCCCTCCCCTGTGCTGACTCTGACAGCACTCCACCCTTCTCATCAACCCAGACCCAGGAGAATCCGCCTCAGATAGGTCTCTCGGTTGGACTTATAGTAAAGGTCCTTATGGCCCCCATTGCTCATGCTGATGATTAAAGCAGCCTCCTAATTGGTTTCCTGCCTCCTAACTGCTCCATCTTTTACACCTGCCAGAAGCTCATTTTTATTTGTTTGCTTGTTCGTTTTCCTTTTCAAAGGAGGTAGCATGTGTCAAGAGAAGAGAATGGTCTCTGGTCTAAGATAGGTGAGGATTCAAGCTCTGAACCTGCTGCTCGCTAGCTCAAGGTATTGAATCTTTCTGAGCCTCGGGGATAGTCTAAAAGAGCTGTTGTAACAAAAATTGTTTAGAAGAGTGAATGGCACATTTGCATGGTGCCTAGCATATGGCAGGTGCCAAACAAACTGGCTACCTTCTCCATGTTTAATGAAGCAAACAAAAACTCCTCATATCATGTCCCTGTATACATAGCCCCTATTAAGTACCTTGCTTTACCATTCTTCCCTGTATATGTTACATCCACAAGAAGCATTCCTCTCTAATGAATCATTCCAATCAGCATGACATGATGCTGACTTTTCTGTCTTAAAAATAATCACTTGACTCTACTTCTTCTGTGAGTCTTCACCCCATTTCTTTACTGCAAATCTTGAAAGATTTGCCTGTTCTCAATGTTTTCAATCTCTCCTCCTTTTCTTTAAAACCACCCTAAGCAGGGTTTCTCCTCCCTGCTCTATGGAAATTGCTCACTTCAAGGTCACCACTGACCTACAAACTGCTAAATCTAGTGATCAGTTCTCAATCTTCCTCTTACTTGATTTATCGGCAGCATTTGACACAGGGAATTTTCTTCTCTTTGATATGTTTTCTTTAGGTTTTTCAGGACTCTAAAGCCTACTGATTTTCTTTTCTTTTTTGAATTTTATTTAATTTTTATACAGCAGGTTCTTATTAGGTATCTATTTTATACATATTAGTGTATATATGTCAATCCCAGTCTCCCAATTCATCCCACCACCACCTGCCTCCCCTGCTTTCCCCCCTTGGTGTCCATACATTTGTTCTCTACATCTGTGTCTCTGTTTCTGCCTTGCAAACCAGTTCATCAGTACCATTTTTCTAGATTCCACATATATGCATTAATATACGATATTTGTTTTTCTCTTTCTGACTTACTTCACTCTGTTAGAAAGTCTCTATTTTCTTCCTGCTTTTCTGGTGGTTCTTTCTCAGTTTCCTTTGTTGGTGCCTTGTCTTCATGACCTCTTCATCTGGGGCTGCTCCACACTCAGTTCTTGTCTTTTCTTCTCTTTCTTTATACCTGTATGTCCTTGATTTCACCCAATATCAAGGTTTAAACAAAATCTATATGCTGAAGGGTCAAGACCTCTCTCCCAACTCCCAGATCCAATATTCAGCTCTTTGTTTCACATCTCTATTTGGAAGTCTAATAGACAACTCAAACTCAACATGACAATTATCTCCCCACCTCGCCCAACCTGCTCCACTCTGCCACCCTCCTATCACAGAAGATGTTAGATCATTGCTTCCATTTGATAAGTCTAAAAATCTTACTCAGTCCCATAGGGTATCTTACTTGGTTTTGGCAAAGATTTTTGGGCTTTCACAATATGCTGTATAGACTGTCAAGGTGATATTTATCACACTCTTCCTAGTTTGCAACTTTTTCTATGTCTCCTTTTCTTTCCTGCTCATTTGTATTATCAACTCCTTGAAGCTAGGGACCCATTCATTGTGTGTCCTAGGCATCTGGCACAATGCTCAATATAATAAATGTTTGTGGGGAGATTGACATATATACACTACTATGTATAAAATGGATAACTAATAAGAACCTGCTGTATAAAAAAATAAATAAAATAAAATTCAAAAGTTCAAAATAAAATAAAATAAATGTTTGTGGAATAAATGAATGAAAAATTTAGGGCAGTGGTACCATGATCCATGATTCAAAAAAAATCCTTTAACAATAACCGTTATATACATAAAAATAGAATGAAGTAAGGAATTAGGTGAAAGATATACAGAGATTTGTCAGTTTTCAGTCTTGATCTGGTGTTATGGTTAAAGGTAGTGATTTTTACCAATGTCTGGTGAAACAGAACAGAAAAGCTGATAGATCATTTTAAATCTCCTCAGTACAAGAATGTAAGGCAGGGTCGGAATGGGGATTGCAATTGTACACAGTAGGAAGATCTGAGTTCTCAACCCGGGAGACACAAAAATTGAATCTCCTCCTCATCATTCGCCAACTGAGGACTTTGGGAAAGTTATTTAATCTCCCTGAGCTGAAGCTTTCTCATCTGTGAAATGAGCATAATCAATACTCACCTCAAAGAGTTGTTTTGAACATTAAGTGGGAGAAAAGCCTGGTTCATCATCAATACTGACGAAATCGTAGCTAACATTGTTAGCCTCAAGGAATTGTCTCAGGAATAATCAATGCCTGCCAACTGAGAATTTCCATCTCCAAAGTGTTCTGTTTTTCTATATTTCTCAAAATTCTTATTTAAATGTGTATGTGTGTGTGGGGTGGGGCGGGGTGGCTATAGGTTGGAGAGAATGGAGAGAAATAAAAATGTTTGATCAAAGATTCTCACCATGTATCTACAGAAACATGTATGGCCACAAAAACTCAGATTGGCATCTTCAACCCACCCTCCCAACATCTTGCCCAGCATCATCCACTGTCAAGTCTATTTTCTTCTGCTTTGCTCCTTGCCATCCACTGTTGCTGGAGAAGGTTACATGGATAAAGCCATAACAAAGCTATACTCTATAACCTCAGTCGTGAGCTCTGCCCACAGCTTAACATCCTGTGCTTTGTCACTATTCATGCTGCTTTGGTATGACTCCACCTGAGAAGCCAAGTTACAGTCTTGAGCAGCCCCAATAGTCCTCATTTGTTTATCCCCAAAGACAACTTTGTGGAGAGCAATTTCATTAACATGCAAAGTATGTTACAACTATTAAATTTCCATATGAAAAGAGAGCCCTAGCAAGCAAATCTTAACCCTGTAAATGACCGACTTCCTCATTTACAGATACAGAACTCTCCACCTTAATTTTACTGTGTTCATTGCCTACGAGATCCTAGTCCTGATATTCTGTCAAAGTCTCCAGGCTGGAAGCAACTCAGCTGGGCTCATCAAGTCGGATGAGAACTTTCTTTATCACTCCTCCTCCTATAATTCATGATAGCTGAAGCTATCAAAATGTTAATAAATGTTGTGTTGCATGGTAGCCAAAAAAATACTCATCTGTGTGCTTTGTACCCTAGATTTCCTACAGTCATCTAATGACAAGGTATAATCAATATTGTGAAGCATATCTATCCAACCCTTAGAAATCTAAGTCCAATTATTGGCTTTTTCCTGGTCAGTGGTCAGATGATTCCCATATGATGATCACTAGTGTTTTACATATTGTCTTCCCTTTGCAGACAGCAAGCTTCTTGAAGGCAAGAGTTGTGTCTAATTAACATTTGAAGAAAAAATTGGAGAAATGAGCCTAGATTTTAATTCTAATCAGGTGAACTTGTACACATTATTTGCTAACCTGAACTTTACTTTTATGTTTGATTGGAAATATGAATATTCAAGCCACAGAGCTGTTGGGGAAATTTAGTGATTCTTCATATAATATGAATGGTAGCAAATGGAAGCCCAGTAAATATTTCTCTTCTTCCCTTTTGGATTCTCATTTATAGCTCGCTCTCTCTGTCTTCTCTCTGTCTCTCCTACCTTTATTATCTCTCTATCCTACCTTTATTCCTCAGCATACTACTTCATTCATGGTAATCATTGATGAATATAGGAGGTCAAGTTAGTGAAGAACCAGTACAGATGATGATAAAGCCGACTCCTGCAGCCTGATCTTATAATCTATTTACCTTTTGACACTTCTTGCCCTGGGACTGCCTTGTGCACTACTTTATATTCTCTTGGTCCCACCTTTTATGCAGCCACTGCTATAACGATCAGTTTCATGCAGGTTGGACCAGGTTCACCTGATACAATCTGACAACATCTCACCTAAACCTGCACTGAATACCTCTCACTTCCTTTCCTGGAGATTCTCTGACACTGAAGATTGGGATGCACTGTGCACATACCTGGAAGTGTGGAGGAAATATTGACTGGGGGACCAGTCTTTACCAATAGGGCCGGGAACTGATAAATAAATGTTTTACCCACCTGTTCCCTGGGAAGGCAGTCTTAAGAAATATTTCATGAAGCTCTTTAGAAAATCTCTCAAGATTGATGACCAGTTGACTTTCCCTCTCTTGTTTCATGTCTTCCACCCTCCTTCCTCATCCCTGGGATCACGTTCTTAAATAAACTCTCTGCATGCAAGTCTTTGCCCCAGTCTCTACTTTCAGGAAACTCAGGCTAAGCCCCCTGACCCACTAAAGCACATTGTAGTGCCTGGTATGTAGTGCAATAAATAGTAGGTATAATTGTTTACTTCATACACCGACTGCTATTCAGTGAGAACAGGTAAAAGATTCACTAGGATTTTCCTTCTGAGACTGTCCTTTTGAACACAATTTTTCTTACTTTTCAGTCTCTGCCCTATTCACATGTCCTTATTTTTTGAATGACATAGCCCTTCAATGCTTGGCTGTAGCTTATTGAATGAAGGGTAGATATCTGACTAGACTGAGTTGATTCCTTGGCAAGGCTGAGCAGATCATGTTTGCTCCCTAGCATTTGATATCAATATATGGTGACACTAATTTATTTTGGTTGTATTCTTAACTGGAGGTACTGAAGCACCAATGAGAAGACACAAGAGAGTAGAGAAAGCCAAACTGTTGATAAAGAAGACTCAACAATATGAGAGATGACAGGACTCAACAAAAATAGGAAGTGAGAAGGTAGAGCTTTCCTACTGCTTTGCCTTGGAGTGTTCCTATGCCTGCTTCTCATCCTTATTGAAGAGCAATTATACTTCCTGCCCTTTGGTTCTATGAGATATATCCTGTCCTTATAATAAATTTCCTAGTGAGCTTAAGGTCATTTCAGTGGCTTTATTTCCCTTGGAATTGGATGCTCTCTAAAGCAGTTGAGGTAATGACTATACTTTTACCCACTGGATGGAGATCCTTAAAGGCCAATGTTGTATTTTGCTCATAACTGTTTCCCCAATGTCTCATTTACAGCTCTAAATCATAGATGTACATATTTGATGCATAACTGGCTAAAAGAATAACCTCTTCCTTTATTCCTTTTCTTTCACAATATTTTCCCAGCCAACCTGAATGCCAATGTATAGAACAACCCTGCATCTTCTGCCATTCTGAGGTTTTTCCTTCCACTTTTAACCTTCTATGTTCTCATCCTCCCAACATGCTGATCCAGGCCATCCCTGCCCAGTCTATTGCTTTTGCTCTGATTCATGCCAGCCATCATTGCTGAATCCACTTAAGTGTGATGGTTGAGTCCATTTCAAGTTGATTCCATTTCATCTCAATTTGGGTCTGCCCACAGCTTAGCAGCCCTTGACTTCCTCTAAAGCGATCTGATATAATCCCAAAGCAACAGTTTCAAACTGTTTTCATTGTCATCCAAACTCTTTACCTACTCACTCACTCACCACTGGCTCACTTCCTTCCTCACTGGAAAAATTGGTGAGATATGGTAAGAGTTATCTTTGCTGTACTTCGTAGCTATTCTGTATATTCACACACCTTCTCTTCCATTGGTCCTCCTCCACTGTTTACTCAAATTAATAATTTTACTTCTGCAATAGCTCACCATGCATATCTCCTTTTTAAGGTGTCTTCACATGTCTCTACTTACTTTTGCTATGAGCATCTTGAAAATGTCCTATATATAAACTGTCTCAATGTCATTATATCCCAATGGATCCCCTTGTGATCTGAATTCCACTCACACAGCTCTCCTGAATTGGTGAGTTGACAGTGCCCTTACAGTTACCAAGTTTGTTCTGTCCTCATTCTCCTCCAACACGTCTGATTTTGATGACAACTTACACTTTTCAGACTTTTGTGAAACTTCTTTCTCTGTCTGGGTCATCCTGTCAACTTGATGGGTGTTTTCCTTAACATGAAAGTCTTCCCTAAGGTTCAATAGTCTTTGCTCTCCCTTGAGGATCTCTTCTTCTATGGTATTTCTACAAGATGGATGACATTCTTAACATCAACAAGAGGCTTCACTTCTCTAGTATCTTCTGGTCCTGAATTTCTAACTTTCTGCTGGACAGCTCCCTGGGTTTGCTCTTAAACTTTTGTATACAAAACTCATCCACTTCTACCAAAAAAGATTGAATCTGTATGACTTTGGGACTGATTCAGAGAGATAATGCTATAGGAGAGGGAAAGACAGAGAAAATTTTAAAAAATGAGTCTGAAATTTTTAGCTATAGACTTACTAGTGGTAATTAACAGAGATAGGAAAAGCCAGGAGGCCTTAGACCATCCCTCTCTCCACTCTCATTGCCATGACAGCTGGGTAGGAGGAGGATGGCTGTTTATTGAATTCCTACTCTGAGTGAGACACTAACATAGGCATTTAAAATGCACTAATTCATTTAGTTTTCAAAACAACTCTGTTTTATGTATTTTCTATTATTGACCCCATTTTACAGATAAGGAAATCAGATATTAAGTGAGATTTCTCAAGATTATATAATGAGCTATAAATCCAAGATTTGGTCCTAAGTTTATTCAACTTCCCAAACTGTCTTTCTCATCATAGCTCATAATAGGATAAAATAAGAAAGTGCATAAAGCCTTGAAGATTAAAGTAAAACTAATGACTGACTTTGAATTCACATTTATGGCTGGAGTCAGGGCTTTTAAATTTATGCTGATGCCAGCTTACCCTTCCACTGGGATGAAGTGAGAGAGTGGCACTGACATATACACACTACCAAATATAGAATAGACAGTTAGTGAGAAGCAGCCCCATAGCACAGGGAGATCAGCTCAGTGCTTTGTGACCACCTAGAGGGGTGGGATAGGGAAGGTGGGAGGGAGACGCAAGAGGGAGGAGATATGGGGATATATGTATAGCTGATTCACTTTGTTATACAGCAGAAACTAACACAACAATGTAAAGCAATTATACTCCAATAAAGATGTTAATAAATAAATAAGTAAGTAAGTAAGTAAGTAAGTCAATTTATGCTGGTAGTCAGTTGTAAGTCCTGATCCTTCTGTTTGGGAAATTCTTTTCTCAGAAATTTACCATGACAAAGCTTTTATTTTATTCAAGTTCACCTCTTCAATTAGAACTCTAAAACACTCTATTACTTTCCTTCCTGTACTCTTCATAGTTTTTTAATGTTTTTTAAATTTTAACATATGCGCACACACACAGACACACATCCCTAAATCAAAGTTCCTCAACGTGCTATTGGCATTTTGGGTTGAATAATTCTTTGTGGTGGGTGACATGGCTGTCCTATGCATTGTAGCAATATTATCATCATCCCTAACCTCTACCCACTAAATGCTGGTGCTTCCACCCTAGTATGGCAATCAAATGTATGTCTAGATGTTGTCACCTGTCCTTTTGGGGACAAAATCACCTCTGGTTGAGAATAACTGATGTGTATTTATATGCATATCCATATATATATCCAATAAGAACTCTTATGTGGCTCATGGGGGCTGAGATTTATTAGTCTTGCTCACATCTCAGAGTGCTTGGAACAGTGCCTGACACATACTTGGCCCAAAATGCAATACATATTTATTGAATGAATACATACATGAGAAGGAAGAGAAACAATGTTTATGAAGAATCTACTTTATGCCAGATCCTTCATTAAGAACTTTTTTTCAAAACAACTCTGTGAGATGGATAGTAATTAACTTATTTCCCAGAAGAGTAAACAGAGCCTCAGAGAGAATAGCTTTTCTGATTCACACAGCTAGACGGTGTGAGAGTTAGCATTTCACCCTTATTCTGTCTACACTGAAGTCTACCCTCCTTTCAGGATGCCAAGCTGTGATGTAGAATTATGAGAACCAGAGTTTACAACTGAATGAATGGATCACATTTCTCTCAGCTTTTTGTAGGAAAACTTATTTGCAAATCATCTGCTGACCAAAATAGAATTTTTGAGTTCTGCTCCCTACACTTCCCCACTCTCCTACTGCGGGCAAACTTGTTTCTCAAGTAAAATATTTAATAATCTGCCTTGGTTTCTCTCTTTCCCTCACTCTACATCTAATCCATCAGAAGCACATAAACTGAGAGCTAAATTGTTGCCTAGAGTACACTGCCTGATCTGGCTCCTGATACCACTTGGGCCTCTTCTCACATTGCTATCCTTCTTGCTCCTTAATCTCTGGTCAGCTGACCTTTCTTTCGCTTGAACATGCCACCCACATTGATGCCTTAAGTTTGTTGTGCTTGTTATTTCATATCTTTGAAATGCTGTTTGAGATGCTTGTTTTGTAAATAAAGTTTTGTTGCAACATAAACATGCCCATTCATTTACGTATTGCCTTTGACTGCTTCCATGCTACAGTGGCAGAGTAGTTGTGACAATGGGTGATGAGTGATAAGAGGGAAACAAAATATTTTTTACAGTTCTTACAACAAATATACAAAAACTACAAAAAGTTCTTACAACAAATTATGCAATTAATTGTGTTAAGTGCTTTGCTTCCACCATCTTGACTTGGATGAAGATCTTGAGTCTATAAATGACAACCCGATAGATTTAGGGAAAAAACAAATCAAATAACATCCAGTATATTACCCTGGGGGAAAATGGAGTGGTGAAATGCTAGGGAAATGTCCTCTTATCAGTTTCAATCAGTTAAAATTAGTAGAGAAAGGATTGGCTTTTAGGAATATTCTTCAAAATGGTACACAATATGCTGCCTACTCATTTCTCTGTTTTTCTCTTTCCAGAGAACATTGGAAAGTTATAAACTTAGTTATGGTCTGAGAGGAACAAGTTTTTCATCTGCTTAGCTGCTCAGTGATGTAGACATGTTCCCAAATTATTTATGATTTATATCTTGGTTGCCCAGATATAAGGACTAGGTGAGCTTGATCAGCTAGGCATAACTGCCATCCTTACACAGTGGAGAGTTGCAATCTGAAAGCCAGCTATCTTCAACAAAATTGTCATTTCCAAGCACTTCAAGAAAAATAAGCTCTTCGCTTTGTTGTTTGGAAGGGACCTGGAAATAAAATGAACAAAAACATCAGAAAAGATTTTTCTCTTGACCTAAACTTCAGGCCATAGAAACATTGTAGTGAGTTCCCAGGCTGCAAAGTTTCTTTGGTTGGGATGTCTACAGTATAACAGTGGAGTTTCAAGTGTCCATTCTTTTCTCTTAAACATGAAATGTTAGTAATAAGGTAATAATTCTAATGATGACATTAATAATGATAAGCATTAAATGCTATAACAAAGAAGCCCAGGGTGGCTTAACAATGGCATTCCTAGTGGGACAGCCCTCCTGGGTACCTCGATTCCAAAGAATAGGTCAGGAATGCAGGCTCCTTCCAGCTTGGAAAGCCCTTCTACCCATCACTAGGATTCCAGGCTTGATGCAGAAGATGAAGAGAGAACATGGTGAACGTTTATCATATTTAAATTCTTCAGTCTGGAATTGACACATGTCACTTCTGCTCATATTGGTCAAAAATGAGTAACAAGGTGCCACACAGAGTAAATGAAAGGAGATTTGGAAATATAATCCTTGGCTTGGTAACTACTTCCCAGCAACAACTCTGTACCATAGTAAGGGAACATGAATAGTTAGTAGTCTGAACCTGTTGTATTATTGGTATGTGTTGAGCACTTTCCAAGGTTCATTTACATAATACCTTTTTACTACAAGTAAAAAACTATAATATCAACTGTTCTTTATTTTTTTATAAATTTATTTATTTATTTAATTTTATTTTTGGTTGTGTTGGGTCTTTGTTGCTGCGCACGGGCTTTCTCCATTTGAGCGAGTGGGGGCGACTCTTTGTTGCAGTGCTCGGGCTTCTCACTGCAGTGGCTTCTCTTGTTGCGGAGCTCAGAATCTAGGTGTGTGGGCTTCAGTAGTTGTGGCACATTGTTTCGGTAGTTGTGGTGCATGGGCTTACTTGCTCCACAGCATGTGGGATCTTCCCGGACCAGGGATCGAACCACTGTCCCCTGCATTGGCAGGCAGATTCTTAACCACTGTGCCACCAGGGAAGTCCCTTTATTTCTATTAAATAGGGTTGTAGTGAGTTAATTTGGTTAATAAATGTAAAATGCTTAGAATATTGAATGGCACCTAGTAAGTGTAACAGTTGATGTCTATTAGTATTTTGGTTATATATTTTGAGAAAATAAGCCTTTAGTTTTATTTTTTAATGGTCGTTCAAGGCTGCAACAAGACCCTGTTCTATGTTGGCATTCAATTCAGTCCACTTGGTTCCATAGACATTTATTTTAATGCTTACTGTGCCTGGAGAGTTTGTTTCCTAGGAAGGACTGTGGCTGTCTCTGTCTTCTTTGACCAATTAGAAGTCTATAAGCTATCTGAAGTTTTACTGAATAAAAGGAATGAAGGAATATTCCACTTTACATTCAGTAATCAACATGTCCAAATTCATGAGACTAATAAATCAGACCAAAGTGTTTTTTGTGGTGTTGGGGTAACTGTTAACAAAGTTCACCAATTTCTTTCATATCTTTAACTGTATTAATTTCCCACATCTGCTGTAACAAAGTACTACAAACTTGTTAGCTTAAATGACAGAAATTTATTGTCTCACAATTCTGGAAGCTAGAAGTCTGAAATCAAAGTGTTGACATGGTTGATTCCATCTGGAGGCTCTGAAGAATGGTCTGTTCCATGCCTTTCTCCTAGCCTCTGGTGGTTGCTGGCAATCCTCGGTGTTCTTTGCCTTATACATGCATCACTGGATTAGGGATCCACCCTAATCCAGTATGAGTTCATCTTAACTTGTATACATCTGCAAAGATTCCATTTCCAAATAAGGTTATATTCACAGATACCAGGCATGAGGACATGAAAATATCTTTTTGCCAAACATGATTCAACCCACAGCATTAATCAAATAGATTTTACTGAAATAATAATGATGATGAAGATAATGTAATAATGGCAAATATTTATTATTGGCTTGCTATATACCAGGCACTGAGTTAGGTATTTTAAAGGTTAGATATTGCCTTATTTAATCTAAACACCCCTAAGCCCTGTTATTATTATTACTATTACTATCATCATCATGATCACACCATTTTCAAATGTGGAGACTGAGGGACAGAGAGGTGTGATAACTTGCCCTAAGTGAAATGATGAACTGACAGAGCTGGAACTGGAGTAAAGTCAGGGTGAGCCCAGAGCCAATGGTCTCATCCAATATACTGTCCAGTTGACACCTGTTTCCAAATCAGTAAGTGTTCTGGAAGCCAGTAGAAATATAGACTCTTCCTCTAGTTCCAACCCAGCATGTGGGGTTCTTCTCTTGCTGCTACTTATGTTTTCCATTTGAACCTTCCTGTCTAAATAGATACATTTTTCCCAGTTGTCATCTCAGAACTCTCAGAATGGTTGCAGCTCCTCTCTGGCTTAGTTAACCACAGCCAAAGAAGGTTAGTTGAACCTTTTCCTGGAGCTGAGCTCTTGCTCAAGGCAAATCTTCAATGCCAGCTTCCTTCCTCAGGAGCTCTGGCTGATGTGCTGCATAACTGCAGAACAGATAGAGGCTTTCTAACCTTTCAACGTGGCCTTAGTGTGTGTACAGTGCTTTGCTGAGAATTTGCATTGTTATTCTTCCCACCTAGAGGGAGATCAGAAATTATTATTTTGGCGGGATGAAAACTTAACTTTTGTTCTTTATTTCAGTTTTTATACTTTATAAAAATTGTCTGTTCAACAAGTAAATATTTTAAAATAATATGTATAAAGGCATGATCCACTCCACAGTGATACCTCCATTTCCATGTTCCTGATGTAGCCAATATTAATTAACTCATGTGTATCCTTCCATTTTCCCCCTTGTCTTATATGCATATTATAATGTAAACATTTATTAGATTTATTTGTCATCAGACAGAAACATACTATATGTGTTACTTTGAATCTTGTTTTTTTTTTTTAATTTCACGATATACCATGTATATATCATGAATATATAACACAAATTTTGGGTATTATCATCCAAGGTTTAGTCTTTGGACCTCATCTCTAGTGCACTTATTCCCTTGGTGATATCGTTCAGTCCCAAGCCATTAAAAATCTCTAGGTTGCTGACTCTCAAATTTGTACCTCTGTATTGGACCCTTGTCTGGATTTCAGACTTGTACATCCTACTGCCTACTTATCATCACTCTTTGTCTGTGTCATGGGTACTTAAAACTTAACATGTCCAACATGGAAAACCTAATGTTCTCCCCAAAACTGACTCTACCTGTGCTCTGCCCCATCTTAGTTAATGGAAATTCCATCGTTCCATTGGCTCAGCTCCCCAAAATCTTATAGCTGCCTGTGAGTCCTCTCTTTCTTTCTAATGCTGGACCAAATCCTTCAGCAAATCCTTTTGGCTCTCTTTTAGTGTATATTAATAGTCCAACCACTTCTTACCTCCTGAGCCATCTCCATTCTGGTTTAAGCCACCACTACCTCTCACCTGTATGATTGCCCTAGTATCCTCACTGACCTCCCTCCTTCCACCTTTATTCAACTCCTTCAAGTCTTTATTCAAATATCACCTTCTCAGTGAATACTTTTCCACCCACCCATTTTAAAACTGCAATGCTATCTGCCACCCATGACATTTTGTACCTGTCTTCTGAGACTTACTTTTCCCCAGAGACTTATTAATTTATCATAGTATGATAGTTATAAGTATACTGTATAATAGAATGCTTTCATTATTTTGTCTCTGTCCATGCCACAATGGCTGGACTTTTTGTACCTTTTCTTTTTTTTCACTGTCATATTCTCAGAACAAGGTTTGGAACCTAGTAGGTGCTCAATGAAAATTTGTCAATTGATGAATGGATATTCTTCCAAATCAGTGTGTAGGTGTGTGCACACACACACTCATAAACTTTTTGTTCTAATTTTTTTCTAGAAAAACTGCTATAATGGGATTATACCATATGTTATTTTATTGTGTCCTCTTATTGTGTCCTCTTTTCTACCCTTTCTCCTATTTTTATTTTGTATATTTGCTATTTTTCTTGCCACACAGTTGCCCCCTCCTCTCCCTCAACCCATCCTAACAACCAGAAATGCATCTTTTCATGCATAGTTTCTCTATGCTTCCACAACCATTTACAAATACATAGATATCTATTTGCTTATAAGTACATAAACAAAGGGATTTGGGAGTTCATCTTTTGCTTTAAAAAATACATAACTGTGTATCTTACATACATTTCTCTACATCTTATTTTTCTTACTTTTCAGTAGTTAATAGAAATCCCATCAAGTTAACTCTTATTGCTCCAATTCATTTTAATGGCTAATCGGTGTTCCAGAAAGAATGTAGACAAACTAAAATCTATTCAGTCTTATTCCACTGGTGGGTTTGTGTTTTGTTTCTAATTTTTTGCCCCTGTGAAAAATGTTGCAAAGAACACCCTTGCATATTGTTCCATTTATTCTGTAAGATAGATTCCTGAGAGTAAGATTCCTGGGTTGAAAGAGATTCCAGGGACAAATGTGAATTTTTATTTTGAAAAAATGTTGCCATGTTTCTCTACAAAATGGCTGTAACAAGTAACTTTTCTAAAAGTGGTGTATGTGAGTACATTCCTCCCATCCTTGCCAATTACCAGTGTTATTTTACTTTTTAACCCTTGTCAGTGGATGGATATGTAAGATAATACTTTGTTGTTCCCTGTCTACTAGTGAACTTGAGCATCTGTTTATATATTTGCTGTCCATTCAAATTTTATCTTTTACAATTTACATATATACTTTGTTATTTTAGTTTTGATATTATGTGATAACTTTCTATATTACAGATCCTAGTCCTTTATCTGCAATTTGCATTGCTATTTCTCCTCCATTCTTCCCATTTTATTGACCTTATGATATCTTTCAGCATGTGTACTTTTTTATTTTTATGATAAATTATGTCAATATTCTTTTTATTGCTTCTGAATTTACTGGGTTTATTTATTTATTTATTTTTTGGTGCTTCCCCAACCCCTAGGTTGTGTATGTATATGGTCTCTTGGTTTTTTGTTTTGTATATTTAAAAAACTTGTCCATTTACTTTTTTTTTCTTTGCATTTAATGTGAGGTAGATATCCAAATTTATTTTTTTAGAAGGGTAATCACCTGTGTTAGGACTATTTATTAAATAATCTGTCATCTTTCCACTGTCTCAAAATAGAACCTTTGCCATATATTACATTTTTTTTTATACTGAGATTGAGTTCTAGAATATTTGTTCAGTTTCTCTATTTGTCTGTTACTGCCCAATATTATATTGGTATGAGTACAGAGGACTAAGCATTCAGGATACATTCTATACTAGTTAATTTTGTTGCTTAGTGGCTTATAGCAATAATTTTTTTAAATCACTCTCCTATTTTGTGGGTTGTCTGGGCAGCTCTCCTGGCCTGAATCACCTTGCTGATCTCTGCTGGGCCCTCCCAGAGACCTGTGTTCAGCTGGTGGATTGAACAGCAGCTGGATGAGCTAGGTTGGTCACACTTACATGTCTGACACTTTGTAGGTGGCTCACATTGGTGCCTCAGCCTCCTCTATGGGACTTCTCATCCTCCAGCAGTCTCTTTCTTTCTTTCTTTGGCTTTGTTTTCCTATTTATTTTATTTTATTATTCTTTAAAATTTTATTGGAGTATTGTTGATTTACAATGTTGTGTTAGTTTCTGCTGTACAGCAAAGTGAATCAGTTTTATATATACATATATATGCATTTATAAAACTCTTTTTAGATTCTTTTCCCATATAGTCATTACAGAGTATTGAATAGAGTTCCCTGTGCTATACAGTAAGTCCTTATTAGTTATGTATTTTATATATAGTAAAGTGTATATGTCAATCCCAGTCTCCCAATTTATCTCTCCTCCACCTTCCCCCTTGGCGAACATGTTTGTTTTCTACATCTGTGACTCTGTTTCTAGCAGGCTATTTCAAGCTCAGTTCCATGGTGGTCTTAGAATTATGAATGTGGCACAAGGAAGAAATTTATAGTGTGCAAGCACTTTTAACCTTTGTTTGCATCATGTTTGCTAATGTCCATTGGTGAGTTAGATTGACGTGGTCTCTGTTATGACGGTATTTGTGGATAAAAGTGATTCTCTTGTAAAGCCTTCCCCCATTTCACTCCCTTACCTCCTATAGCCAAGTGTATATTTTATTTTTTGGTGCTCCTACAACTTTAGCCCATATGTCATTTCTGGAGGGAAGTACACACACACACACACACACATGCACACACACACACACACACACACACACACACACAGACTTGCTTCCCTATACCACACCAGAGCTTGGGGAAGGATGATAATACAATAGTAAGTAAAAGTCATCTTTGAATCTGAGCTCACATTCAGAAGCTACTATGACCCCAATCCCTTAACTTTTCTTCCTCCCCTTTCAGGGTCCTTGAAGGTTCATGTGTTCTCCTTGGAGATTAGTAAAGTGTTCCATTTTCTGACAGACCTGCTGATTCTGTCTTGGATTTAACTCTCTGGGACCACAGGCACTGGACCCTGACACTCACTGCAGCTCTGAGCTCTGTTTGGAGAGGAGGTCACTTCACTGGGGTTAGAACTGTCTATTTAGCTCCTCCATGTAGGAGTGCTATACTTTCAGTTTTCTGATGGGCTTTTCTTTTTTTTTAGGGTCTTGGGACAAATTAACTTAGATCTGATTCAGAAAAAAAAATTAATGGAAGCTTCTTGTTTTGAACCCTAAAGTATACTATTATTATTAAATTAATATTTAGTATGACTTGCTACATGCCAAAAATATTTCCTCTTTAATTCTTATAGCAACACTAACAGTTGAATCTACCCATTCTACAGATGAAGGATCAAAGACCCAGAGAAGAGAAGAGCCATTCTCAGGGACAAGCAATCCTTGTCCTGTTCCTCAGTCTTATTCCCAGGTTTGATTTTCCGTCTCAGAATATTCTTTCCTATTCCTCCCAGGAGATCTATCAGATTCTAAAGCAAAGAAGCTTGCTGGTGGCTTGTCCTGCACTGTCTTCATTCATTGACGTGCTTTTGCTGAGTTGAACTGTCAGGAAGGGACTCTGTCCTCCTCATCTCTAGAGTCTTGAAAGCCCAGCTCAGGGTCTGGCACATTGCAGTGAATTAACCTGTTGGATAATTATGAGGATGAGACATGGACTGTACTTTTGCTCTGATCTAAGATGTAGGTCTGACCCCAGTCCCCAGGGAAGTGTATTTGCATAGACCCATATCATAGGAAAAATGATCACCCTCCCCATTCCCAAGCATCTGATCTTCTAGTGGAACTACCTTGCCTGATAATGAGTCAGAAATAAAACAGAAATAATAATGTCTACTCTTTATGGTGTTGTGAATGACATGTCCAATCTAATGGCAAACTACCTTGCTTATCTCATTTAGCCTTCATAACACCAGATATAAAGGATTGATATTTTCCCTGGACCCTAAAGCACAGAAAAACTAACTCGCTAATGTGACACTCCAAATGGCAGAGCTAGGTTTCAAACCAAGACAGCATGACTCCAGTACCTGAGTCTTTAAACGATAGATGATAAACAATCCCTTCATAACATTTTAGAAAATGTCTTGAACTCCACGTGGGGCTTTGCTTTGTTTGGGCAAGACAGAGCAGTAGAACTAGAGCTGACCCAGGAGTGAGTCAGGAGCCCCAGAATTCTGTCCTGACTCTGACAACTCACATAGACTTCCTGAGCTACAATCTTTATTTGTAGAATAATAGATAGAGCTAGCTGGTCATGACAAAGATTTCGTGGGTTTTTTCAGTCAGACAAATACTAAAGTTAATTTCATCACATGCTGTGTGTGCTAGGGTAGGTGACCTGATCATTCTAAACATCTGATTTCCCCCCTACATCTGGAGTGGGCATATAAAACCCTATAATAATAAAAGCTGTTGGAGGCAGGTAAATGTGTTATATAAAGAGAAAAGCTCAGGTGGGGCATATGGCAGGTGCCCAGATCAGCACTCTATGAGGCCACATCCTCCTACAGGTGAGTCTGGAAGCGTGATGTGATTCTTAGAGTCCTGCCTCTCCTTAGCACCTTTATTTCCATTAGGCATCCCAATCCAAGCAACCTTCATGATCTGTGGCTCTGGGGTTTGTGGTTTGAATGTTTATGGAGTGTGGCTCCTTGGCAGCCACAATCAATGCCAGGATTCTCCCCATGGCTCGTTGTTTTAACAACTCTCTTTTCTTGGTACAACTTTTGCCTGCCTTGGGTGTAGAATTTCTATGATCTCTCAATATCCTCTCCCTGAAGGTCTTGAGGGAGTCTGAGTAATCCTACCACTGTTTCTTCCTTTTCACTTCTTGGACTCTTTACTAAGGGAGTGTTTCACTCAAGGGAAAAAAGGGAAAAAAAAAGAATAACAACCCTCAACTGGAAGAAAAATGCTTTGTTCATAGTCAAGAATTTAGTACTCACTAATACACAGATCTTGGATAACTTTGAGTTGAAAGTGATAAAGTAGGGATAAAGTGGTGTGTCTTCCCCCCCCCCAGATTTAAAGATTGGGACTCATGGGCTAAAGTATGCCTATAGGGGAAGGAATATTTAGGCATCAGTTTCATTGAATATATTTACTCAACCAAGCACATGGGGTGAGAAGATGGAAGCTAACAAGCAGACCAGCCTCCCCAGAGTTCAGGCCCTGCCCAGGAGAGTTTATTGCACCACAAGACAGAAAGAGAAAGTGATGGGGAAACCTGGGTTTCTGCCCTACAAGGCACAAGCGCCTTGCCCTCGAGTAAATGTGGCCCAATGAATACATGGGCTCTGATCAATTAGCTCAACAACACCTTTTTCTGGAAGAGGGATGTAGGAAGGAGTAGAGACAGATAGGCCTGGTAGGAAAAGCAGTCTTCAACATTTTAAGGAAAAGTTCTAGAAGTCTACTCTCCCATAATTTATTAATCACAAAAGAGTCTTCAGTGCATTCCCCTTTCAAGCAGCCAGGTAATTCATTTAAGAAAAGAAAAATTCTTGGTTACATTCTCAGATTATCAAGGTGGGATGGATCATTGAAGGCATCTAGTCTACCAAGTCATCTTTTGGATAACTAAACTAATAAACTAACCTTGAGAAAGAAGTGGTTTGTCTAAAGTAGAGGAATCTCAGGGTTCCAGATTGCTTACCCAGCACTCTTCCCCTATAATATAGCACATGATCTTGAAATGTTGTTATATTGTTTTCTTTATTCCTTTTTTCTCTCATGTTTCTTCCTTCTTGTCCCTTTTTATCTTTTCTTCCAATTCTAATGTATACCTACTTATAGTCAGAAAGAACCTACTCATATACATAAAAGACTATTAAAAGGAAAATTCATTCCTGGGTATATACCCAGCAGTAATAAGCATACATATTCACTAAAATAATTATACATAAAGGTACATATATATCAGCTTTATTTATAATACTCTTAAATGGAAATAACTCATATGCTCATCAACAGAAACATGGGTAAAAAATTGTGACACATTTATGCAATGAAATGCTACACAGCAATAACAAGGACAAACAGTGGTAAATACAACAACATGCATGGATTTCAAAGACTTTACATTAAGTAAGAGAAGCCAGACACATAGGGTAGTGTATTTGATGATTCAGTTTGTATGAAGTTTGAGAATGGCCAAAAGTAATCTGTGATAGAAGTCAGAATAATGGGTTGGAGTTGGTAGCTATTGATTAGGAAGGGGCACAAGGTAAGCTTATGGGGACACGATAATATTCTATATGTTGTTCTGGGTATTGGTTACATGGGAGTATACCTATGCAAAAATACATTGGCCTGGGCACTTTACAGTATATAAATTGTACCTAAGTTAAAAACAAAATCTTTGAAAGAACAATAGAAAAGCTGGAAGTATGCTAATGTGAGGAAGACTAACATACCCAAAATCTAGGCTACCAGAATTACTGGAATTGAATATCAAATTTAATTTGAGATAGCAGCCAATGAAGCCAATGAAAAATATCCTAATTATTTGTCCCTCCCATTTTCTTAAATAAAAATTAAAATCATCAGGAGATATTTTAGAAGCAATATTCTCTTAAAATTAACTTATACAGTATTTTAAATAAAAGACATTGAATAATATGATAGGCAAAATCTCTGAGAGAACTCATTAGAAATGTTGAGATGTCTTAATACGCCCATTTTTTTTTCTTCCAGTCTTTTGTAAAGCTGACATTTATCACGAAATATAATGAAGATATTTTCTTAGAGGAAAAGAAGCAAATGAGATCCAGGTGACCATCAGTTAGCTAACTCCTCAGAGACAGAAATTAGACCAACACATCTTAACTGTGACATACACAGGAATCACCTGGGGATCTTGATAAACTGTGCTTTTGATTCAGCATGTCAGGAATGTGGTCAAGATTCTATGTAGCAAATTCCCAGGCAATGCTTTTGGATCAAGGACCACGCTTTGAGTTACAAGGGCTTAAACCACTCTGGAAGTGTTAACTCGTCATTTGTACTATTTGTATTTGTATTATTTATTAAAAATCAGATTTCTGGGCTCCTTCTCCACAGGGGGTGGGACGAAGGATGCTGCTTTTTTTCTTCAATAAATCTCAAGAAGATTATGGAATACACTAAATATTTGGAGCCACTGACTTAGAAAAATGAACTTATGGCATGCCCCTTAGAATTCTCCAGTAAGTATAGTTTTTGTAGCTGGTTTCACACATTGAGAGAAAGGAAGGGAAAGAATATACTTTCAATGCCTTATATACATCAGACACTTATTGGATATGCAATTATCCTTAGTCCATTTAATTCGAATGGATATCCTATGAGGTAGAAATAATTAACAATAGTTAATATTTTAGAGTTAAAAATAACAGATGGTCATTATTGAGCACTTACTCAATAGCACCTATGTCTCAGACATCATACTAAATGTATTAAAAGCACCATCTCAAAGAGCAGTCCAGTGTAATAGGCTCTTTTTTCAGTACAGTTTTCCAGTTGAAGCAATACAGCATTAGTGAAGTTAAGCCAATCTAGAGTCTATCTCACTCTCTAGAGCTCAAGCCTCATCTACTGCATACAGGGCCTCTTTCAACGGACGTCACAGAGGAAGCAGCAAGGCCAGGGTGCAACCCAAGATATATATATACAAATTGGTGTGTCTTATGTTCCTTTCATTTTGCTTTTATTACTCCATTTCTCAATTATTTTGCTTTCAGGAATATCAGTAAAAAGACTTAGGGGCTCAGACTATAATTGTCAACATCTGTATAGAATTACTGTAATTGAATATCAAATTTAATTTACGGATTGTGTACAAAATACTTTGCCTGATTTGATTTCCCAAACCACATATATTCTCATCTTATGAATGAGGAAACCCGGGGCCAGGAAAATGTAATTCATTTATCTGGAATTCACACTCCAAACTTTTTGCTCCAAGTCTGTGAGTTTCCATTAGGCCATTCTGCCAAGGAAAGAGAGAGCAGGAAAATAAAGTGGGAGAGTGAGAAAGGCAATCACTTGGGAATGAGCAGCATTGAGTCTTAGTCCTGGTCCTGCCACTAGCTGGATGCAACCTCAGGTAATCTGGTTTCTCTCTTTGTGCCATAAGTTTTTAATCTTAAAGTAAGCGTTTAGAATAAACCGTTTTTTTTTTTTAAATAGTGTTGGTTCATTTTTACCAAAACCCTTCTTTAAAAGAAATCTTACAGTGGACCACTAACTCAGAAAGCAAATCTTACAGCAGATAATTAACAATTGGGGTGCAGGGAACCCACCCCTTTTCATTCGAGAGTGGGTCAGGAATCATATCTGTGTTCACTGAGTTACATCAATGTCTGCCACATTATTGAATGAGTAAGCCTCCTTTACAGATTCCTTGGAGCTCCGTGGGACACAGTACAGAGACCTTTGGATCAAGCTTTCCTGTGGTTCCAAGAGGCCACATTTTTGAGAAACCAAAACTTCTTGTAAGAGTTCAGATCAAAAGCAGTGATTTCTCCAAATGTCCCTTTATATACAGGACCTCATATACTTCCAGGCGAAGTCATTTCCACAAGGACAGAATTCTGCAGCGTGATGTTTTACATCATGCTGTATAATATGCTTAACGATTGGATGCTTTGTCTTAGTTCTTTCTCAAGAAAATACAAACTGAATAACAAAACAGACAAAAAACTAGATTTACCACGTGATTTCTTTTAATTTTTGTTCTTGCTGTGAACTCTGTGCACAAATCCCTCTCCCAGCTCTTTTGTAAAGTTCCTGGATTCTCTTAAAAACTAGTTTTATTTATATGTTGTCTACATATCTAACTGTGAAACAGTCAAGACTTTATTATTTAATTTTTGGATAATTAAGAAAAACTTTTTATTATGAAAAATTTCAAAAATGCAGAAACAGTAGAAAAATTGCTAGTATAATGTTTATAATTATTTAGAATAATTTAGAATTATGGGTAAAGCCTCATATGGATCCTACAGTTGCTGGGAGTTTGTCACATTTACTTTATTCTAATTTTTTTTTTCTTTCTGTGAAGAATTTCAAAGCACCATGTCATTTTACCCCTACTTCAGCATACTGTCAAAATTTCATTTTCCTTTATTTTGAGCAGGAAGGAAAATTTATCTTAAACTTTGGGAAGGAGCATAAACATAGCTCACTTTCACTTATATTTTTAAATGGCTCAGTTATTTAATAGAGTAAGTTGATAAGAATGCTCACATTTATCAAAAGCCATATATGTATACATACACATGAGTACATGCATACCCCCCGAGGGTTATGCAAAAGACACTGTCTATATTCCCTTATTTTATCCTTGTAACTATTTCCTAATGTAGGGACTACAATTCTCTCTATTTTACAAATGAGAGAACTGAGCCTAGAAACGAGTAAACGTGGGCTTCATCTCAGAGTTGCTTATTTTGTTCCCTGCCACATGTGCAGCCCACACCTGATCCTCTGTCCTGCTAACTATAGTAGGTTAGGAACCTCAAGTGCTTTAGAATATTGCCACGTCATGCTGGATCATGTGGGATTCACTGATTTGTGATTATGGATACAGTGTGATGGAACCCTTGGTTTACTTCCTGAATCTATGTTTTAAGAGGTACATGGTGCAGATAGGGTTCATATGGAACAGTGTTTTTCAAATTGCTGGTTGTTACACATTAGCAGGTCATGAACAGCATCTGAAAAAGATAAACTAGACTAGAATAAAACAAAACAAAACAAAACATGAGAGTTAGCATTGCAGATAATAAGTGCTATGTGTGTTTGGGGTGTGTGTGTGTGTGTGTATACTGGGTCATTATATGAATGCATATTTTTGCTGGGTCATGATATAAGATTTTGAGAACCCTTGTTCGAGAAGACGTGACTGAGGAATATAGGATCTTGAAAGCATATTACATAATAAAGTGAGAACATTGGCTCTTTCCTCTCAGAATGTAACTGCTTATTCTCATCTCTGTCTCCCTTGTGTCTTGAGCTCTTTCTCTCATCTTCTTATGCAAAAGTCACACACACACACTAACTTACACATGTACATACAGAGTTATGATTACATATAAATGTTAATGTAAAATATATGAGAGCTGACTTTCAGTCTTTAGTAATATGACGTTGTGTGCAAAAGATTTCTTCTAAGTAACTCCAGAAAGCAGAACTGAAAGAGTTGGGACACTAGGGCAAATGTATGAAAATTGTAGGATACTAGATTTTGGTGCTCATGACCATATTTATAACTTTGCTGACAACTGGTCTGCCCTACAAAAGAGTGGGGTCTCTGTCTTTGTATTATATAAAAGTAACTCAAGGTCATAATTTGCCAATGCTGATGTGTTAGGTTGAAGATATGGGGCTACGGCTAAGGTGCCTTCCATTTCTCTGGGGTCTATGATCAAATGTCATTTGTAAAGAGCCAGAGGTAAGAAGGAGTCTGGCACACCCATAAGATGATTAAATGTAAGTAGTTCCAGAACAAAGATTGTGAGGGAAAGGAGCTGTCCTTTCCCTTTCTTTTTCTCTTATTCTTCTAAGACCCCTATAATTTGAATGTTGGTGCATTTAATGTTGTCCCAGAGGTCTCTGAAACTGTCCTCAATTCTTTTCATTCTTTTTTCTTTATTCAGCTCTGTGGTAGTTATTTCCACTATTTTATCTTTCAGGTCACTTATCCATTCTTCTGCCTCAGTTATTTTGCTATTGATTCCTTCTAGAGAATTTTTAATTTTATTTATTGTGTTGTTAATCATTGTTTTGCTTGCTCTTTAGTTCTTCTAGGTCCTTAAAGTTTTCTTGTATTTTCTCCATTCTCTTTCCAAGATTTTGGATCACCTTTTCTATCATTACTCTGAATTATTTTCCAGGTAGACTGCCTATTTCCTCTTCATTTGTTTGGTCTGGTGGGTTTTTACCTTGCTCCTTCATCTGCTGTGTGTTTCTCTGTCTTCTCATTTTGCTTAACTTACTGTGTTTGGGGTCTCCTTTTCACAGGCT
The DNA here is from genome assembly GCF_005190385.1 of Monodon monoceros. NCBI lineage: Eukaryota > Metazoa > Chordata > Mammalia > Artiodactyla > Monodontidae > Monodon > Monodon monoceros. The sequence continues at coordinate 95,362,028 of NW_021703777.1, forward strand.
GCAGGTTCTTAGTTCCTGTTGTTTCTGATGTCTGCCCCCAGTGGCTAAGATTGGTTCAGTGGATTGTGTAGGCTTCCTGGCAAGGGACTGGTGCCTGTGTTCTGGTGGATGAGGCTGGATCTTGTCTTTCTGGTGGTCAGGACCACGTGCAGTGGTGTGTTTTGGGGTGTCTGTGACCTAATTATGATTTTAGGCAGCCTCTCTGCTAATGGGTGGGGCTGTGTTCCTGTCTTGCGAGTTGTTTGTCATAAGGTGTCCAGCACTGTAGTTTGCTGGTCATTGAGTAGAGCTGGGTCTTAGCATTGAGGTGGAGATCTCTGGGAGATCTCTCGCTGAATGATAGTACATGGAGCTGGGAGGTCTCTGGTGGACCAATGTCCTGAACTCGGCTCTCCCACCTCAGAGGCGCAGGCCTGACACCTGGCTGAAGCGCCAAGACCTTGTCAGCCACATGGCTCAGAAGAAAAGGGAGAAAAAATAAAATAAAATAAAATAAAGTTATTACAATAAAAAAATAAATTATTAAAAGTAAAAAAATAAAAAAGTAATTTAAAAAAAGAAAGAAAGAAAGAAGAGAGCAACCAAACCAAAAAACAAATCCACCAATGATAACAAGCACTAAAAACTACAGTAAAAAAAAAAACAACAAAAATGAAAACAAAACAAAACAAAACAGGACAGACAGAACTCTAGGACAAATGGTAAAAGCAAAGCTATGCAGACAAAATCACACAAAGCAGCATACACATACACACTCATAAAAGGAGAAAAGGGAAAATAATATATATCTATATATATATATATAAAAGGAAGAAAGCAACCAAATCAATAAACAAATCTACCAATGATAATAAACTCTAAATACTAAACTAAGATAAACATAAGACCAGAGACAAATTAGAGGCAGAAAGCAAACCCCAAGTCTACAGTTGCTCCCAAAGTCCACCACCTCAATTTTGGGATGATTCGTTATCTAGTCAGGTATTCCATAGATGCAAGGTACATCACGTTGATTGTGGAGATTTAATCTGCTGCCCCTGAGGCTGCTGGGAGAGATTTCCTTTTCTCTTCTTTGTTTGCACAGCTCCTGGGGTTCAGCTTTGGATTTGGCTCTGCCTCTGAGTGTAGGTCTCCTGAGGGCATCTGTTCTCTGCTCAGACAGGACGGGGTTAAAGGAGCAGCTGATTAGGGGGCTCTGGCTCACTCAGGCTGAGGGGATGGAGGGGCATGGAATGCGGGGTGGCCCTGCCGTGGCAGAGGCCGGCATGACATTGCAACAGACTGAGGTGCACCATGTATTCTCCTGGGGAAGTTGTCCCTGGATCACGGGCCCTTGGCAGTGGTGGGATGCACAGGCTCCTGGGAGGGGAGGTGTGGATAGTGACCTCTGCTTGCACACAGGCTTCTTGGTGGCTGCAGCAGCAGCCTTAGCATCTCATGCCTGTCTCTGGGGTCTGCGCTGATAGCCGCGGCTCGTGCCCGTCTCTGGAGCTCATTTAGGCGGTGCTCTGAATCCCCACTCCTGGCACACCCCGAAACAATGTCTCTTGCCTCTCAGGCAGGTCCAGACATTTTCCCGGACTCCCTCCCAGCTAGCTGTGGCACACTAGCCCCCTTCAGGCTGTGTTCATGCAGCCAAGCCCAGTCCTCTCCCTGGGATCTGACCTCCAAAGCCCAAGCCTCAGCTCCCAGCCCCCACCTGCCCTGGAGGGTGAGCAGACAAGCCTCTCAGTCTGGTGAGTGCTGGTCGGTACTGATATTCTGTGTGGGAATCTCTCCACTTTGCCCACTGCACCCCTATTACTGCACTCTCCTCCATGGCACCCTGCCACCTGCCATTTCCACCAGTGAAGGGGCTTCCTAGTGTGTGGAAACTTTTCCTCCTTCATAGCTCCCTCCCAGATGTTCAGGTCCTGTCCCTATTCTTTTGTCTCTGTTTTTTCTTTTGCCCTACCCAGGTACATGGAGATTTTCATGCCTTTTGGGAAGTCTGAGGTCTTCTGCCAGCATTCAGTAGGTGTTCTGTAGGAGTTGTTCCACATGTAGATGTATTTCTGATGTATTTGTGGGGAGGAAGGTGATTCATGTCTTACTCCACCATTTGAAGGTCTCTCCAGATTGGGTTCTTTCATCTAGTAATATATATTTAAATTTCCTCCATGTCTTTTCATGGCTTGATAGCTCATTTCTTTTTAGCACTGAGTAATATTCCATTGTGTGGGTATACTACAGAGTATCCATTCACTTACTGAAGGACATCTAAGTTGATACGAGCTATTTTTAATATTACAAAACGGAAACTGTATAAAATTTTCTTTCCAGTTTATGGGTTCAATCATTCTCAGAAAAACCTCCCATCATTTTTATAATGTTTTAAATTAAAAGATATGGGCATAAGGAGAGAAGTGACCCATAGTGCCTGAAGAGGACAAAATCTTATAAGCAGAGTCCTTTAAGAACACCGTCTAAACAAAGCCTGACTGTCTAGGCTGTCATTATGCAAAAATCAAATACAGAAATCAATTAGGATCTCAGCCATTTGAATGTACTCTACTCTTTGACTTTATTTCTCGCTGTCACACACAGATTTAAATCTTAAATGTTAAGAAAAACAAATTCTAAACTTTTAAAAATGAGGAAGCAAGCATTATTTAGCTTGCAGTCACAACACAAAAACCGTCTGTTGCAAATCCTTCATTTGGAAACAGGATTTTCTCCCCTGTTGTTCTCTAAACCAAAGAACTTAAGCTGGAGCTCGGGGCATAAATTAGTGAAACAAAATATAAATTCGTGTGTCACCTGTAAATAGGATCCTCCTGTGTAATGTCCTTATCTCCTTTCATGACTGAGAAAACTTTTACTCATTTTCAAGATGCAGCATCAATGTCTTATTTCCTGGATTAGGTAAGTTGTATTTCCTTGTTGATAGTATACTCTATGAACAAAGGCTACAATAAACTTACCAGTGCCTTTAATGTATTATTATTTTATTAATTATAATAATATGTAATTGCTTATGAAAATTTGCACCTTATTTGTATAGGCAAGGCATCTATTCATTTTACAGGTAGATTCTATGTATGCATTTATGCCTGGCTGGATCCCTTATGGTGACTCTGCAGATACCCCCAGCTCCATCTATGGCTCTGAGTCAGAGAACTGATGTACGTGCTCACTGGCAAAGGGAGAGGATGGGACACATTCAATTTGCTGCCTGTCTTCTCTGAGCAGATCTTAGCTCATTGCAGTGATATGCATGACCTAGACTGCATCTGCTCATGAGGAGGAGAGAGAGCTGACTGTACACATTTATTCCCAATTCCCCTTCAGTGACATCACATTGGTAGCTTAAAGTAAGGCACAGTGGGGGTATTTATACTATGGAAATGGGTAAACACTACACATGCACTTTTCTCCCTAGAGGGCTGGTTGTTAAACTTTTACAAGAATGTCACTGCTCATTTGTCACTTTCTGATGTCTCAAATTGATTAAAGCCTCCTATTATGTGCTCTCAAAACCATGCTCCTCTCCTTTGTAGCACTTACCTTAGAGGCAATTTGATGTTCATTTGCAGTGGGAAGATTAATTGAGATAGTGTATCTTAAGCACCAATTACAGGTCTTGGAACAAAGCGCTTATCTAAATTATTAAGTTTATTTATTATTATGTAATTATTGATGCATTATTTCCCCCTCCACAAGACCGTAAGTGCCATGAAGGCAGGACAGTTTTTGTTTTCTCGCCTAAGGATCTAGCATAGTCCCTGGCTAATGGTAGATAAGCAACTACATTGTGATAAAGGAAAAAATCAAATTACCATTTTCTGCTGCCGATAGTACCTGTCTGATCCACTACACACACACACACACACACACACACACACACACACACACACACACA